>NW_028318190.1:913750-1218333 GCF_062004578.1 Staurois parvus | reverse complement strand
AAACATGTTCCTTTAAAACCCATATTAATGTTCCTTTTCAAGATAGTCTATATGAAATGTATTCCATGATGCAATGAATGTTGATTTACTATAGGCAAATATGCTGTTCACTTTGCAAGGGATGTTTCACTTTGCAAAGGAATTTCCCAGGAATTTTGTTGATGTGTTCCAATAAATTATGTGGTATATTGATTAGTATGCACATGTGGCCTATTATATGTAGGCAAAACAACCTTTACCTCGGCCAGCCCCACAGGAATACTGAGCAAGATGTTTTATACTACAGTATATCTCAACCCTTCTCTTGCAATCTATGCAATCTATGGAATTCATAGCCTTACCTTCAAAAGTGTCTGTTATCTCACCTTAGGAACAGCAGACACCAGCAGGCAGGCCTTGGTCAGAGCTGTAGCCTCACCTCTGTTCCTGTGAGCTGTGTGGAGTGAGGTGTCCCTTTCCAATAATGAGCTAGAAGAACTCTCCTCACTGATCCCTCTAGAGGGTAACTTCAGCTCTCCACCCTTTTTTTCTGAACTTTCAGACAATCTTTATAAATGAATGACTTTGAATGGATGTAGAGAAAACTGCAGATAAACAGATGCAATTTATGTAGGAGGATTTGTTTCATCTCTGTGTGTCACCTGAGGCCAGTCTTTTTATTGGGTATTTATAAGGGTTTACAACCACTTTAACCACTAGCCTACAGGACACTTATACCCCCTTCTTGCCCAGGCCAATTTCTAGCTTTCAGCGCTGTCGCACTTTGAAAGACAATTGTGCGGTCATGCAACACTGTACCCATATGACATTTTTATAATTTTTTTGAGACAGATAGAGCTTTCTTTTGGTGGTATTTAATCACCTCTGGGATTTTTATTTTTTCTTAAACAAACCAAAAACCACTGAAAATATTGAAAAAAAAGTTTTTTCTTAGTTTTTGTTATACAATTTTGTAAATAAATAATTTTTCTCCTTCACTGATGTGTGCTAATGAGGCTGCAGTGATGGGCACTGATAGGCTGCACTGATGGACACTGATAGGTGGCACTGATGGGCACTGATGAGGAGGCACTGGTAGGTTGCACTGATGGGCATTGACAGGCATCACTGATGGGCACTGAAAGGCAGCACTGATACATGGCACTGACAGGCGGCACTGATAGGCAACACTGACTGGCACTGATAGGCAGAACTGACTGGCACTGTTAGGCAGCACAGACTGGCACTGTTAGGCGGCATTGACTGGCACTGATAGGCGGCACTGACTGACACTGATAGGCAGCATTGATGCACACTGATAGGTGACACTGATTGGCAGCACTGATAGGTGGCACTGATTGGCATTGATAGGTGGCACTGACTGGCACTGATGGGTGACATTGAAAGGCAGCTCAGATGGGCACTGATATGTGGCATTGATGTGCACTGGTATGCACTGATATGTGGCATTGATGTGGCACTGATGGGCACTGGCGCGTGGCACTGATGAACACTGACACAAGGCACTGATGGACACTGACAGGTGGCACTTCTGGGGCCACACTGATCATCAGGGCACACTGATCATGCCCTGATGATCAGTGTACATGTCCCCTCCACAGAAAGCCGATTACTGGCTCTCCTCTCAAGCTGTCAGCGTGACAGCTCGAGAGGAGAGAAATGCCGATAACCGGCATTTCCGTGTTTACATGTGATCAGCTGTGATTGGACACAGCTGATCACATGACCAAGCCGACATCTTCGGCTCTTTCCGTGATCTGCTGTATCCGAGGGACACAGCGCACCGGAGATGGCCGCGCTGCGCGCTCCCTGAGCCATGCATGCGCGGTGAGAATGGAAGGACGTCATATGACGTCCTATCAGAACGAGAGAACTACCTTGCGCCCGTCATTGTACTATATGGCGGGCAGAAGGTGGTTAAACAACTCACAGCAACCAGATCACATGGTACTGCTGTACAAAACAATCTGGTGCAGGAAAACCCACTGCGTTTGGGATGTCATTAAACTAACATTGATGCCCACTGCAGATCACAACTGCAGTGCGTTTTGAATGGAATGAGGGTTTCCTGCACTGCATTCTGGTGCGAACTAGCCATTAGGCTAGTTAGCAAGTTGCATGTATTTGAATTACACCCGTCACAATTTAAAATCGAGTGATTTGTGTGCAATTTCAGTGCTTTTTCAGCTGCGATTTGTGAAGACTTTATTGCTACTTGTGCAGCTTTTCAATGATTTCTTTCAATTTGCAATGTGATTTCCATTATAATTTATGTATGTGAAATCGCAACAAAACTGTAAAAAAAGCAATGCAAAAACTACTTCAGAAATCATGCTGCAGCAAATCGCACATGTTAAGACACTGACATTCACATTCATTAGATGCGATTTTAGGTGATTTCAATTCGCAAATCTCACCGGGTGTGACCGGGCACCCAATGCCAATTCACACCACTGAGATTTAAGATCACGCGATTTGTGTACGATTTCATGTGTAATTTCTGAAGACTTTATTGCTGCTTGTTAAGATTTTCAATGATTTCTTGCAATTTGCAGTGCGATTTCCATTTCATTCTATGTAAGTGGAATCGCAATAAAACTGCAGAAAAAGTAATTCAAGAACTACTTTAGAAATCGTGCTGCAGCAAATCACACATGTTCACATTCATTAGATGTGATTGAAATCGCACTGGTATGACTGGGCATGTAAAGTACTTTGTTCTTTTGTTATATGTTACTACTTGTGGCTACATTGTATCCATATACAGAATTTTCTACTTTTAGCCTAGAGCTTTGTCTCCATCTAGTGGTCTCTTAAAGAAACGTTCCCTTTGACAGTTCTTTTGTAATTACTTTTTCATTATTATTATTATTTTTATTATTATTATACAGGATTTATATAGCGCCAACAGTTTGCTCAGCGCTTTACATTATGGTGGGAGACAGTACACGAGACAGTACAGTAACAATACAATACAATTCAATACAAGAGGGGTTCGAGGGCCCTGCTCCTTGGAGCTTACAATCTAGGAAATTATGATACTACAATGTGTGCTGTTTTATCATAATATTAAATTCATATTGTTCCTTTATCTTTATTATCACTCATATTTCCTTGCCTTGTTTTAGTGTTGTATAATAATTTTTTATGATCCATAATGGTAAAGTTCAGTTTTTTTGTTTTCTGTCTTGATTTTTAAATTTTGTATATTACTGTATATATAGTATCTATCTATCTATCTATCTATCTATCTATCTATCTATCTATCTATCTATCTATCTATCTATCTATCTATCTATCTATCTATCTATCTATCTATCTATCTTTTCCCAATCTTATTCTTATCACAATTTTTTCAAAACTCCAACATGTATGTAAAATGTATGTATTTCAGTATTCTTATTTGTATTAGCTACATTTTTATGTCCATGTTTTCTATCTTGCTCTTTATTTTGTCACAGCATTGCACTGAGGCTTAACAAAAGAGGCAGAGTTTCCGAAGCATTTTGCCTAGCAATACCCCCTGCCGCTCTCCAACCTTGAAGAGTTTCTCTGCATCCAGCCATGAGAACACTGCCAGCCAGGGCTGTGGATAAGGGGGTACCACCAGTCCTCCTGTATGGGGCCCAGGCCAGCAGGGGGCCCCAGGCAGCTGGGTGAATATCGGATGTGAGCAGAGAGGTCGACTGACACAGCGGGGGGGGGGGGGGGGGGAATTACTGGAACTGATCCCCTGTATGGCTCTCTCTGCAGCAGCTGAAAGCTGGTGTCTTCTTCTCTTTCTCCTGCTGAGAGCTGTTGCAGAGAGAGTCATACAGGGGAATGGTTCCAGTAATTTCCCCTCACCACACCCATCACCCTCCCTTTGCACATACATTTGCCCCTGCTGCCCAGGCCCACCTGTGTGCCCCCACAGTGCTACTAGCTCCGTCATCTCCTTTCCACCAGAAGCTGCAAACACAGAATAGGATCCTTGAGGATGGATAGTGGGGGAAGGGCTTGGTAAATATGTCACATTTACCAGCCCCTTTGTTTCCTGAATGAACACAATGAGTGATCAGCACTGATCACTCACTGTGTTCATTTCTAACTGAACCATAGTAAACTGTATTTTTTTTTTTGGGGGGGGGGGGCTGTCAGATTGGCTGTATGGGGCCTCGTGGTTTTTATCAGCAGCCCTGCTGCCAGCTACTGCTAAGCCCCAGGGTTTGGGTCCAGCTGTGCTGCATTTTCATCATCAAGCTGAGATGTAGCAATTTTTACATCACAGATGCAGCTGCACCAATGTCCACTGGGAGATGTCCCTGTCTTCCATCAGTCTCATGATAAGTCAATTTCTTTTTTTGGTTTTTTTTATTCTTTAATTATTGCACTTAGTGCCTTGTACTTTTGTCTTGTGTTGTTTCATATAGACTGCAGATTTCCAGTGTCCTATTGAAGGGTGGCTGCCTTTGCTTTCCTTAGGACACCAGTAAGCAGAGGGGCAAGGGTACAGCAGGACTAGGCAGATACTGGTGGTAGGGGACTCACTAGAAGGACAGATAGGGCAATCTGGTGGGGCTGGGGAGGTCCCAGCTGTCATGTTGGCACAAATTACAAAGTTAGAGGAAGTTAAAGCGTCCTAAAAAATGATTTCAGGGACTTAGGGGCTATATTGAGGAGAAGGACCTCCAAGGTGATTTTCTCAGAAATATTGCCTGTACCTCGAGCTACACCAGAGAGGCAGCAGGAGCTAAGAGAACCTAACAAGTGGCTGAGAAATTGGTGTAGGAAGGAAGGGTTGGGCTCCTGGAGAACTGGACTGACTTCTAACTCGGTCATAGGCTCTACAGTAGGGATGGACTGCACTTTAATGGGGAGGGTGCGGCTCTGTTAAGGGAGAGGATGTCCAAAAAGTTGGAGGGGCTTTTAAACTAAGCAGTGGGGGAGGGGATCAGAAGAAGCGATTGCTATCAGTGAGCAAAGGTCAGAGGGTGCTAATGAAGGCATTAGGAGGAGTATAACCATAATACCTAAACAAGGGGTAAGTGGGTTGGCAAAATATAATCACAGCCAAAAAACAACTTATGAGGAAATAATATGCAAACGTACAAAACTAAGAGGCATGTACACAAATGCTAGAAGTCTAGCTAACAAAATGGAAGAACTGGAGCTGCTGATACAGAAGGAGGATTTTGACTTTGTGGGAATAACAGAGGCTCAGTCTGACAGCTCACATGACTGGCTGACAAATATCCAGGGGTGTTCCTTCTATCAGAGGAATAGGGAGGGTAGAAGAGTAGGAGGAGAATGCCTGTATATCAAGAATGATTTGCTTGTGAACATGAGGGATGACATTGTAAATGGGGCAAGGGGGGTGGTGGAATCCCTGTGGGTGGAGCTTCATAGGGAAGAAATAAGATGGAAATAAATAGTGGGGATATGCTAGAGGCCCCCTAACCTGGAGGATGAGGAGGAGTTGGATCTCCTGTCACAGGTAGAAATGGTGACAAGGTAGAGCAATGTAATCATTATGGGGGACTTCAACTATCCAGATATTGACCGGGCAGAAGGAACAGCTAATTAATTTAAGGCTCATCATTTCTTAAATGTTCCAATTAGTGGATGCCCTGACTAGAAAGAATGCATTACCAGCGAATATTTCATTCAGCCTAAATCATAGGAAAAGGAGACCAGAGGGTAGTAAAAGAACACTTAGTTTCAAAAGAGCCAACTTTCCTAAACTGTGCACAATAATACAAGATATTAAATGGGAAAAAATCCTTGAAACATTGAACACTGAGAAAAAAATGGAGTAACTCTAGGAACATATTAAATAGCGGTATTAGCCAGTGTACAGGCAACAAAAATAAAAGAGCTAAGATTAAACCTGGGTGTCTAAACTGTAGCGTAAAAAAAATTATTAAAGAGAAAAAAATGGCCTTTAAAAAATATAAGGCAGAGGGTCATTGACAGCATTCAAAAACTACAAGGAATGCAAAAAAAGTGTAAGAATGCAATCAGGATGGCTAAGATAGACCATGAGAAACACATAGCGGAGGAGAGTAAAAAAAATCCCTCAAAATTCTTTAACTATAATACAGGCGTACCTCGGTTTATGAATTTAATTAGTTCTGCAGGACTTTTTGTATTGCGAAAAATTCATAAACAGAAACGTGGTTTCCTATAGGAATGCATCGAAAACCACTTAATCCGTTCCAGAGGTCAGAAAAAAGTAGAAAAAAAGTCTTTTATCTGTTCAAAACTCTTTATAAAGTGCACTTTAAAGGCATAAATACTGTACAGGGGCATGATTAAAAATTAATTCGTAAATGCATTGAAAACCAATTAATCCATTCTGGAGGTCAGAAAAAAGTAAAAAAAAGTTTTATCTGTTCAAAACTCTTTATAAAGTGCACTTTAAAGGCATAAAGGGACATGATTAAAAAAAAATTCCTAAATACATTGAAAACCAATTAATTCTTTTCAGAGGTCAGAAAAAAAGTCAAAAAAGGTCCTATGTGTTCAAAACTCTTTATAAAGTGAACTTTAAATGCATAGTACTGTACAGGGACATGATTTTAAAAAAATTCATAAATGCATTGAAAACCAATTAATCTGTTCGTATTGCGAAAAAAATTTGTAAACCGAGGCATTATTTTCAATTTTACATTAACCGAGGCGTTTGTAAACCGCGGTACACAAACAAGAATTGTACCAAACAGGAATTGTACCAGCTGATTGGTGAAGGGCCAATGTGGTACCAACAATTAAAAAAAGGCATAGGTACATTCCTGGAAACTACAAGCCAGTCAGTCTAACATAAATTGTATGTAAACTCAGAGGCGTCCCTAGGGTAGGTCTCACCCGGAGCGGTAACACTTGGTGACACCTCCTCCGACGATCCCCGCAGAATGGATTGGATCTGCGGATTGAGCATAATGGATCAGACGTCGATCCATTATGCTCAATCCGCAGATCCAATGCATCCTGCGGGGATCGTAGGCTTTACAATTTACCTTTTCTTGGAGCGGGTCCGGTGTCACCCCGATCGTCGGCATGCAACCTATACAGTGTGACACTGGACACCATTAAGTTCATTGTATGAGGGTATGATAGAGGACTATATTCAAGATTTTGCTGGTAAAAACAGTATCATTAGTAGTAATCAGCATGGCTTTACAAAAGGTTGTTCTTGCAAAACCAACCTGTTAACATTCTATGAGGAAGTGAACTGCCATCTAGATAAAGGAAGGCCTGTGGATGTTGTGTATCTGGATTTTGCAAAAGCATTTGATACAGTTCCCCATAAGTGCTTAATTTACAAACTGAGCATGGACCAGAGGGTTTGTTCGCAGACAGAAAACTGGTTACAGGAGAGTGTCCAAAGGGTGATGATTTATATTGTGGCTGTGGTGGTAAGTGGGGTACCCCAGGGCTCTATCCTGGGACCAATTGTTTTTAACTTCTTCATAAATGATATAGAAGTTGGTATGAATAGCTCAATCTCAGTGTTTGCTGACGATAAGCTAAGTAGGACAATAATGTCACAGCAGGATATAGAAACTTTACAAGAAAACCTCAATAAAATTATGGAGTTGGCAAATACATGGGAAATGAGGTTTAATGTTGGCAAATGTAAAGTAATGCACTTGGGGGCTAAAAATATGAATGCAAGTTACACGCTAGGGGGCGAACCTTTTGGGGAATCCAGGATGGAAAATGATCTGGGGGTCCTAGGAGATGACAGGTTCAGCAATGGCAAGCAATGCTAGCAGAATAGTAGCATGCATAAAAAGGGGTGTTTATTCCAGAGATAAAACTATAATCCTGCCACTTTATAAAAGTCTGATTTGGCCACATCTGGAGTATGCCATCCAGTTCTTGTCACCAGTCCTCCGTAGGGATGTGCTTGAGCTGGAGAGAGTCTAGAGAAGGGCAACAATGTTAATAAGGGGAATTGTAAACCTCAGTTACGAGGAAAGACTACAAACATTAAACATATTCTCCCTGGAGAAGAGATGCTTGAGAGGAGATACGATAGCGATATGCAAATACCTCAATGGTGATTCTAGTATAAGGAATAAACTATTCAGTCTCAGGTAGTATAAGAACACAAGAGCCATTTAATGAAATTGAAGGGGAAACGGTTTAACCTTAAACTGCGTAGTGGTTTTTTCACTGTCAGAGCAGTAAGGATGTGGAACTTGATTCCACAGTCAGTAGTGTCAGCGAGAAGTATTGAGAGTTTCAAATAACTCTTAGATGGGCACTTAGCAAACACAATATACAGAGATATGGATATGATTTTTGACATGAACACAACACAACACAACACAAACACATAATTGTTCACAAACATATATCGGTCTCTTTTTTCCCCTTTTCTCTTAATGGTTATAACCCATTTATGCGCATCTATATTGCATCTAGATGGATATTCAACCTCTATTATGTCCTTCGCAATTGCCCGGACATGTGGGACAAGTTGATCTTTAGCTGTTTACATTGGTACGCCCCAATAGCTCTGTGAGCTTGACACCTAGGGTGAGCTGAGGAATTTTTTGCAGTTTTGAACAGTATAACAATTGTACTAAAAATGATTGACCTATGTTGTAATTTTATTTTGATGCATATTTTTTCATATATTGTAGACTGCTCTGTGGTTGAAATACATCTTCCCCTGAGGAAGCCCTTGTTGGGCAAAACATGTAGGGAAATTATACTTCTCCAAACCGCAGTAATACAGCCAAGCTCTCTTCTTTGTTTCAACAGTATTCTATAAATTTATATTTTTATATAGTGACTAATAAAAGTTGTAAAAATCTTTCTAATATATGTTCTCTCTTGTACTTTTGCACCTTAAAATTCCCACATTCTTCAGTTCTATATTTCAAATTACAGGGATGTGGTGCGATGTGCATATTTGGTCACCCACTGGTCACTTTTCTATATCTGTTTAACACAACCACATATGTTGAACTGGATAGACTAATGCCTTTATTCAACCTTACCAACTATGTAGCTATGAAATTACAATCCATAATGTAAAAGGGTCTTTTTACCAGTATTCCTGTTTGCACAAGTTGTGACCAGGGGTGGGCTGACCATTTGTAAACTCGGGCACTGCCCGAGGGCCCTGGGTCAGTACGGGGCCCCTTGACATGCCCCTGGTACCTTTTTCATAGGCTTTTCTGAGTTTGGGCAAGGACACAGGGGCCCCATGAACCCCTATTGCCCGGGGGCCCCATAAGTTGTCAGTCCGCCTCTGATTGTGACTTATCTAATTAGTTACATTGTTATTTTTCTGTACTTGCATTGCGTTTAACAGATTATAGGTGAGTAATACTGTCTCTGTTCTTCTCTGCTTCGGAATGAACAGAAATTGCGTATAAAACCTCTGAGTCCTCCAAATCTTTTTCATGGGTGATTGTCCATTGATATTGCAGGAGCAATGGTCAGGTGTCCATTGAATTTTGCCATATAGTGTATACTTATTCTTTCTTCATATATGCTATGAATACTGAGATGTCTTTGTGGTGAGGCAGTAATGGCCACCTTAACTATCACCTTCATAAATAAATCTCTTTGTGGTCAGCAGGGCTGGAACGAGGGGAATGCAGAAGAGGCACATGTCCCACACAGTAGTAAAATGTGGTGAGGGTGCTGGGCAGCCAGAAAATCTCCTGCAGTGTACTCTGGGCTCTCAGTACTGCGATCGCCAACACCGCATCAACCTGCCTTTTTTCCCCACCAACTGTTGCCTTTCACAAATAGACAGTTAATTTCAGAGTCAAGGGAAGTTTTCCCCAGGTTCCTCCTCTTCGCTGACATGTCTTAGAATACAAGAAGGAGCCTGAGAAGAAGGACATTTCCTGGCCCTCGCCTTAAGCCTTGCTGTTTATAAGGTCTCTGCAGGGAGGGAAGATTGGGGGAAAGGTATAAGAGGATTTAGGTGGCATTTTATTGGAGGTTGGTACAGAAGAGGGGTTTGGGGGGAAATATGCTGGGAGGAGGGAATTGGAGGGAAATGATTTACTCTGTGATGGGGGATTTAAGGGGGGAATAAGAGTATTTGTGCTAGATGGAGGGATTGGAGGGGAATAGGGTTTGTGCTTGGGGAATTTGGGTGCAGAAGAGAATTTGTACTAGAAGATAGATTTGGGGGGAGAAAATGATTTGTGCTGGCAGGGTTGTAAGAGGATTTGTGCTAGAAGGGGGGGGGGGGGGTATTTGTGCTGGGAGGAGGGATGGGTGATTTCTGCTAGAAGGGTGAGTGTCAGAGAAGGCTTGCCCATAGTGCAGCTTATGTTTCAAGGTGCATAGCTGTGTGCATGTGCAGACCAGCAACAGGATGGCCAGATGTGCAAAGACGTGCATACGCTTGCAAAGGCGCGCGCCTGTCACTACTACAGACTATTTAAACAGGGATGTAGCACTGGCTCATTATTGTTTGGCCTACAGCATTCCCTGTGCTTTGTTGTCTGATTCCTGTGTCTGGCCTCTGATCATAACCCGGCTTGATCCTGACCATGCTTGTCTACTATAAGCCCTGACCTAGGCTTGTCCCCAAATACTGCTTCTGCCTTCTGCTCTTGGCTGATTTGCTTCTCTGCTGCTGACCCTTGCCTGTGACCTGACTACTCTTCTGCCTGCTGTCTGTTACCAGCCTGGCTTGTCTGACCCTGCATTTGATTCACTTTACCTTCTACAGCTTCTCAGTCCAGTATACTCTCATCTGGCTTCTGCTTCCTACCAAGCATCTGCAGCCTGTTGTCAGCCAGCTCTTCACCTGCCACCCTTCTACCAGCCTGCCTAGCTTGCTGTATCTGTCTGCTGTCAGCTGCTTCTGTCTCCTGGCATCCTAGCAGTGAATTGTTGGCCACTATAAGCGCAGACTAGTGGACTCAGTACATGTGCTCCTACCTAGCTGTGTTCTCACGGCCACTGTTCCCCTACCACTGGCCCTGAGCCGGAGCTGTAAGACAGGCCTTCATCTTCACGTCAGGCTCAATAACCAGGTATGTGACAGGGGGAGGATTTGTGCTGGAAGAGATAAATGGGGGGATGAGATGAGGACAGGAGGGTGGAGCTGGGAGGGGAGATTTGGGAGGGTGGAAGAGAATTTGTTCTGGAAGAGAGAATGGGGGGAGAGGATTTGCGCTGGGAGGGTGGATGGGGGGGATTTGTGCTGGAGGGAATTAGAGGGAAAGAGAATTCGTACTGGAAGTCAGGTTTGAAAGGGCAGAGGGGGACATTTGTGCAGGCTGAATTAGATTTGTACTAGAAGAGTGGAGAATATTTGTGGAGGAGGGAGGTTTGGGGGAAAAGAGGATTTGTGCTGGGAAGGTGTTTGGGGGGGAGGATATGTGCAAGGGGGATTCGTATGGGAAAGAGGATTTGTACTAGAAGGGGGATTTGTACTTGGAGGGGAAGAGGATTTATACTGGGAGGGGGATTGGGATGGAGAAGGTTTGTGCTAGAAGGGGAGATTTGGAGAGGGGTGGAGGAGACCCTTTTCTGAACAAGCAGTTTGACAGGCCGGAATAGAGCGGAATGAGCAAGTGCGCCCTCTCCTGATCCATACCAGACCACATGCCTTCAATATTGGGGGGTGCTTTGGGGTAGGGGGGCTTCACATGTTAATAAGGGCAAAGGCCTCTTTCCCACAATCCTAGGCGGTGGTTGTGGGGATGTGTGGAGAAGGGACTAATTGGAATCTGGAAGCCCCCTTTAAGAAAAGATCCCAGATCCTGCCCCCCCCCCATGTGAATGAGTACGGGGTACTCATTCCCCCCAAAAAATGTGCAAAGTAAAAAATAAATCACAGAGACAGTTTTTTTTATAAGTCCCTTATTCAAAATCCCCCCCCCCCAAATAATTAACTAGATTCAATGTCAATCAGGATGAACGCTGACACGCAAAAAAAAAAGCCTCCTGGTGAACACAATCCAGGTACACTCACCAAATGACAGGTAAACATGGGGGCAGGGTCACCCAGTGACATGCGGGCCTGGTATGATTCGGGGGGATGCTCGCTCGTCCTTTCCCCTTCCTGGCCTGCCAGGCTGCACACTTGGATAAAGGTCTGGTATGGATTTTGGGGGGACCCCACACCATTTTTTAAAAAACATTTGGTGTGAGGTTCCCCTAAAATCTATACTAGACCTAAAGATCTGGTATAGATTTTGGGGAGGATCCCACACCATTTTTTTTTTTGTACATTTTGGGGTGGTGTTCCCCTCAAAATCTATACCAGACCCTTGGGTCTGGTATTGATTCGGGAAGGGGGGGGGGCTCTCACATTGTTTTTTTATTTTTAAGTGGGTTTTTTTCTAAGCAGCACTTCTTTTGTTTACATTCTGCTGTCAGCAGGGAATATCGCTGACAGAAGATGAGTCATGATTGTTAAGGACGAGGTGGCTGCGTGCTCCTCAACAACCACATCTATTCACAATGAATTAGGATTCGTCTGAAGTTACACCGGATAGATTCAAAAACTTTTTGAAACTCTTTGCAATACAAACCCCAGACCTCTGCACTATGTACAACCCCCCCCCCCCACACACACACACACATACACATACACTCTCTGTAATGTATTCCTAAACCTGACACTGATTGAGTTAAATACCCCTGCCACTGTTTGCACTCCTTGCATTACAGACTCCTGCACTGTATACACTATATTGTAGATTTTATACCTCTCAAATGCTTGTTGTTCCAACAGTTTCTGGTTGCTAAGAAGTCCCTGACATTTTAATGATGTTTCAATTTAAGGTAGGCTCAAACAAAATGTTAGTCCTCTGTATGTTTTCATTGTGCACAATATCATATGTAATGAAAGGGTTTCTTGTTTTTTAATTATGGTGTTGCGGTTCATATTTGTTTGTGGGACAATTTGCATTCTTCGCTCTGGGCACTGGATGACCTTGTCCCGCCAATGGTGCCAAAAAAAAAGCAGAAGGAAGAATCTCCTAAATTGTAAGCTCCAAGGAGCAGGGCCCTCCTAGCCCTCTTGTATTGAACTATATTGTTGCTGTATTGTCTCCCGTTATATTGTAAAGTGCTGAGCAAATTGTTGGTGATATATAAATCCTGTATAATAATAATCAAATGGAGCTTCAAGAACAGACACTGAGTTTCATATGGGACAGGAAATGGATACAGGATTAAAAGTCTTGCTATGCAATGACCCTTCCCTATATGGACAGGAAATCACTTGGCGCCTCTGTCCAGAATGCAGAATGGTGGTTCTCAGGCTATGCTAGGCAAAACACCTAGACTGTTGGTTTAGTCTGTAACTATTAAAGCAGTTATTGCTTGAGAAAAGACAGAGGTTGAACCATGATCAGAAAAACATCCAATACTCTTCTTGACAGCCCTTCGGGGCTCCCTAAGTGGGCAGCATTTTCAAGAGGCAGAGGCTATCTATATCACTGGGGTCTTCAGGTTCACCCAAGCACATAAAACAGGAAGACCAGCGTAAAGATAAGTTACCAATCAATACATGTTTGGATGGGGTCGGCGTAAACCAAACTACTCTCTAGCTATAGCTACCCAATATGGCTAAAATTGCAGTATTTCAAATATATGGCAATATATTTGGGAAGAATATTTAAAAATATATTTAAATTATATTTTTCTTCCATGTGGATAATGACTGCATTATAATATTCAATTGTGGCTATTAATATGTTAAATTTATACAGGGTCCTTTATTCCTCCCTCTCAATTTAACATTGGAAATACAGTAGAATAAATCCTAATACGTTATGAGCAAGGGCGGACTGACAACGCATGGGGCCCCCGAGCAATAGGGAATCATGGGGCTCCTGTGTCCTTGCCCAAACTCAAAAAAAAGCCTATGAGAAAGGTACCAGGGGCATCTACTGACCCCGGGCCCTCAGGCAGTGCCCGAGTTTCCATATGGTCAGTCCGCCTCTGGTTACGAGTTATATGCAGGTTTAATAGAACTGTCTGATCATATTGTAATCCTTCATTTACCGACTGAACACTTTTACAATGGTATGGTCATCTACTGTATTAATGAGAAGACTGCAGTAGAAAATGATCTAATATGATAGTAGGTAGCACTAGGGAAGACTTCCTTGATGTTGATGGAGCAACATCTAAGTGACACCCAGTTACAGTCCTCTAATGTGAAGGTCTTTAAATTACCTACCTATTTACCTGGAGTAATAACAGGGGGATATGTTATACCCTGGCTTTTTGACTATGTCTCGAGATGCATCATCTGTAAAAAGCAAATGGTACAAAATAAGCTCTTATAAGTTTAGATCTATGTTGCTATGTATCCATAAATCCATATTTTACAAAACAATTTAATAGGGGTTCACCCAGGACCCAGAATTCACAGCGCATTGTAGGTTTATGAAACAGGAAGCACAGCACAAAATGTTTGCTTTCAAATTCTTTCTCTCTCTCATTGAATATCCATATGGACCTGTTTGAAGAGAAGAGGTATGAGGGGAAGAGAAGGGGGAATAACTTCACTGTGTCATTCAGTTTTGTGTGAATTGCACTTGTGAGCTCTGTAAACAACCTTTTTACATAAATGTTAAGTTCAATCTAAATATGAGAACTATTCATATGCCATAAAGTATAATATAAGTATAAGTAAGTATAATATTATTCAGCACTACCTATCTAACCTATTATCCTAATATGTGACAGTATCAGTAGCTTTATTAATTAGATTTAAAAAATAGATAGAAATCACAGAATGCAATACAGCGCCAATGCATGCAGCAAAGTGGCTAAGTGGTTAGCACTTGTTTTTTTTTAATCCCAGCCATGGCACCACCTGCCTGGAGTTTGCATGTTCTCCCTGTGCCCGTGTGGGTTTCCTCTGGGTACTCCAATTTCTTCCCACACTACAAAGACATGTTGGTAGGTTAATTGGTTCCTATCTAAATTGGCCCTAGTATGGGTAAGTATGAATGTGAGTTAGGGACCTCAGATTGTACACCCCTTGAGGGTCAGGGACTGTGAATGTATAATATATATGTAAAGTGCTGTGTAAATTGACAGTGCTATATAAGTGCCTATGATAAATTACACTAATGTAAGTGATATATGTCAAAGGATAAGTTCACTGTTTTGACAAAAATAATACATGCACATTTTTTTGCAGGTAAAAAATGTGCATTTATTATTTTTGTCAAAAAGGTGAACTTAAGTCTGGACACTTTCACCCCCTTCCAGTCCAGGCCAATTTTCAGTTTTCAGCGCTATCACACTTTGAATGACAATTGCGCGGTCATGTAGCACTGTACCTATATAATTTTTTTTAGCATTTTTTTGAGACAGATAAAAATTTATTTTGATAGTATTTATTCACCACTGGGATTTTTAATTTTTGCTATATAAATGAAAAAGTCCAAACATTTTGAAAAAAAAAGTGTTTTTCTTATAACATTTTGCAAATAAATAATCTTTCTTCATAAATCTTGGCCAAAATGTATTCATCTATCATTTTAGTAAAAAAAAAAAAATAACCCAAGTTAGTTTATAACCAAAAATGATAATTGTTCAAAAATTTTTTTACATTTTTATTTTTATATATTATTATTTATGTTTTTCTTTTTTTTTTTAACATACTATCATCCTAGCAGTACAGTGTCACCATAGTGACACTGTACTACTTGTGAGGGGTGATGAAGCTATGGGAACATGTTACATGTTCCACCTTAAAAATGGGTGAAACATGTAACCAGGGGTGGACTGACCATTTGGAAACTCGGGCACCGCCCGAGGGCCCAGGGTCAGTAGGGGGCCCCATAAGATGCCCCTGGTACCTTTTTCATAGGATTTTTTGAGTTTGGGCAAGGACACAGGGGCCCCATGATCCCCTATTGCCCGGGGGCCCCATGAGTTGTCAGTCCGCCCCTGCATGTAACATGTTCCCAAAGGTGAACTTATCCTTTAAACAATCTCTCACTGCTTTATTCGCTAACCTCTAAAATGTTAATTGCGGACTTTTTATATTTTCTAAGTTGGTGAATTAAACAATAGGATCCTGTTTATTATTTGTTATTCACATTAGTGTCATTAGGGCTGTGTTGTAATTTGTGGCTCAAATGGATTATTTCATATTTTACATTTCAAAGATAATATAAATAACTGGTATAAATACATTCAATTCTTCTAATTTAGAAATGGTAAATATTTGTTTAAGTGCTGGATGACCAATATAGCATTGGCTCTCATTGTCACATATGTAATAGGAGAACAATCATTAGTAACTTGTGAAAAGAAGGTCGATAATATGATATACTGGGAATTAATATATATTCTCATAACTTCAGACTTCATTGGCTGTATGCTTGCATCAAATCAATGACTGACTAGGACGTTAAACCACATGGACAGTCCTGGAATCTGCACCTTTGTAAGTGAAATTGTCTATTTTTGCAGGATTCCTTTAACAAAGAGATCTATTAAAAAAACAGTGGGGTAACGGTGCTTAAAAATACCACAGGTTTATAAAACACAGCAATGTTTAAAAGTCTTGAAGTCAAAGTCATATGACCGGCTCTCCTTTTATCATGGAGTTCTCTCTACTGCAAAAGGCCAAGGGAACAGCGTAGGACACTGTGGGCTCCACGCTCTATGAATGACCCGTACAATGAAGTCCACATGGCCATATTTGGGTAATAACACGAGTGCATCTTTATCCAAAACCTAATTTTTTTTGGTGATGGAGTAGGGGTACTATGTACCCCTAATCACTCAAGTACAGGGGAAAAGACTGATTTCTGGGGGCCCCTTATTTTTGAAGGGGGCTTCCAGATTCCCATAAGCCTCTTGCCAGCAGACCCCCAACAACCACTGGTGTAGGGTTGTGAGGAAGAGTCCCTTGTTCTCATGAACATGTGGACAAGGTGTTCTGCCAAACAAGAAGGGTCTGGTATAGAATTGTATTTTTTTTTTTTTGCGATGGGTCTACCTCAACATCCAAATCAGTCTCTCATCATGGATAAGGGTCTGGTATGTAGTTTTAGGGGAAATCCCACACTTTGTTTTGCATTGGATCCCCCATTAACAGCTCTCACCCAGGATAAGGGTCTGGTATAGATTAAGTAATCCCAGGCATTTTTGTTTTCAATTAGAACAAAGTAGCTGGGGGCTATCATTTACCAACATTTTGAAGTGGAACTGTGCTTAATAAATAAATATCTGCAAGCCAACATGATTTTTAATGCAGAAGAATCATACTAGGACTCTTCTGCATTAATGTATTCTTACCAGCTTGATTTCAGTGTATGCTGATCGGTATCTCCACGTGCAGGAGTGATGTTATTCCGGTCCCGACATTAAAAATGGCTGAAAATTGGAACCCAAAGAAGACTGACTAAAAATGTCAATGGCCAGCAAAGGTGCTGGAGTGGAGGGGAATCTTTAAACATAATTTTCTTTGTAAATGTCAGTTTTACTTTTGTAGGTTGTATATATCATACACCACTTCTTAGATAGATTGAGGGCATCCCTATTTAACTTAGCCCTTTAAGCATTATTAAAATTACTGCTCCCTGCCAAGCCGAAAATTAAAAAAAAAAGTTTTTGCTTTGAAACATGTCCTAGGGCAACCCGCAGACCCATTTAATTTGTCTGACAATTCCTTAATTATTAACCTAGAAAATAGGTGCAGCACTACCCCTTTATGAGTTGCTGAGTTTTGGGTCCCCCTAAAGCCCTGCACAGCCAGGCAACACACATTTTCTTCCACGCATTGCATCCAGAGTCAGTAAACAGTCCTTGAGCTTGGTTTTGTGATTATATTAAAGGGGTTAATACCTTGGATAGGGTTGAGGTGTGTATGGGATGCCCACGGAAACTGCAAACCTGAGGACAAACTCCTTAGCAACTAAGTATAAATGTGGACAAAAAGAAGTCTCTTCTTTAAGAGCATTCCAGCTCTCTGGTGTACCTCCTCAGTACCCAGATGAATCCTCCTCTTCACCTGCCTGCCTGAAGGTATCCCTGGGCAAGGGGGGCCAGAAACTGCCAATTTAGCACAGCAGCCCCAGATGAGAAGCTAGTTGAGTTTTCCACCTGACTTCCCTCTCCCCCTATCTGGCCTAGGGGATGTAAGAGTACTCACAATCTCCTTCAATCAGCCTCTCACTCCATCTTCTATCCGACACTGCCACTCCCAGGCTCTGTGATTCTTAAGGGTTGCCTTTGTCACCATGCCCAGCCTCCTGCCAGGGGATTGGCCAAGGGTCCTCAAGTATACATATCCAAGCTTTCTCCTCTCTTCCCTCCCTCCTCCAGAAAGCTCTCAGGGGCTCCAAATGTTCTGACCTTAGAACCTCCCTAGCCTGTCCTGATGAATCCTCCTCTTCACCCAGCTGCACTGAGGGTATTCCATGGGCAAGGGGGCCCAGAAACTGCCAGTTTAGTACAGCATCCCCAGATGAGAAGCTAGTTGGGTTTTCCACCTGACTGCCCTCTCCCCCTATCTGGCCTAGGGGATGTAAGAGTACTCACAATCTCCTTTCCTAATAGCTCAAAGGGTTGGTGGCTGCCTTTAGGCCTTTCACTGGGCTGGCTTTTTCTCTGCTGCTCAGGATTCTCCTACCTTGGAGATGGTGGTACAGTGAAGATCCTATTCTCCAGCACCTGCCTGTAAATAGGCCCCTTCCCTGGGCTCCTAGGCTCCACACTCCAGCCTCCAGGTTTCTGGAGAGGTGTGAAGGCTCCAAATGTTCTGACCTTAGAACCTCCATAGACTGTCCTGAGGTGAACATCTTCCTCGTTCACAAGCTGACTCATCCCAAGCTGCTATTCTGCCTAGAAAAATAAAACAACAAACTGGGTTTGGATTCGACACCCAAACTCTCGTTAAGTTTGCAAACAAAAATCCGAACCCCAAGTGCTTTTACTCGTCACTAAGTGCAAATATATTTTTCAGGTATCATATGGATATTTGTTTTTCTTTGTAAAGTTTGTAGGTTTTTAAACTGATGTTTTATACTGATGTTAATTTGGTGGGATGTTTTTTACTGATAAGATTTTATTATATGTTCCCAGTCATTGCCTTGGAAATAAACAATTATTACATGACTAAGGGTTTCCAAAGCAAAAAGGGTCAGCTGAGTTACTAGGATAAAAGAAGCAGCTCCCTTTAAGATACAGCTGTTTGTCACGGAAACTTTGTACACAGCTATGTGACCAGGGATGAGTCACTGCTCTGATTCATCCTCATCCGTATATAAATTTTACCTTGATTTATGATTTGTATAAACAAGCTTTTTTTTTTAAACACATGATAGGTGGAGAGAGTAATGAAAGGTGCTTAGAGCTCCATGTTCTGGATAAAAGAAAGTCTACATGCTATTCACATGCAATATTTCATATTTACCAGACAAAAAAATATGTTTTAATTGTGATACATAAAAAAAAGAAAATATGTACAAAACTATGACATTGCCTTTAAAAAATCAGCATATCTTCCCTACCCTTTCTTTGCTGCATAGTTGTTCTAAGTGAACAATGAGCCTAAAGTAAGAAATGACTATATTATTCCATCTGGCATTTGCAGTAGCAACTTTTATTGTCTAAAAAAAATTCAGTTAAATACAAAATATTTAATTTCTCAGATTTTAAACTCAGGCCACACTTGTACACAAGACTTAAAGAACGAAACCCTGAATAGGATTGGGTGCGTTTTTTTTTAGACAATTGATAAATGTCAAAAGCAAAATGACAGGTAAATTCCTATCATATGATAAATCCTCACTTGCTAAACAGCCATCATAAAATAAATCAACAGTGCCTGCACATACCTTCAAATATCTTCTTAAGGCATTAACCGCTTTCCCCTTACCCTATAGCACAAATACTACTAAATGGAGGCTTGGGTGCGCAAAATCACGTATATATACATGATTTTGCATTCCTGGGTAGGGGGCACGAGCCGCCACCCAGCAATCACTGTGTATCACCAACAGGGGAGAGACCTGTATGTAAACAATACAGATCTCTCCCCTTTCAGCTCTTGCACACTGCTTTGTATTGCTCTGCATAGCAGAGCAATACAAAGCAATGCACTTACACAGGAAAGCACACACATAGCACACAGTAAAACACAACACAGTTAACCCTTTGATCGCCCCACATGTTAACCCCTTCTTGCCCAGTGTCATTAGTACAGTGTCAGTGCTTTTTATTAGCACTTCTCACTGTATTGGTGCCATTGCGGATGTCAGTGACAGTTAGTCAGTTCCCCTCCAGTTTCAGAGTGTCCGCCGCGATCCCGCAGTCCCGCTATAAGTTGCTTATCGCTGCCATTACTAGTATTAGAAAAAAAAATTCCAGTATCTATACCACCATTTGTAGACACTATAACTTTCACGTAAACCAATTAATTTACACGTATTGGGATTTTTTTTTAGCAAAGACAAGTTGTAGAATACATTTTGGCCTAAATTTATGATGAAATTTAATTTAAAATTTTTTTTTCCTGAACATGTTTAATAGTGAAAAGTCAAAAATATAGTTTTTTTTTTCAAAATTGTCAGTCTTTTTTTTTATAGCACAAAAAAAAGAAAAAACACAGAGGCGATCAAATACCAAAAAAAGCTCTATTTCTGGGGAAAAAAGGATATAAATTTCATTTGGATGCAGCGTTGCATGATCGCACAATTGTCAGTTAAGATAACGCAGCGCTGTATAGCAAAAAATGGCCTGGTCAGGAAATCCTCTGAAGGGCAGGTGGTTTAACAATGCTGTGGAACTTGGCTAAACAGTATTAATAATTATGCAGTAAATTCACATTGTTTGGTATTTCAAGTTTGCTTTTAGCTGTTTGCATGCAGTTTAAATAAAAATATGAAATCTGATTGATGATTTGCATCTTTGTATGCAATGTATTAAAATGATTTCTAAAAATCAGTTTAGTAGGAATTATGAAAGACCTTGCATTGATGCTAACGTTACATAAATCTGGCATGCACTTGCGTAGTTCTAGTTCAGTTTATGATTTGAACTTTGAAACTTTAAAATATTCACATTATACCTTCGGGGTCATTATAGATTATAGATGACTAATGTCACTGACACTTCAAAAATTCTTTTTCACATGCAAGAAGTGGTTGGGTGTTCACATGAAAGGTAGTAGGACAATAAAAGGTTATGAGCTATTTTCCATTAGTTTCAACAACAGCTAAGCTTTAAAGCTTTCAGAAGATCAAATATGTTATCTTAGTGTAACCAGTATTGATTGACTGCAAAATATTATTACATGCAGTACACAACTGTGCATTACTTATTGTATTATTAATTATCTTTTTATTATACAAAAAAATGTAAGGCAATCTCTAAATGGCAGCTATAACAAGTGAGTGACACCCTGTGATTACTATGCAAAAGGGAAGTGGCTTGGCATGACATCCAGAAGATCTCAGCCATCATTGTAGTAGTTTGGGTTACTACAGTAATCCATGGCCAGATTTCTACACTGTTGACGTTAATGCACTGTGGACACTACTTCTGTTAGAGATCACCTCTGCCCAGGTGTGAAGCATTTCAGAGCTGGTACCATTCTCCACCAACCCAGCAGATCCAATACCTGACTTCCAGTGACAATGTTTCATATGCTACTGTTGGATACAGAAAGCATACTACTCCATAACTCCATGCTAGTTCTTCTCCTGAGACCCCTAATACATTTCTCTCTCTGACTCCAGGCTAAGTCTCTAGGTACTCTGTGCCAACGGCAGAGTCCAATGATATGGTGATGCGGTCGCTAGTAAAGGGGCCAATCATAGCACCCCTTCACTGCCAGATCCTCAGTCACCCTTGCTATGTCACCTGCTTCCTGGCTGGTTGGATGCTTAAGCATGTGAGTATGGTAGTCATTAGCAATAGCAATATAGCCTCCCTAGGACAGCCCCTCTGCTCTTTATACCTTTGCATTATATCTAACTCCTCTTGTCCCCTAGAGTAAACTCTGTTCTTTTGATACACCTTGCATGCACCCCTTTAATAACATCAGACCAGGTGGTGGAGCTGAACAACAAGTTATTTTACTAAAGTAGCTGAAATAGTACAGAAACAGTTCTCCAAGACTTCTCCAACACACATTCTGGACAAAGTTCTCTAAGTGTCCCTATTGAAGTGCCCCACGAGGTAGTCATACCTGAGCTAGGTAATAAAGTTCCTTAAAAGTCCTTAGGAAGGCAAGTGTCCATTATTGGCAGTAAATCCACACCCCCTTGGAGCTCTCCACTGTGCGACAGAGTAACAGCTACATCTTGATATGTCTCCCTCCCTCTGTCTCTGGGGCACCAATCAGCACCTACTTATATGGTGTGAACTGCAGGGGGTGGTAATTTAGGGGAAAAAAAACAATATTTTTTACTTTTTGCTATTAAATATGTCCAATAAAAATTTTTAAAAATCAGATTTCGTCATAAATTTAGGCCAAAATGTATTCTTGCTAAAAAAAATCCCAATATGTGTAAATTTATTGGTTTACGTGAAATTTATAGCGTTTACAAACAGCGGTATACAGTGAAGGAAATAAGTATTTGATCCCCTGCTGATTTTGAATGTTTGACCACTCACAAAGAAATGATCAGTCTAAAAATCGAATGGTAGGTGTATTGTAACACTGGGAGACAGAATAGCAACAAAAAATTCAAAAGAAATGCATGTCTAACAAATTATGCACTGATTTGCATGTTCACGAGGGAAATAAGTATTTGATCCCCTTCACAAAACTTGACTTAGTACTTGGTGGCAAATCCCTTGTTGGCAATCACAGAGGTCAGACATTTCCTGTAGTTGGCCACCAGGTTTGCACACATCTCAGGAGGGATTTTGGCCCACTCCTCTTGGCAGATCCTCTCCAAGTCATTAAGATTTGGTGGCTGACTTTTGGCAACTCAAACTTTCAGCTCCCTTTTCAGATTTTCAGTCTGATTAAGGTCTGGAGACTGGCTAGGCCACTCCAGGACCTTAAGGTGCTACTTCTTGAGCCACTCCTTTGTTGCCTTGTGTGTTTTGGGTCATTGTCATGCTGGAACACCCATCCACGACCCATTTTCAATGCCCTGGCTGAGGGAAGAAGGTTCTCACCCAAGATTTGACTGTAGAATGCCCCATCCATCATCCCTTTGATGTCCTGTCCCTTAGCAGAAAAACACTCCCAAAGCAGAATGTTTCCACCACCATGTTTGACAGTTGGGATGGTGTTCTTGGGGTTATAGGCAGCATTCCTCCTCCTCCAAACACGGCGAGTTGAGATGATGTCAAAGAGCTCGATTTTGGTCTCATCTGACCACAACACTTTCAACCAGTCCTCCTCTGCACCATTCAGATGTTCAGTGGTAAACTTCAGACAGGCCTTGACATGGGATTTCTTGAGCAGAGCGACCTTGTGGGCACTTTCAGTCCTTGTTGGCGTAGTGTGTTATCAATTGTTTTCTTGGTGACTGTGGTCCCAGCTGCCTGGAGATCATTGACAAGATCCTCACGTGTAGTTCTGGGATGATTTCTCACTGTTCTCATGATCATTGACACTCCACGAGGTGAGACCTTGCATGGTGCCCCAGACCTAGGGAGACTGACAGTTGTTTTGTGTTTCTTCTATTTGCGAATGATTGCACCAACATTTGTCACTTTCTCAACAAGCTGCTTGGCGATAGATTGGTAGCCCAGTCCAGCTTTGTATAGGTCTACAATCTTGTCCCTGACATCCTTGGGCAGCTCTTTGGTCTTTGCCATGGTGGAGAGTTTGATTGCTCCTGTGGACAGGTGCATTTATGCAGATAACAAAATGAGATTAGCAGCACTCCCTTTAAGAGAATGTTTCTAATCTCAGCTTGTTACATGTATGAAAGACACCTGGTAGCCAGAAATCCTGCTGAATAATAGGGAATCAAATACTTATTTCCCTCATGAACATGCAAATCAGTGTATAATTTGTTGGACATGCATTTCTTTTGAATTTGTTGTTGCTATTCTGTCTCTCAGTGTTACAATACACCTACCATTCGATTTATAGACTGATCATTTCCTTGTGAGTGGGCAAACATTCAAAATCAGCAGGGGATCAAATACTTATTTCCTTCACTGTATATACTGGAAATTTTACTTTTATTTTTTGTTACTAGTAATGGCAGCGATCAGCGACTTATAGCGGGACTGCGGCAGGCATTCTGACACTGGGGGAGGAACTGACTAACTGCCACTGACGTCCCCAGTGACAATAATACAGTGATCAGTGCTAATAAAAAGCACTGACACTGTACTAATGACACTGGGCAGGAAGGGGTTGACTTTTGGCTGATCAAAGGGTTAACTGTGTGCTGCGTGTGTTTTACTGTGTGCTGCGTGTGTGCTGTATGCTGTTTAACTTGGAGACATGCTGCTTTGTAAGGTGATCGCTGGGTGCCGGCGGGGAATCTCTGTCTGGAACCCGGTGATTGACATCCGTAGCCCCGTAACCTGGAGATGCAAATCACGGGTATATATTATATATATATATATATATATATATATGATTTTGCGCAGCCCTGCCGCCCTGTAGCAGTATTTCTGCTACAGCGCAGCGGGCAAACGGTTAATATCTGTTAAACAGTGCAAATTTAGTAGATATTCATGCTACCTGCAGGTAAGACTTATTATAAGCTTACTTTAAGGTTCACTTTTAAAATCAGAGTTTACTTCCGCTTTAAGGGCGGGTTCGCACTATAGAAACGCAGTCCAGATGCGTTCCTGATGTGGTTTTGTATGCGCGGTTTTAATGCGTTTTTGACATGTTCCAGTGCGTTTTTTTTGCATTCCAGTTAATTTTTTCCTCTTTTTTTTCTTCAATTTAAATAGGGCCATGTGCGTTTTTGGTGCCTTCCAGTGCATTTTTCCGCATTCCAGTACAGTTCTGTGCAGAAAAAATGCAGCCTGTTCTACTTTTTTTTCTGCACCCGGAACTGTTGTGAACTATGACATTTACAACCAAATGACCTACTTTCTGTGTGTTTTAAAAAATGCAACTGAAACGCATGTAGTGTGAACCAGGCCTAAAGAAGTTGAAATATAACAGACCTACTGGCTAGATCACCAGGTGAAAAAAAGGGGGCAAAAAAGCATAAAAAAGAAACTGAATGCAGCCGCCACCATCTAAGAATTGGTAAGCTGCAATATATTACATTTTTATTTGGGGTTTAATACTGCTTAGCATACTTAATAACATCCCAAGTCAATACATTATTTTTTCATATACATATATAATTACTCATACTATAGGAAGATGAGTTATCAAATCGCACCTGGAAAAAGCTGTGGCCAATTAGAGAAATATGATGATTCATTTTTAAGATGGCATCTCCTGCAGACTATGATTAGTTGAAATGGATTCATTAAGATGTAATGTTCAATCAGCAGCTACTGCTTCCGAACAAACACCTCTATTATAAACGTGACAACAACGCATTCTGTATATAGAGACTGTGACTGCATTATTTGCAGGTGAATTCTTATGTGGTTAAGTACACAGATAGAGGAAATTGCTGATAAAGAGATAAAATAGCTCATGTGTTTTACTCCTTCTTATCTGATTTGTTTCTTCTAGGAATGAGGTAACAGAAGGAGCGCAAAGTTTGCCTCGGCTTAGGCACCCCAAACCTGAAGATTCTGTGCTCAGACGGTCATCAAGGGATTCAAAGGTCAGATGGGAATCTGTTGCATTTTTTTTTTTTTTTTTTTTTTGTATTTCAATGGTTTTTATTAATTTTAAACAGTATAAAACAGAGGCAACAAAACACGCCCACGCAGGGGCTATCAATTGCACCGATAGAAAATGTATAATAGAGCAGACAACGCTCTAATTCCAATAAGGCAAAACGCAGGCCCGCGCAGGGGCTATCAATGGCACATAGGTTACAATAACATCAGTGAAACTCAGATTATCGCAACTAAAGACAGCTGTCCACTGTCACATCAAAACAAACAGAAAAGGAAAGAAGAAAAGCAGAGAAGAAAGAAAGAGAAAAAACAAAAACAAAAACACACACCAGAGAGCAAGGGTCCATGAGCGCCAATACAAAACTCCATCACCTCCCTACACTGGCCGGGGGGAGCGTGGGAAAGGCATATTGCAACCACGGTTCCCATATTTTCAAAAATTTATGTTGAGAGTCATTGCATATACTCGACATCTGTTCATTGAGCATCATAGTAGTCATACGATCCCGCACCCCCTGAAAAAGTACAAACGGACTCTTCCAGGCCTGGGCAATTGTCCTAGTGGCCGATAAAAACAAATAGGAAGCCAATCGCTGCTGACGAGCCAAGAGGCCCGGTATGGGGCAATGAAGCAAAGCATACCGAGCATCCCGGCGTATGGAGAGATGAAACAAAGTGAAAAGGAGGCCAAACACACGAGACCAAAAACGAGCCAACCTCGGGCATGACCACCAGATATGCAGTACATCTCCACGATGGCCACACCCCCGAAAACATCGATCACTACAGGCAGGGTTAGCCTGGGCCAAACGAGCCGGCACCCAATACCAACGAAACAATACCTTATAGGCTGCTTCCAGCGTGGTCGTATTAAACGAACATTTAGCTATGAGTGACCAGGCTTTATTCCAGTCCTCCGGATCCACAGCCACTCCCAGGTCGCGTTCCCACTGAACTACATATGAAAGAGAAGTGTGCGACGAGCATCTGTTCAAAGCTGCGTAAAGAAGGGAGATAAGGCCCGGGGCGCCCGGACGCTGCTGGCAAAGCTGTTCAAAGGCAGATGTCTGATATGGGAAAGCAGAAGTGGCCCTCAGTGAGAGTAGCCAGTGCCGCAATTGAAGGTACCGAAAAAATTCCGCTGGGGGAACATCCCGAGACTCCCGGAGGACATTCCAGGTGGGAAAGGACCGAAAAATCAAAAAGTGTCGCACCTGTGAGAAACCATGAGCCACCCACCAAGAAAATGCCCTCGGGTGATCTAGACCCGGTGGGAAAAGAGGGTTATTAATGATTGGAAGCAAGGGCAAGAAAGGTGACATCAGGCCACTGGAGTAACGTACCGAGTCCCAGACTCGTAGGCCATGGAGCAACATCGGACTCAGCACCGAAGGGCGCAGGGCAGGGGGAAGCCATAGAAGTGTCGATAGTGCGATAGGGGCACAATTAGGCAGTTCCAGCAGGACCCAGAGAGGAACATCGGAGGAAGCGTGCAACATAGACAGCGGGGCAATTTGGCTCGCCTGATAATACTTAGTTACATTGGGTACCCCAAGACCACCTTGGAGTCTATGAGCAAAGAGCGTATTTCTAGAAACTCTGGGATGCTTATTGGCCCAGATAAAACGCATAAACTTCACCTGAAGCAACCGAAGAAAATGAGGGGGAACTTGCACTGGGAGGGTGCGAAAATAATATAACAATTTCGGCAAGATGGTCATTTTCACTGAATGAACCCGTCCTATCCAAGACAGGTGCGGAAATTGCCAGGAATGCATAAGAGAAGATAAGGAGCTAAGCAAAGGATAATAATTTGCAGCAAAAAGGGAGTCATAGGTGGGGGTCAAGCGAATGCCCAAGTATTCAAGAGAAGAGGAAGCCCACCGGTAAGGGAAGTGGGATTGTAGGCGCGAAACCAAATCTGAAGCCAAAGTAATATTGAGAGCAACGGTTTTATCCAAATTAATACGTAGACCCGAGATCAAGGAAAAGCGCTCAAGAACCCGTTGCAAATTAGGAAGCGTCGTCAGAGGATTAGTAAGGGTCAAGAGGGCATCGTCCGCAAAGAGGCTCAGCTTAAACTCCTGTCCCGCGTATGGAACCCCCGATACATTGCAGTCGGTCCGGAGCGCTAAAGCCAGTGGCTCAAGCGCCAGGACAAAGAGCGCCGGGGACAGCGGGCAGCCCTGCCTCGTCCCTCGCCCAACAGGAAAGGGATCCGAGAAATACCCAGCGTATTTAACGGAAGCCGAAGGAAAGGAATACAAGGCTTGAATCCAAGAGAGAATAGAATCCCCGAAACCCCAGCGAGACAGCACAAACCGCAGATATTCCCAGGATAGAGAATCAAAAGCTTTATATATGTCCAAGGACAGTAAGAATCCTGGGATTTTCCGTTGTTGCAGAAAATGTATAAGATGGACCACCTTACGGACATTATCACCCGCCTGCCTCCCGGGGACGAACCCTACTTGGTCCCTGTGGACCAGGCTACACAAATATTTATTGATGCAAAAACTAAGGATCTTGCCCAATATTTTCAAGTCTTCATTAAGAAGAGAGATGTTCCTGGACATCAGCGGTCGTCTTTGGAATCATAGAGATATGTGCCCTAAGTGCGTCCGGAGAGGGCAAGGAGCCCTGTCGTAACTCATTAAAGTAGGCAGCTAAAAAGGGCGCCAATAGGGCTTAGAATTTTTTATAATAGAGACCGGAGAAGCCGTCTGGACCTGGGGCCGCGGTGGACCGTAAAGATTTGATTGCTTGTAGCACTTCCGGTACGGTGACACCTGCGTTGAGGGCCACCTGTGCTGCCTCGGTTAATCCAGGAAGATGGAGGTCCTGAAAGAATGCCTCTGCCTGGGCCACAGGGAAGGGATCTGGGGCAGCATAGAGGCGCGAAAGGAAGTCCGAGAATCGGGAAACAATCTGCTGGGGATTAGAAGTACAGCCACCCGTGGAAAGTCGAAGCCGAATCGGTTTATGGGGTTTCCCCACAGAATTGAGTTTCCTGGCTAGCATGGGACCGGGCTTATTAGCACAGGAATAGAATTTATGTTTGGTCCAACGCAAGGCCCGTTCCGCCTCCGAAGAGGCAAGGAGGTCCAATTCTGTCGCCAGAGTGTCCCGAGTGCGTTTATGGGCCACGGATGGAGATGACTTCCAACGCGCATCCGCAGAGGCCAGGAGAGAATGAAGCTCCGAGAGTCGACGTTCCCGCTCCCGCTTCCGGACTGCAGCCAGTTGTATAACATGACCCCGCACCGTGGCCTTATGCGCTTCCCATAGGGGCACTGCTGAAGAGACCGATCCCGAGTTTTCCGTAAAGTATGTCCGTAAGAAGAATTCTATTTCTTGGCAGGTAGCCTGAGTGGTCAGTAAAGAGTCATTGATGCGCCAATGAAAAGGGCGTCGTTCTGACCCGGAAAGGGCAAGGAGGAGTACCAAAGGATCATGGTCTGACCAGGGTGAGGAGGGAATAGTTATCCGCCGGACCGAGGGGAGTTGCTGGACCTGCATGAATATATGATCAATTCTACAGAAACTGTCATGAGGGTTAGAATAGAACGTAAAGTCACGTTCAGTTGGATGAAGTTCCCTCCAGACGTCCGCTAGCCCCGCCGTCCGCAAAAGAGAGAGCATACGTTCCTCCAGCACCAAGTCATGAGAGGGGGTCGCTCCTTGTGCGTAGCGCCTATCCAGTGTGGAATCTAAGGTAACATTCGAATCCCCCATAACAAGAAGAAGACCCTTAGAGTGTCGAGAAATAATAGTGCAAAGATGCGAAAAGAATTTATGCTGGAAACGGTTAGGCGCGTAGTAAGAGACAAAGGTAACCTCCTGGTCCCAGAGGGTGCCTTGCAGAAGCAAATACCTGCCCGTGGGGTCCGCTATATTCCGAGCACAGACAAAGGGGAGATTGCGTTTAAAAGCTATCAGAACACCCCGACGCTTCTCAGGAGCCGAGGCCGTGTAAAAGATGGGATAGTGATGTGAAAGATAACGCGGAGCGGAGGACTGAGAAAACCTGGTCTCCTGTAGACATACCACATCTATTTGTTGCGACTTAAGGTGATGAAAAACTTTAGTCCATTTCTGAGGCGAATTGAAGCCCTGAACATTTTGTGAATGTATTTTCAAAAGGGGTGAGGCCATGGCGGTATCAACGCAACACGCTCAGCAGAAAAAAGCCCAAAGCAGCCAGCAATTTCCACTCCCAATGGCGATCGGACCATGGCGTCCCGGAACCCTGCAGAAAACAAAAACAAAAAAAACCAGAGAAAAAGAGAAGAACAAAGAAAGAAAAAACGAAAAAGACACAAAAAGTATACACAACAGTGCAATCGTGTCACACCAATGGTGACGTGCATCCTACACATGAAGGATACAGTTAGGGGTAACTCTACCACCGGACACATGGCTGCAAATGGAAACATCAAAACAGAAGCCCTCAGGGTGCAAAAAGGCAATGTACATAATAGAATATAGTAAATCTTAATAAACTAAAAGTCCCAGGAGCAGGAACCTCCGCGACGACCTTCCCATAGAAACCCAGAGAACCACAGGGGCCAACCCCCCTCCACCCAACCAGGCCCACCGGGTCAACCTCCCACCCCGGAGCCCAAGGGAACCATCACCCAATGCCACAAACGTAGACCCAAGCACCATCACATGGACCCAAAACAGGCTGCGGCAGCAAAAAGTCCCGATTCCTAAGTCCAGGAAGAGACCCCCCCCCAACCCGGGATGAAACCCAAAAGGGCAAGCCGGAGCAGTCTCAACCTAGAATGTCGACAAACCGGGGAGGCCCTAAGGGCCAAACTCACAATCTCGTCAGGGTAGTCCCTCGGTGAGACGATATGTGGGAGTTCCAAGGCGCATCTTCAGCCTGGAGAAGAACAGGAAGGACTTGATCGCGAAGGGGTCTGAGGGAGAGCCCCCCTCCTGTTGGACGACCGCTCCCAGATGCGGCCCAGAGGGGGCGGCCTTGCCGAGGATCCAGAGGAATGAGCCGGGCTCCGATCAGCAGCTTCCGGCGAGAGAAGATGTAGAGATTCCAGGAGAGAATGGGCCTCCTCCGGCGTAGCCACAGAATGACTGCGGCCCTGGTAGGTGAAGGTGAGGCGGAACGGAAAGCCCCAGGCATATTTAATTCTGTGTTTCACCAGGACCGAGGTGAAGGGCTTCAACTGGCGTCGCTTCTGGAGAGTGGTCTGAGAGAGGTCCGCGAAAAGCTGGTAGCGGTGCCCCTGGAAGCTAAGATCAGGGTTATTTCTGGCCGCCAAGAGGATAGTTTCCTTAGTGCGGTAATAAGTAAACTTGATGACAATGTCCCTCGGGGGCCCATCCGGTCGTCTGGGGCCCAAAGAACGATGTATGCGGTCAAATTCGAGCCGGTCAATGGGAATAGTGGGTGTCAGCTCCTGAAACAGAGCAGTAGCAGTGGAGGTAAGATCCGTGACCGTTTCCGGAATACCCCTTAATCGCAAATTGCCACGGCGGGAACGGTTTTCGAAATCCTCAAGCCGCAGAAGTGCGTCCGCCAATTCCTTCTTAAGGTCGCACAGGTCCTGTTCGTGATTTTCAATGACTGTGGCCGCAGCGTCCATTTTATCTTCGAGATCATTCGTCCGATTGCCCAAATCCCGAATTTCCCGCGAAAGACGGTCGGCCAGCTTGGTGGTAGCGGAGGACAATTCTGTTTGCAGCATACTTTTAAAGCGGCGCAGGAGCTCGGCATCCCGCAGGGATGGAATGTGCGACCGCTGGGATGGCTCGGGATCCAGGTCCTCCCCACTGCCAGGATCCATCTCACCTGCAGGTAGTGATGGCAGGGGACCCAAACTTGCAGCTTCAGCTGTTGTCCGGGGCGAAAACCGCGAATCCGCGGCCGGGGTCCTGGAAGCCTCCGGCGGCCGGCCTAAAATCGAGGCCGCGGCTTCACCCGCGATCTCCGGCGGGTAGGCCGCAACCTCCCGAACGGTCCGCCGGACGCTGGAGGTGCGGGGGGCCGGGGTTTTTTTCCCCATCAGGGTGCTGGAAGGACAGGGGGCCAGGGATGGAGCGGAGGGACCCCCCCTGAGGGTCAGAAATCGGCCGATGTGTCCGGCGGCCGAGACAGTAAAATTAATAGGCAGCCATCCTGGCTGCTGCTCACGAGCGCCCCCCGGAATCTGTTGCATTTTTAACCACTTGCTGAATGACAGCTACGGTGCGGTTGTCCAGTTCGGGGAGGGCGTCATATGCCATCCTCCCAGACCGCACCCTCCCGCGCACCCGGGGGTGCGCACCCGGCGATCTCCGTGATCACTATGTCCTATTATGATCATGTGATGTGGTAAAAGGCCAATCACAGCGGCCTTTTACCACGTGATCAGCTGTGTCCAATGACATAGCAATTCACCAGGTAAATGCAGTTGCCAGTTATTGGCTGCACTTTCCTCACGCTGTGACAGCGTGAGGAAAGTACTGCCGATAACCGACAATTGTCAGAGGACGGATTGGCACCGATCATTAGCGCACTGATGATCAGTGCCCTGATGATCGGTACCCAGCAGTGCCACCCACCTGTGCCCAGCAGTGCCGCCCACCTGTGCCCAACAGTGCCGCCCACAAGTGCCCAGCAGTGCCGCCCACAAGTGCCCAACAGTGCCGCCCACAAGTGTCTGGCAGTGCTACCCACCTCTGCCCATCAGTACCTAGTAGTGCCACCCACCTGTGCCCAGCAGTGCCACCCACCAGTGCCCAGCAGTGCCACCCATCAGTGCAGCCCAGTAGTGCCACCCATCAGTGCCGCCAGTCAGCACCCAGCAATACTGCCAGTCAGTGTCGCCTATCAGTGCTGTCTATCAGTGCCACCTAATCAGTGCTGCCTATTAGTGCCCATTTTTCAAAATGTTCAAATTTTTTTGTTTACAGCGCAAAATATAAAACACCCAGCGGCGAGTAAATACCATCACATGAAAGCTATATTTGTTTGAAAAAAATGATAAAAATTTCATATGGGTACAGCATCGCGGTAGGGCGCGCATGCGGCTTGCACGCACCCCCTACTTGGAGATGCAAAATCATGTACATATGTGTGATTTTGCGCACCCCTGATGATCTGTAGCAGTACATCTGCTATAGGGCGGCAGGAAAGTGGTTAAACCTGAAGGCACATAAGAGGCCTCATGCACATTGGACGTTATAAAAATGCCAGTAGTGTTAGCTGTAGAATGCTGCAATACAAAGGTGAGTTTTTTGTGTTTTTTTAAGTTTTTTGGTTTAGCTTTTTTCAGCGTTTTTTAGTGTTTTTCAGTGTGTGCATTTTTTAGCAGTTATACTCACAAAATCTTCAGGCTCAAAAACACTCATAAACGCTAGATAGCTGCGTTTTTTAAGCTTTTATTGGCGTTTTTCAGCTTTTATCAGCACTAGAGAATTTTTACAGCTAAAAAACTCCTCTGGAAACCCACTAATTGTGGGGGGTTTTTCAGCCAGAAAACGCTCCTGCCAAAAAACACTTATAGAGGCCTCATGCACACTGGACGTTAAAAAAATGGCAGTAGTGTTAGCTGTAGAATGCTGCAATAAAAAAGTGAGGTTTTTTAGCCTTTTTGTATTAGCTGTATTCAGCGATTTTTAGTGTTTTTCAGCTTTTGCATTTTTAGCAGTTATACTCACAAAATCTTCAGGTTAAAAAACGCTCATAAATGCCTGATAGCTGAGTTTTATAGCGTTTTTTAAGCTATTATTAGCGTTTTTCAGCTTTTATCAGCGCTAGAGCATTTTTACAGCTAACAAACTCCTCTAGAAACCCACTAGTTCTGGGGGGGGGGGGTTTCCAGCCAGGAAACACTCCTGCCAAGAAACGCTTATTAAAGGCTATGTGTGCATGGACACACAGCTACACTCAGGCTTACAATGCGGCGCTGCTCCGGGATCTGTTCTTCACTTACCTTGTCCTGCGTTCCCGCGATGTCCCTCCTGCAGTGTCCCCTGTAATGTCCTCCGGTGGATGCCGGCATCTGTCATCTGGGTTCCGTACGTACGGGGGACGAAATGGTGGGAAATTTGAAAATGACAAACAGTGACATTCACTAAAATCACTAAAATAACATAGTAAAACATTACTGTATCAAACCATTTCACATACATTTTGTCCCGAGTGCTTTGTCCTGTGCCCTGCCTGCATTTTTACTGTTCTTTCTGCCTGGAAACTGAGAAATGTCCATGGCGTCCAAAAAGCGTCCCTTTAGGTCAAAATCGGTTTTAGACCAGCTAGAGAACAGCGATAGTAAATTAGAACCACTTGCAGAATTGAGTGATAATGATTTGTGGGGAAATTCATCATCAGACACTGAAAAAGATTTTGCAACTAAGATCAGTGATGTGCGAACTTGGCGCTATATTTCAAATTTCAGTGTTTTTGGTTTGATTATATTATTGAATTAAATTTATTATTATTTCTACCTTATTATTTTTTATGATTATTTATTAAATTATAATTTATGATTTCGCGTTTCAAATTTTATCCTACCCAGGATGTTTAATAGACTCTTGTTCGGACAGATTTCCGAACAAGAGAAACATCCATGGCATCCAAAAAGCATCCCTTTAGGTTAAAAGCAGTTTTAGACCAGCTAGAGAACAGCGATAGTAAATCAGAACCATTTGCAGAATTGAGTGATAATGATTTGTGAGGAAATTTGTCATCAGACACTGAAAACGATTTTGCGACTTTGCTCATTGATATGCGAACTTGGGGCTATATTTCAAATTTCAGTGTTTTTGGTTTGATTATATTATTTCATTAAATTTATTATTATATTATAATTTTTTATTAAATTATAATTTATGATTTTGTGTTTCAAGTTTTATCCTACCCGGGATGTTTATTAGACTCTTGTTTGGACAGATTTCAGTGAGTTATTCCTAAAAATTACAGGCCTACAATAAAAAAACTACATATTTCCATGCAAAAAAATGTACCGCTTTGAGCACAGAAATATGGACATAATCAGACCGCTAGGGAGGTTAATAAGGATTTAAACTGAGACCAGCAAATTGGTGACTTCATTTCTGCTTCATTACTGCTGTTGTCACAGGGTAGAGTATCATTACTGTATATATTTCTGTGCAGGGAATGGATTCTTACTGACATATCCTAATAAAAACTAATTAAACATCATGCCTAGACTGTGTGTCATAGGAGATTCCTTCCAACTGATTTACCATGAACCTCCCAGAATTCCTGGTATTCTGACTTAGCAGAATTTAGGAGAATCAGCCAGTGGGTTCTGTGTTTTCTCCTGCTCTTCCATGCTAATTAGGTCACTAATGATTATTTACTATGACAAAGGATGAAAGCTCGCACGTGTTTATACAATACAGATCACGCAGCTTGACGTTTATTTTATTATTAAACACCCACTCTGGGATTTCATTTTAAATTATCCTTGCAGTGGGGCCTCCCCACACTCCAAGGGTTCAATGCAAGTTAAGTGTAGGGGTAGAGGAATAAGCCATTACCCTAGTTTCACACCTATGCGTTTTCCGCAGCATTTTGCAGAAACGCAGTACAGCACATTTAACATGATTTCCTATGGGACATATTCACATATGCGTGTTTTCACCTGGTGCGTTTTTTGGAAAGGGTCAGGGACTTTTTTAACGCAAAAAAGTTGCGTTTTTGGTTCTATAGACTTCAATGGAAATGCTACAGAAAAGCATGTATTGCGTTTTTGTTGCGTTTCTATGCATTTTTGCTGTGTTTTTGATGCGTTTTACATTTGCCTAGCAACAAGAATTTTTTTTTTAATTCATCAAAAATGCAGGTGCAAACATGCAAAATGCAATGCAAAACACAATGCAGAAATGGCTCAAATGAAACCTGCATAGGTGTGAACCTAGCCTCACCCTAGGTTCACACCTAAGCGTTTTCCACAGCTTTTTGCCTTTTACAGAAAAGCACTACAGTCCATTTCACATGATTTCCTATAGGACATGTTCACACCTGTGCGTTTTCACCTGGTGTGGTTTTTGGAAAGGGTCAGGGACTTTTTTTAATGCAAAAAGTTGCATTTTTGGTTCTATAGACTTCAATGGAAACGCTACAGAAAAGCACGTATTGCGTTTTTGCAGCGGTTTTTATGCACTTTTGCTGTTTTTGATACTTTTTTTTATGCGTTTTGTGTTTTAAATCTGCCTAACAACAAGAAAATTAGCAAAAAATTTAAAAAAGAACCCCCTCCCCCGCAAAATACATTACAAAACACAGCAAAACGCATAAAAAACGCAGGTGCAAAAATGCAAAACACAATGCAGAAATGGCTGAAACGCAACCTACATACAGTTGTGGCCAAAATTATTCAACCCCCACTGAAATTGAGTGTTTTGGCCAGTTTGACATTGCTTTTGATCATTCAGTCATCTTGCTTACATTTACATTAAAGAGGCACTTGTAGGTCAGACAAATATAACATAACAGTTATAATGAAATAACCACAAATGTCTTTTCTGTGCTCACAGCATTATCAGTTTTATTCAACCCCCAAGTGACATTCAATCTTAGTACTTAGTACAGCATCCTTTTACAGTTATAACAGCTTTTAAACGTGAAGCATAGCTTGACACAAGTGTCTTGCAGCGATCTACGGGTATCTTCGCCCATTCTTCATGGGCAAAGGCCTCCAGTTCAGTCACATTCTTAGGCTTGCGCACTGCAACTGCTTTCTTTAAGTCCCACCAGAGGTTCTCAATCGGATTTAAGTCTGGTGACTGCGATGGCCACTCCAAAATGTTCCAGCCTTTCCTCTGCAACCATGCTCTAGTGGACTTGGAGGTATGCTTGGGATCATTGTCCTGTTGAAAGGTCCAACGTCTCCCAAGCCTCAGGTGTGTGACGGACTGCATCACGTTTCCATCCAATATCTCCTGGTACTGAAGAGAATTCATGGTACCTTGCACACGCTGAAGCTTCCCTGTACCTGCAGAAGCAAAACAGCCCCAAAGCATGATTGACCCTCCACCATGCTTCACAGTAGGCAAGGTGTTCTTTTCATCATAGGCCTTGTTCTTCCTCCTCCAAACATAGCGTTGATCCATGGGCCCAAACAGTTCTAATTTTGTTTCATCAGTCCACAGAACACTATCCCACAACTTTTGTGGTTTGTCCACATGGCTTTTGGCATACTGCAGTCGACTCTTCTTATTCTTTGGAGACAGCAAGGGGGTACGCCTGGGAGTTCTGGCACGGAGGCCTTCATTACGCAGTGTGCGTCTTATTGTCTGGGCTGAAACTTCTGTACCCACATCTGACAAATCTTTTCTCAGTTCCTCAGCAGTCACACGGGGACTTCTCTCCACTCTACGCTTCAGGTAGCGCACAGCAGTCGAAGTCAGCATCTTCTTTCTGCCACGACCAGGTAGCGTTTCAACAGTGCCCTTTGCCTTGAATTTGCGAATGATGCTTCCTAAGGTGTCTCTTGGTATGTTTAACATCTTTGCAATCTTCTTATAGCCATTGCCCTTCCTGTGAAGAGAAATCACCTCTTCTCTTGTCTTCCTGGACCATTCTCTTGCCTTCACCATGTTTGTAACCACACCAGTAAATGTCTAGAAGGAGCTGAGTATCACAGTCATTTTAAAGCTGCCTAATTGGTGCTTATTATGCTTGATTGCTGCTCGGTGACATCCACAGGTGTTTTCAATACCTGATGGAAAGCACCTGTATGAACCTCTGTTCTTCAGAGTGGTAGTCTTTAAGGGGTTGAATAATTGTGGCAATGAAGAAACCACATAAGAACCATTTACTACTGTATTACATAAACAATTGATGTCATTTTAGTTGCATTTGGGTAGTTACAACGTCCTTGTAGGATTTGATTCTGAATACAATTCCAAATGTACACTATAGTCCCTAAACCCCTTTACAGCATTGGGGGTTGAATAATTTTGGCCACAACTGTAGGTGTGAACCTAATCTTACCTAATCTTACCTTAGGTTCACAACTAAGCGTTTTCTGCAGCGATTTGCATTTTGCAGAAATGCAGTACAGTCCATTTAACATGATTTCCTATGGGACATGTTCACATCTCCATGTTTTCACCCGGTGCGTTTTTTAAAAAGGGTCAGGGACTTTTTTGAATGCAAAAAGTTGCATTCTTGGTTCTATAGACTTCAATGGAGACGCTGCAGAAAAGCATGTATTGCAGTTTTGCTGCGTTTTTAATGCGTTTTTGCCAGGTTTTTGATGCATTCTTGTTGCGTTTTGCATTTTAAATTTGCCTATAAACAATAAAAATGTTAAAAAATTAACCCCCCCCCCCGCAAAATGCATCAAAAACACAGGTGCAAAAATGCAAAACACAATGCAGAAACGGCTCAAACGCAACCTACATAGGTGTGAACCTAATCTTGCCCTAGGCTCACACCTAAGCGTTCTCTGTAGCGTTTTGCATTTTGCAGAAACGCAGTACAGCCCATTTAACATGATTTCCGATGGGACATGTTCACATCTGCATTTTTTGGAAAGGGACTTTTTTTACGCAAAAAGTTGCATTTTTGGTTCTATAGACTTCAATGGAAATGCTGCAGAAAAGCATCTATTGCATTTTTGCTGCATTTTTAATGCGTTTTTGTCGCATTTTGCTTTTAAATCTGCAGAATTTTTTAAAAAAAAAATGCAAAACGCATCAAAAATGTGGCAGTTGCAAAACGCAACACAAAACGCAATGCGGAAACTGCTCAAACGCAACCTGCATAAGTGTGAATCTAGCCTTATACATGCCCTATTCATTTTTTCTGGAAGGCTTGCATCACGCTGTGTGACCTGTCCCCACAGCCTCTTCTCTTTGGCATCATGGGAGGCAGTCACACTCTAATCTCATCAAGTACAATGCAGGTCTAGCATTGTATAACATGCACTATAAATCAATACTCCACTACCAGATAGAAGGAACCAGAAGACTCAGGTGTCTTCTATCTGGTAGTGGAGTATTGCTTTATAGTACGTACCAGGGGCGGACTCACAACTCATGGGGCCCCCGGGCAATAGGGGATCATGGGGCCCCTGTGTCCTTGCCCAAACTCAAAAAAGCCTATGAAAAAGGTACCAGGGGCATGTCAAGGGGCCCTGTACTGACCACGGGCCCTCGGGCAGTGCCCGAGTTTACAAATGGTCAGTCCGCCCCTGGTCACAACCTGTGCAAACAGGAGTACTGGTAAAAAGACCCTTTTATATTATGGATTGTAATTTCATAGCTACATAGTTGGTAAGGTTGAATAAAGGCATTAGTCTATCCAGTTCAACATATGTGGTTGTGTTAAACAGATATAGAAAAGTGACCAGTGGGTGACCAAATATGCACATCGCACCACATCCCTGTAATTTGAAATATAGAACTGAAGAATGTGGGAATTTTAAGGTGCAAAAGTACAACAGAGAACATATATTATAAAGATTTTTACAACTTTTATTAGTCACTATATAAAAATATAAATTTATAGAATACTGTTGAAACAAAGAAGAGAGCTTGGCTGTATTACTGCGGTTTGGAGAAGTATGATTTCCCTACATGTTTCGCCAACAAGGGCTTCCTCAGGGGAAGAAGTATTTCAAGGTCAATCATTTTTAGTACAATTGTTATACTGTTCAAAACTGCAAAAAATTCCTCAGCTCACCCTAGGTGTCAAGCTCACAGAGCTATTGGGGCGTACCAATGTAAACAGCTAAAGATCAACTTGGCCCACATGTCCGGGCAATTGCAGAGGACATAATAGAGGTCGAATATCCATCTAGATGCAATATAGATGCCCATAAATGGTCAGTCCACCCCTGGTACGTACATTTGTATGTATTGCTGTCTTTGTGCACTGTCCGTGTGTTCTGTGGATTTATGTGGGATGCTATTCACAATCCTATAATTGTTTACTTTTTGGGGTGTTTGGCCTTGGCTAGTATTTTTGTGGCCATTTCATGATTTTCCATTTATTGTTTTGTTGTCCTAGCATATCACTTATTGTTTTAGTATTTTTTCATGGTACTTATTATGGATGGTCCATCCCTGCCTGGTGTTTGCCATGTGCTACAGCGGCCATTTTGTGAGTATTTATTACCTGCTTTGTTTGTTTCACTTTTTCTGCAATTTGTCATCTTTATTTAGGAGCTATTTTTGATTTCAGCTAGGATTTAGCATATTTTGCTTTTTTTGATGTACTATTGTGTTTTTTTTGCCTGTATGTGTCTTTTAACCCTTGCACAGTGTGAGATCATCACTAGGGGGTGTAGCAAACTAGCTCATCAGAGTTGGACGCGGAGTTCCCCTTTTTCTTTTAATAGAAGTATTCCTTATTCCTCACACTCCCTACCCCCTCCCTTCCTGAGAGGCAAACTTATCTCCTGAGAGATGGGGGGGGGGGGGCAACCACAGGTTAGGCATCCCTAGTTGGTGCCAACAGTCTGGGAAAGTGTAAACTTTCTCCCCCATCATAATCAAGATAAGATAGCTTCTCTCCGGACTTGAAAGAAAATTGAACATTCCTCAAGTCAGGCTTACCCCCGATGTTTCATGTCATGGATTATGACAGATGTGGGTTCTAACTCAGAGTTCTCCTGACCCCTCCCAACACAGCGTAGTCAGAGCAACCCCCCTTTCAGAGGGATTTTTAAAAAAGAGACAGGCTAGCGAGCCTGCAAGTTAGAGTGTACCAGATCTCCTGGGTGTAACATCGTAACAGAGGAGATCAAGGACCCTTCCTGCTCTGCACTTGGAACTGCTTACAAACCAAGACATATTGGCAAGTAACTTAACTCTTTAATTTCCTCCCTATTATCTCTTTGCTGTGTCTTCATATATATATATATATATATATATATATATATATTTTTTTTTTTTGTGACATCTTTTTGTAAATATTTTATTGCACCTGTTTGACTCTTTTAGTAATAAATCTCTTTCTGAAAGTGTTAAACTGTTTTTAAGCGCTTACCTGCAATTCACGAATTCCTGCCTTTTGAAGAGACGCTACTGTGTTTGTTTACTCCCTGCCCAATTGGCCTGTAGGTAACCATATTGGACAGGTGACTTTTCAATCATTATAGTGAATATTTGATAACGGGAGTTTCCCAGTCTCCTTTTTTTAAAAAGTGGTGGTGGCAGTTTGAAAGGGTTAGTTGCGTAATTAACCCGACCCAGTAACAAACGCATTCAGGCTGCAGGCATTTATTGTAGTCCATTAGCTGGGCAATCGCTGTGCTGGGTGCAGCTGGGTGTGGCCTTGTTATGCGCGTCACACCGCGGTTTTAGATCGGTCAGTCTTTCGGTCACGAGTTTGGTGAGAAGGTCTGGGGTCTGACGCCGTGGGCGTGACGTATTACTGTAAGTCGCGGTCGTGCGATTGTCGCATGTTGGTGGCGGCGACCGTGCGATCGTGACAGGGGGTGTTGTCGGTGGGTGGGACTTTGGGTTTATTAGACTGTTCACTTCCATGTTGTAGTGTCTTGAGAAAGATGGAATGAGTGCCATTGAAATGTTGACAATAAAAACACTGCTGTTTTTGATCTTCCTCCTCTGCGAGACCCATGAGTGCCTCTAAACCAGTTTTATGTGTATATATATATATATATATACAGTATGTATGTTATATGTGTATATGATGGAAGAAACCATATTTGAATATTAAGTATTCTGCTTCCTTCTCATGTGTACTGCACAGCGATGTTGCTTTAGTCTTCTCTCTCTTTGTCTCAAAGCAAGTCCACCCATCAGGTCTAAAATTAGGCACTCTTTATTTCTATACTTGTTTGTCAGGAAGGCAGATTAACTACAGTGGAAAACAATGTGAACCTATACAAACCTGTATATGTAAAACTAAAAATGGACATAATAAAAAATTAAAGTCACATCCCAAAGTACTGCTACACTAAAGTAAACCTGTGGCCAGGCTATTATTTATTATTTATTTCAGGTATTTATATAGCACCATCAATTTACGCAGCCCTTTACATATACAGTGTACATTCACACTAGTCCTATGGACATTTAAAGTAAAATTCCAGGCTGAATCTAACTAGTTTAAAAAATACTCCCCCCCCAAAACCTATGCTGACTAACCTGTGTAAGAAAGATATAATATATATATATAATGAGAGCTTTGTTAAAGCCTATTTACTGATTGTGAAGAATAGGTAAATATTTAAATGTCCATTGCCTGGCTATGGGTTGTCCTAAACATTACAAGAGCTAAAATGATGTGCTCACTTCAAATACACTTTGATTTTTGCTTAAACAAAATGAATTCTAGAAAATAAATGCATCCGTGCTTCAGGTTTTGAAGAATACAAATGGATAGCACTAAAGCTATTGTAGAGGCCATTTAAAAAAAAGAGCCATCCTCCTGCAAGTTAAGAGCATAATGTGCTAGTATGCACTGCATACTAACACATTGTAAAAGACTTACCTTAAAAGGAACCTCTCCAGCGGAGCACTATCACCACTGACAGGGCTTCCATCTTCACATCTTTCTTCTGGGTTCATGGACTCCGGCCATTTGAATGGCTGAGCCACAATGACGTCATTTCTGTGCATGTGCACGGGAGCCATGATTGTGGCACAACGTTTAGAAGGGATGGGATACTTTATCATAAGCTTACCTGTAGGTACAAGTCAGCAAGCGGTGTTTACTATCACTTTAAAAATTTCCAACTGCAGCCAATTTTTTGTCTTGGATAGAGTGGAGTGCACAATTTTTGCAGCTTTTTAGGTCTCTCTTTGAGCCCATTGGGGAGATTTATGGTAGTCATAAGAGGAAAGCATGAACAGAAAAAAAAAAGAAAGAAAAAAAAAAACAATGTCAAAACTTTTAGCCCTAAATTGTGTTTTTGTCTTTGTCTGTGTCTGTGTCCTTATTGAGCAACTTCCAGTCCTAACAAGAAGTGAGGAGACAGAGACAACTATAAAACCTGACAGGGGTTCTAACTAGACATGTGCAAAACAAAAAAATTTGTTTAGTTACGTTTTGAAATCTAACAAATTTCATGTAGTTGGATTCAGTAAATTCATTCAATTCGTTTTCGGGATTCGTTTCGTTAATTCGTATTCGAATTCAATTTGAAAACATTTCGATCAAATTCGAAAAGCTGTTTGCATTCGATATCGGTTCAACAGAATTCGAAATTGATTCAACAAAAGCTGGGGACCAGTCCTTAAAGCGGAACTTCCCTTTTTGGGTGGAACTCCGCTTTAAATTTTGTTTTCGAATGTTTGTTCGATTTTGTTTCCGAATTTGAATTTGTTTTCAATTTTGTTTTTGAATTTGTTTTCGAATCGAATTTCGGTCGAATCTCGTTTTGTTATTTTGTAATTTTATTTTTTATATTTCAGGTACTTATATAGCGCCATCAATTTACGCAGCACTTTACATATATATTGTACATTCACATCAGTCATTTATTTTTGTAATTCGTTATTCAGATACATCTGAATTTCCGAATAACGAAAAAATTTGTCTGAAATGCGATTCGGAATGAAACTAACCACTCATAGCTAGTTCTAAATCTTCCCTGGGGTTTTTTAAAAATGCGGATATTGCCAACACCAGAGAAATGTTTTTTGGCTGCAATTGGCCTTAAATAGAACACTGTATAGTAGCTATATACATATTGTAGGTGTATGTAAATCCTATAAACCAAAATAAATCAGCACTGCACACATGCCAGTCAGATATACTGGCTGCTTGACATGTTCTGAAAGGAGCATGTGCGAAGTGCTGGGTGCTGGGTCACTGATAAGAGCACGTCAAGCCAGTCCATAAAGCCACAAATGTTTCCCAGGATCACACACCAATTAGTGAATCACAAAACAAATGATCACAAAATTCCTTAAACTGGCACTCTGCCCATCAGGAAAGCTCCTCCAACTTGTTTCACCTGTGTAGGTCATAGAGTCCAAGCTGAAGCTATTTTGTGATCATTGGTTTTATGATTCACTATGTTGGTGAGCAGTCCTGGGAAACATTTGTAGCTGTAGGTAAATCCTAACAATTTATTCATTTATTTCAGGTACTTCTATAGCACCATCAATTTACACAGCGCTTTACATATATATTGTACATTCACATCAGTCCCTAACCCTCAAGGAGTGTACAATCTAAGGTCCCTAATTCACATTCATATACTAGGGCCAGTTTAAACAGGATACAATTAACCTACCAGCATGTCTTTTGGAGTGTCGGAGGAAACCAGGGTACCCGGAGGAAACCCACACAGGCAGAACATGCAAACTCCAGGCAGGTGGTGCATTGGTTGGGATTCAAACCGACAACCCTAGCACTACCAGGCAGAAGTGCTAACCATTTAGCCACTGTGCTGCCCAACAATGAACTCGTTTGATTTCTTTTGGTCTGTTAAACGTTATATACCATTAATAGTGTTTTGCTATATATCTGTTTGATAAATTCAAATAAATACTTGTTGATTATGTCACAAATTCAGAGCTGCCCTGTGTCCAGTGATTGGCCTTAAGGAGAAGTAGGGCCAAAGCTCTTTTGGCCCTACTCATGTGCACTTCGTTCTGCACTCCTATGACTATTCAGCCAACAGTGGGCTAAAGTCTGCTGTTGGCTGACGCCACAGAGCTGGTCCAGGCTTTAAAGTCGGGATCCACCCAAGTGCCTGTGTAGCACTACCCCCTTAGGGATCGCTGATGAATTTGGATTCCCCTATAGATCTGCACAGCCAGTCAGTTAGCATTTTCCACACAAGCTTTCGTCCACAGACAGAAATCAGGCCTTGAGTGTTGGTTTTGTTATTTTATTGAGGGGATTAAACTTAGATAGGGTTTAGGGATGTATAGAATGCCCAAGGGAACTGAAGTCTGATGACAACTACCTGAACTATTCACAGCTTCTCTTCTCTCTGACACACTGTCTCTGTTGGAGTGCTAGCCAGCAGCTCCAGTTGTACTACCCCAGACTCTAGATGAACTCCTCTTCACCCAGCAACCTGAAGGTTTTACTCCTGAGCAGGGGATCTGGCTCCTGTTCCCTTAAATAAGTCATTAGCAGAGGGCTAATCTGGTTTCCCACCAGAGTGTTCCTTCCACTATCCACCCAGGGGGTGCATGTGCACTTACTCAGATCCTCTCCTGCAGCACTTGCGGAATGGCTGCTGCTACCAGGCCTATTAGCTGGGCTGCTCCTTCCCTGCCATAAAAGTATTCCTCTCTCAGGGAGCCAGTGAACTCACATCTTCCTCTCTCCTTCTTCCACCCTACTATTCTGCTACTGAGCAGGCTCCAACACATTTTAAAGGAGTCCAGCCCCTTGCCAAGCCTCCTCTTGGGGATTGGTTGAGATCCCTTAAAAGTGCAGCCAACCACTCCTCAGATTCACCCACTGCCTCCAAGGCCCTCCCCCAAAAGCCTCAGAAATTCCAGGGTGGCTAGCCTGCAGAGTCTCTCACTCCCGACCAGAATTTGACCCCTCTGACTTTCTCACCTGAGCTTCTAATCAGCTCCTCTCTAGCCATCAGGGTCTAGCTAAACTAGGAGGGTGCTACACCTGGACTGGGAGACTGAGCCAGTTGATCTTGTCCCCTCCACCGCTGATGCTCCAGTGAGCACTGGAGAGGCAGAGCAGGGAGCCGGTGATTGACAGTCACTGGCTTCCTGCTCACTGAAGACCGAAAACCAAGAGATTAGCAGTCTTTGATCGCTCAGTTCTCGCTCTTAGAGGCAGCAGGGGACAGATGCAGCATCAGATCGATACTGCATCCACCTAGGTGAGTATGTGTGTTTGTGGGTTTTTTTTAACTCTTTTAATGTTGTGGAGGTGAGAGAGTTGAAGGGACCGAGCAGATTGGCAAAAAAAATCTGGGTGGGGATGACAACACTCACTACAAAAAATTCTGCGTTTTATTATCTCGTAACAAGAAATTATGAGCTGGTTGCACTTCCGATAGATGAACAATATTTTTCTGTACTTGCAGGGTTTTTAAAGGGATAAAACATGGGGAAATGTTGCATGTATTACAGAGAAATACTGCATATTTTTGTCCATTTTTTCCCTTATGGCCACCTTAACTTTAAAGCAAACATTTAATATCATGCAGTTTACCAATTCGTACATTTAATCGCTGTATTAATTTTCATTTTTGTGAGGCTTTCTTTCATTTATTTTCTCTTGATAATCTGGTCAGTAAGTCTGTTGTTTTTCAAAAGAACAAGCTTTCTTGCAGATGTAGCAGTTGCAGGGATGAAACAAACCATTTGGATGAAACAAACCATTTACCAATGACAGGAGTGCTTATAATGGCAGCTTTTATTTATGTAAAACCTTTATCCCAAAAGAAAAAAAAACTGTTGCTCTTATTGCTTATAAAATATTAGCTAGAAATTGGCTTCAATTTATTAGTGTGTTTAAATCTGCTAGTACATCCAACACACCTCCTCCCATGCTACTGTCCAAATGTGCCCCCTGTGCTCATTCTTCCAGAGTGGTGGCACTCTAACACAGGAGGTGTGTTACCAGGTGAAAACAGAGGTAAAAGAGCCAAAAAAAGAAAATAATTGCAGCCAACACATCTAATGAACGATAAGCTGCAATATATTATATTTTTGGTTTGGAGTTTAATATCGCTTTAGGTGTCCCCCTCATTACTCCCTCCCTGATGATTTCCATGATTGTGTCATCTGTGAGCCACAATCTCAGGAAGTAGATGCTGACCCAAAATGAATTCTGAATAAAAATGGTGCTAGCCTCTTGGGAAAAAGAGAGGATAAGAGTAATGTTAGAATGAGTACTGTCTTCTCTTTGAAATGTGATAAATACTTGTGAGTGTCAAAGATTACTTGCACAGCATGAAACATATATCTGACACTTGATCTACTTAAAAAGTGACACTGTCGCCTTGCCCATGAAGGGCATAGTGACAGTGTCTCTGCAAAGGGGTCACCTTGATCCACTTTTATTCACCTTGTCACCGCTTTCTTGATGTTTGGTCCTCTGATCCAACAAGCACTAAAATCCTTAGTGTTATCTGGGGTTGGATGCTAGGGGACATAGTGATGTCACTCTCTTGGTCATATGACAGTGTTCATGCCCAGCGACTGGCTGCTAGACCCGAGCACTGTCACAAGGCATGAGGTCACACAGTCCCTCATACCTGAAAGCGCTGAGTTATAATGCCAGTTGCAACAAAGAAAGTAGCAGCAAGGGAGCTCTGGCAAGCTTCGCATAACCAGGGCAGGGGAATCCACTTGCATGGGCAAGGTGACAGGGTCTCTTTACAAGGGCTCTGCCATGAAACAAGTCTAATATATTTTTTCATTTACTTATAAAAACAACACATACAAATTAGAAAGATTAAATTGTAAAAAAAAATTACAAAATCTTTTCATCCTTTTTAAATCTATTTTACAAATACTTTGTTGAGTTTATCAGATGTTTTATATTGCTAAGAGGGACATTCCACTTTTACAGTAAATAGTGGAGTTTTATGAATTGTCCACACTCATATTTTTTCTTTCTCTTTCTTCCAATAGGCTAGATCTTTCAGTTACTCAGACCTAGAACTCCCGTCTTCAAACTTACTCCAGAGGTTTGGGAGTTTAACCTGGCGCAAAAAAAAGTCCAATGTACTGGACTATGATGATGTTGACACTAATACATCATCTTCATCACACTCTCATTGGTCAATGGGGCGCTTGGATAGGCCAGCTGTTGGAAGCGATCTGGATTTGAAACACAGGCGTCCCGTATCCTGCATTGTGGAATCATCTTCTTACTCAGAAATGATCTCTAAAAGCTCAGATCAATGCTCCAAAAGGCAGCTAGGGGGGCAAAAGGCTCTAGAGGTTTCAACATCTTTTGACTATTTGACAAATGATGATGAGGACTATAGTCCTAGATGTCCTGCTTTCAAAGGAAGAAGTAATCAGCTGCAACTGCCACTCACCTTTCTAGGGAAAATGGAAGGTGAAGATGAAGATGAGTCCCTCCCATGCTGGGCAGAGAGTATACTAAAAGACTACCTAACACCAGAACACAGTACTCCAGATTCACAACTCTATCCTTTATATGATCAAACCCATAGTTCAGAGGTTTTGGAAGAAGATGAAAAACCTTTTCACTATCGAAGTCCAATTCATCATCGTATGCCATCGAAGGAAAAAATATTGGAGCAAACATCTCAAAAAGGGATTGCACTAAAATCAGATGTAGTTTACAATGATGGTATCCTTCCAATACAGAAAAACAGTACATGTACTCAAATCCAAAAACAAAATTCCCAATCTCAAAGTCAGTCAAGTTTAAACAGCTTAGGTCAAGCAAACAAACGAAATGGGAAATCAAAAAATCAAGTTAAAAAAAAACAAACCAGCATGTTTTTTGAAGATGTAACTCTAAAGGGTAGCACTGAAACATACTCCTGTCAAAACATACCCCTGAATGTAGAACGCAAAATTACCCCTGAAATTGAAGGTCTTAAGTGTCTACATTCATCCACAAAACATACAAAGCAAAAAGAGTCTACAAAATATCATATGCCTCTAAACAGAAACTCTTTGCAAAAGGAAATTCAGGAGACCATACAATCACAGGATCACCTGGTTCAGGACACCATTAAAAATAGGGAACATAATGTAACAAGGTCTATGCACTCCAATACAAGGGAACAAGAAGCCATACATAATCTCTCTGAACTCTATGCAACTGTGGAAGAAAATATTAAAGGACTCACATCTCCTAGTACGCCCAAAATAAAATACCAAGTTATTATCACTATGACTAAAGAGGAAAAAGAGCAAAGCCAGCTGCCTGCACTGGCACAGGACTTGGTGAAAGGAGATGAACTTGTAGGACAAGATTTGAAGCTGTCACCTTCATTGGAATCTCAAGCATGTGGCTATCATGGGGCGGGTACTAGAATGGTATTAGCTCAGTCACTCTCGGAAACATCACAGCAATCTGAAAAGAAAACAGCACAGAAGGAGGAGATCTTAAAGAAGAGGAGGGTTTCTGAGAGCTGTCAGGACGAACATCTGGAAAGGTGAGGACTTGGTGGGGGCACAAGAAGACATGATAATGGTGCAAGAGTTCCTATTATGAAACTAATGTGTTATAGAAACTGGAAGTTAAATATATATAGGTCAGGTGAGATACATGAACTGAGCATACAAACACACTTGTTCAACAGAGATGACAGACATCAGGGAGAGACAGAATAAGTAGACCACAGACATACATAAAAATTACAATATAAAAATATTAAGACTCCTGTTTTTCATATATGACTGGTTATTGTTGTGCTAAAAAGTTTACATACCCTAGCAGAAATTGGTGAAATTTTGACATTGATATTGAAAATATGACTGATCATGCCAAAAAACTGAACTGTCTTTTATTTAAGGATAGTGATCATATGAAGCTATGTATTATCACACAGTTGTTTGGCTCCTTTTTAAATCATAATGATTACATAAATCACCAAAATGGCCATGATCAAAAGTTTCCATACCGTGGAATGTCTGGCCTTGGTACAGACACACAAGGTGACACACACGGGTTAAAATGGCAAGCAAAGGTTAATTTCCCACATCTGTGGCTTTTTAAATTGCAGTTAGCATCTTTGTATAAATAGTCAATGAGTTTGTTAGCTCTCACATGGATGCACTGAGCAGACTAGATACTGAGACATGGGGATCAGAAAAAAAACTCTACAAAGACTAAAAAGGGAATGGAACTTTCTAAAGATGGAAAGGATAAAAATTTAATCCATGAAGTGGAAAATACAGAGATCTCTTCACAGCATTATAGTTGTGAGTAATGCTGCAAATTAAGATTGCTTTCAGAAATAGAAATTTTAACAGTTTATTTTTATTGATGAACAAAATGGAAAGTAAATTAACAGAAGACAAATCCAAATCCAATCAATATTTGGTGTGATCGCCTTCAAAACAGCATCAATTCTGAGTATACTTGCACACAGTTTTTGAAGGAACTTGGCAGGTAGGTTGTTTCAAACATCTCAGAGAATTAACCACAGATCTTCTGTGAATGTAGGCTGCCTCAAATCCTTCTGTCTCTTCATGTAATCCCAGACAGCCTCTTTGATGTTGAGATCAGGGCTCTGTGGGGGCCAAACCATCACTTCCAGGACTCCTTGTTCTTTTTTACACTGAACATAGTTCTTAATGACATTGGCTGTATGTTTGGGGTTGATATTCTGCTGCAGAATAAATTTGGGGCAAATCACACGCCTCCCTGATGGTATAGCATGATGGATAAGTATCTGTCCGTATCTCTCAGCATTGAGGACACCATTACTTCTGACCAAATCTGCAGTACCATTTGCAGAAATGCAGCCCCAAACTTACAAGGAACCTCCACCATGCTTCACTGTTGCCTGCAGACACTCATTATTGCACCTCTCTCCAGCCTTTTGCATAAAAACTGCCTTTTTGCTACAGCCAAATATTTTAGATTTTGACTCATCAGTCCAGAGAACCTGCTGCCATTTTCATGTATAGCTGAGTCACTTTTTCCATAAGAACAAGAAATCTTGAAAGTGATGATTTTGCTTCCACAGAGCCCCAATCTCAACATCATGGAGTCTGTGTGAGATTACATTAAGAGACAGAAGGATATGAGGAAGCCTACATCCACAGAAGATCTGTAGTTAGTTCTCCGAGATATCTGGAACAGCCTACTTGCCAAGTTCCTTCAAAAACTGTGTGCACAATCACTAGAAGAATTGATGTTGTGACTTTTTTTTTAGACTCTTCTGCAAATTTACTTTCCATTATGTTAATTGATAAAAATAAACTATTAACATTTCTACTTCTGAAAGCATTCCTAATTTACAGCATGATTCACAACTGCCTACTGCATATCTTTTGCACAGTAATATATATATATATATACACACACACACATATATATATACATACTATATATATATATAATGTTGAGCATTAGTCCATTCCAAGTCAGGAACTAAAGTTTAGAGCTTGCTGGGCCACTTTAATTTAACAATAAATCAAAGTCCTTACATCATCATGGTTTCCTACATAGGGGTCTTCACCATCAAAAACAGACACAGTCAAAATAATACCAAGCCACCTGGCAATCTCTTCGGCAGCACCACTACTTAGGCCCCAAACCTTGGCCTTTGACTTTTGATTGGACCCGCAGTCTGTCTCTCCCAGCTTACCTGGCTCTCTTGGTTCTCCTGGCTTTCAGCCTTTGGGCTCCATGCACTCTGGGTATTTTTATATTTTAATATATAATATTTTTAATAACTCTGGTAACATTAGCTGTGTAAAGTCACATTGAAAACGTGAGTTTTTCAGCGTTTTTGTATTAGCGTTTAGCAGTATTTTTTTGTTTTTTTTGCACTTGCGTCTTTTAGCGTATTTTAGTTTCATTTGGCCAAAAAATTAATGGCTGCGTTTTACAGCGTTTTGCCTAATTTTTAAGCATTTGAGCATTTTTACAGCTAAAAACTCCTCTAGAAACCCACCAGTTCTGGGGTTTTTTTCCAGCCAAAAAAACCCCCTGCCAAAAAACGTTGATTACAGTCTATGTGAGTATGGACACATAGTATAACATGCTGGGGAGTTTTCTGGCTATAGAAAAAAACATCAAAAGCCAAAAACAGCAGCTGTAAAAACGTCCAGTGTGCATGAGGACTGCTGCACAGGTCCACACTCTAACCTCCCAATAGCGGATCTCCTGGCACCCATCTGAAGACCTCCTTTCTCCTGGCTATATCCCATAGCACACCTCTCACCGTGACCGAACAGACCTGTGTCCTGATGGAGCACACTTGTCTCCCAACAGGAGCTCTGAATTATGCCCATGCCTACATTATAACAGTTGTACACACCTGCACTTTCAGCCTGTTGGTCTTCTGCCAGACCTGGACAATGGGTTGAAGATTTCCTCCCTGCCAAAGCACTTAGAAATTGCCAACCTACAGAGTCCAATTCTGGAATACCAAAATCTGGAGAAGGCTGTAAAAACAGTTTTCTCTACCCTTACTCAATACTCCAGAGTTCTGTTTTCTGCATACATGTGAACCCTGTATCCTTCTCAGTGGCAGGGCCTTGCACTGTCATAATATATAGTATATTTATAAAATGTTCAAGCCAGAGTATCTATATAAAATCTGCATTTTTTTTGTAATTGTCAGGGCTTGGCTGCTGTAGTTGGACTCTGTATTCTGTCAATCACAGAGCAGAAATACAAAGTTCAGGGTGGGGGGGCGGGGAGGAGTAGGTGAGAGTAGGGAAGTATAGATAATTTGTAATACGGGAGTGGCGTTGTGTTTCCCATTACTGCCTGTGCTGCCCTAGCAAATCGTACTTCATTTTAAAAACAAAGAGCTAGGTAAGTTAGAGAATAGTAATGTTTTATACTTTGTGTACGTGTGTGTTTTTAAAATAACTTCCAAATGAATAGAAGAAATGGAATCAGCCGACAGATTGCTGTTAACTATGAGATAAATGATAGCACACAGCAAGAATGTGCACAGAATAGTCGCTGTCGTAATATTGTGATACATGATGCCAGCAGGGACAGTGGGTCTCAGCCCAACATCCCTTTGTCACATTTTTTTTTTGCTATTTAGTGTGAATGTAATGTGGGTTTATTTTAAAAAGTGTAATTTCAGAAACCAGAAAGATGATTCTGAATTTTGTTTCAACTGTAGATTTAGTGCCAAAATAATGCAAATGTAAACTGAGTGAGTGAGATAATGTGATCGGTGAATTCAGTATGTAATGCGAGGCTTTCATTTTTCATTAATTTATTAAAAAACAGAAAAGCTGGTATGCTTTTCCTAAAGAGACCATGTTGCTAGACAATTCATTTCAACAACAACTTTGTTAAAAGATGATCCATGAGTTTAATGCATTTTGTTCATGTTATTTACTTGAAAAGACCTCTTTTGTGTAGACATCCAAAAGAACTGGAACTCCTGGTGGGTAGCATTCTATAGTATTCCCCATTGCTCCTCCCCTTGCAACTACATAAAAGATTATTTAGGGAGGTAATTGGAAGGGAGGAGGAGCTGGGCCAGCACTGACAGTAATTAGATTCTCAAAGAAGAGATAATGTCTATGACATGGCAGAAGGGAGGGAGAACTGTGGCTATGCTATGGAATCAACTCTTGCTGCAGTTGGCAAATTCCTTAGCAAGTTCAAAGGCAGATTGCAAGTCAGCAAACATTGTTTTTAGAGACGAATATGCTGTAGGTAAACAACTTTTTTTATGTGCTTTTACCTACAGTTTAAATTGGTGACAGTGTAGCTTTAATGCTGAGATACGTAAATTAATTTGGTGTGAGTGGATAGGTACATTATTGGACATTGCTTATTTCAATATCTCTCTTTTATATCATATCAATACACAGGGCAGTGAGATACTATATCCTGTAGCTACCAATTGGGTTTCACTTTACTAAGTTTAGTACGTCACTTCAGTATACATTTGGTTAAATGTTACTGCACCTTGTTCATCGATTTTTACTAACACTTTGCTTTTAACAAATAAAAGTTACAGTTTTATTGATCAGAAACTGACGATTTATACAGGTGCAAAGATCATGGACACAAAATTGAGTAATGTAATAGTGAGTCATGTATTACCTTTATACAGCAACCATTCAGCTCATAATTAACTAGCCTTAAGGATTCCTTACATGAATATTTAGACTTAATAAATGCTAAAGTTCAGCACAATTTTAATTTTACCCTTTCCTAATAACCTTCAAGCAAGGTTAGTTTTATTCTTTCATTCACTTACTCTCTCTTTTCCTCTGTCTGTTTTGCTTTGCTTTCCAGCTTTCACACAGTTCTGCCCTGGTCACATTCCTGATGTGAATGCAAAACAGAATCATACAGTACAATGATTGGTGACAAACCAGAACAGGTTCCTATTTATTGACATGCCCTGACCTGTGCATTCTGATAAGATAAATCTATTCTGCATTTGCTGGCACATGTCAGAGAAACGCGCTGCACACCCTATAGAATATCCTATATGTATTTCTTTGCTAAGACTAACAATGACAACATTAAAAAAAATAGTTAGATTTAAAGGACATTAAATGCCAGTTGTACCAGAAGCTTTCTTGTCATCTTATTTAAAGTGGACCTAATCTGTGGAAAGCAAAAAGGGAGCACGGGAATAGTCACCAGTCTTGCCTGTGGTCCTCCTGAATCAGATCTTTTCCTTGAGTGGAAGTGGCCATCTTGGTAGAGAAGCAGAGCTTTGCTTCCCCATGTCAGAGCTGCCCTCCTGATGATTGGTAATCAGACAGCTGGGATGTTCAGAAAGAACAGGTTCAGTAAGATTAAATGAAACATAAGCAGGGAGATCCTCATTTACCAAATCTCACTCCAAATTTTATAAAGCTAGGTTTCAGCAGTAGCCGTGCCTTAGATGATCTCACTGTGCAGGTATGAGGTTGAGGGGTAGGAGTGCCTAGGCACAAGAAGTGCTATTTTTCAGGAATACAAAACATTTTAGAGTACTGCTTAAGCACAATTATTTAGTGGTTCCCTTGCTAAGATAGCAATTCTCACTTTTTATTTTCAGGTACATATATTGTTCTAATTAATCATGGATATAAACATATTTAGTCTGAAGACAGCCTTTCACTAAAAGCATTTTTCTATTCCTAGATGCCTCAGCTTGGAAGCAGATGAGGACTGCCCCCCAACACACTCTGGCTCTGAACAGGTGGATGAATATTGCAGAATTGATTCCTCTAACATGGAAAAGCGTGATAAACTAAAAAAAGATAATACATTTCCAAAAAGAGTCCAGGCTTCTAGGGTGCCTGAGATACAAAGATCTTATGAGCCATCAAAATGGTCTGCTAAGAAGGATAATCTACAAAATGTGAACATTTCAAATAACCTTGTATCCCCAGAGGCCTATGTTGGTCATGTGAAAAAAATTCAAAAAATCTTTGAGGATATTGGCTCAAAGGACATTGTAAGCCATCAAGTGGAACCTGTGAAATCCAAGCATGGTTCTCAGAGGGAAAAGGATTGTGTTTCTGACCAGGAGGTGTCCACTGCTGGGCTTCACAGACCAGTTTTCTCTCAGGTTATTGGCTCAAAGGACATTGTAAGCCATCAAGTGGAACCTGTGAAATCCAAGCATGGTTCTCAGAGGGAAAAGGATTGTGTTTCTGACCAGGAGGTGTCCACTGCTGGGCTTCACAGACCAGTTTTCTCTCAGGTTATTGGCTCAAAGGACATTGTAAGCCATCAAGTGGAACCTGTGAAATCCAAGCATGGTTCTCAGAGGGAAAAGGATTGTGTTTCTGACCAGGAGGTGTCCACTGCTGGGCTTCACAGACCAGTTTTCTCTCAGGTTTATAATCCTTTAAAAAAAGGACAATTAGAGAAGAGAAGTGAACAAGCCACCATATCTGTTATTGATAGCTCTGGAAAACTGCACCCATGTATATTAACAGAAAACTATGTGGATGGAATTGAGGATATTGTAGAAAACAATGGTAGCCTTGGTAAAGATTTTGCAGAGACTCATTTAAACAATAAACACAAAGACAAGGAAGCTTTTCAAAGACACCCCAGACCCATTTTACAAGATTTACAGCTTGCTCCTAGAACACCCACTTCACCTTCTCAGAAAAATACAAATATTTTTTCTTTTTCTCTGGGTTCACCAAAAGGTTGGAAAAATGAGAGTGCCGTGGTACGACCCACCAAACATTTTATCGGACAAAGATTTGAGAACCAAAGGGACACTTCTCCAATGCCATCTTATAAAAGTAATATCTTCTTTACAGAGGAGAAATTTTCTAATTCTATTACAGATTCAGATTTGCAGCAAAAAGGAGAGCAAACTAATCAAAACAAGGTAATACAGTCACTTGAAGAGATGAAAAAGTCCCATACTGTAGAAAAAACACAAAAAGAACACAGAATAGAACTCAGTACAACAATTACTCCAAATGTGCTCTGTGATGAAAGTCCTGCTATTAGTACAAAAACGAAACTGGACAAAAAAAGAACTGAGAGAGACTTAGCTTTGTTAAAAAATAGGATCCAGGCAGAATATAAGACAAATGAAGATTTGACGCAAACAGTTGAGACAAAAAGCAAAATTACTAATTTACGGTTTGGACAAAAAATCAAAACAGAGTCAGACTCACTGAATTTGGGAAATCAAAAAGAGCCTGCAGAAGAACCTATGACATCACATAATCGGTCACCGAAGTTCAGCAAAAAGAATTTGCCTGTAAGGAGCCAGAGAAGAAGACCACCACATTATACAAGTGATATTAAAGATTTCCAAAAACACATTTCCACTCAGAATAAAGACATTGAAAGATCAAATGACAGCAATCACTTCAGTGTTAACAGTGACAAACTTTTAAGCCCCATAACAAAAGACATTGTGGACGATGGCACATCAGAGATTACCAATGGTACAGATAGGAAATCAACAACTCACAAACTAGTTCAAAGTAGATACTCAACATCATTAAATAAAAATACAGTAAACAATGTGGACCTTGATGCCGGCCAACTGAATCAAGGTAAAAATAACACTGAAATTAAAGTTTCTGAGACATCACCAATCAACAAACAGGTTTTGAAGTATACAGTAAAAGTGCCCTCTCAATTACACCAAAATATGGAAATGAAACACACACGTGAGCTTGTTACACAAATGAGTACAGTACCTACAGCATATGAAGATAAAATTCCAGACCTTGATGTTGACCAACTGAATCAAGGCAATATCAAAACTGAAATTAAAGTTTCTGAAAAGTCACCCATCAACAAACAAGAAAAAGGGCTATCTCCAATACACCAAAATGAGGAAATGAAACACACACACAAGTTTGTCTCACAAAAACGTACTTTACGTACAGTATATAAAGATAAAGCTTCTGGGTTAATCACTGAAACTATGAAGGGTCATTCTAAAGAAGATGAAAGTGTTTGTGAAATAAAACAGAACCCAAGTATGGAACCTGAAACAGATATTATAACAGGTCAAAAAATTATTTATAAACTAAAACAAGAAATACGTGGTGGGATTAAACAAGATTCTAACATAGTCAGGGACAAAAATGAGCAAGATATTAGTAAAGCCTATTTGGAGTCAACAGTAAATGAAACTTTCAAAAGGTCCACAGATCAGCCAGCTACAGATGTGATCAATGCGCATACTGAACAAAACAAAGTTGTTGATATGAAAAACCAGGCTGTTTCAGAGTTTGTAACCTCAGCATTAGTCTCTAGTGATCAGTTTGTAAACAATCTTAACAATATGGAAGACTTGATGGCCTCTGTAACAATGACAGATGTACAAAAAGAAGCTTCAAATGAGCTGTTCAGTGATCATTCCATGTATAAACCTGCAAATGACATTAGCAAAAACCAGATTGAAGACATAAAGACACAATCTGTAGATATAAATAATCATTTTGGACAAGACATAGTTGTATTGGTGACCTCAGTTAAACATTCCTGGGATCCAGGAACTTACAGAGCTGAGGATTTGATTAACCAAAGGGAAAATGATATAAATGCTAGTATAAGTGAAGGCCTATTGGAAAATGTCAATAATTTGCTAGTTTCAAGTCACACAGAGGAGCATTTGCCACACATTAAGAAAAGTTCAACTGAAGGAAAAATTATAAAAGTTATAGATGTGAAGGACAGCATTGGAGAAGATTTTACCGGATTGACTGACTCAGTTGATGAGTATAATAAACAAATTGATTGCAAAATTAAAGAAGAATCTACTAACATGTCAGTCAGTTCCTGGGACACGTGTAATCAAAATATACTTGCTGAGAGCTTATTATCTGGAGAAACCATGGGTCACAATCTTGAAGATCAAATGAAGTTAGATGAAAATAATGTAATCAGTGAGGAAACAAAGAAGCAGCCAGAAGAAAATTCTATTGTTTTTGTGATTCAAAACTCAAATATTAACAAAGTGTTTGAAAATGTATTCGAAGTTAAAGATAGAGGGATGGAGAAAGATGTTACTGACATACAGGAACAGAATGGGCAACAGACAATTGTATTATCAGAATTCATCGACCAGCCGCTTGAGAAACATGAGGAACAAGAATATCTTGGGGACGGAAGAAAATATTCTAGTGTTACATTTTTACAGGAAGAAGCTACATCCAAATTAGAATATGCCACAGATGTCACTGTGAATGAAAGTATTGATGTAGAAAATTTCAGGAAAAACTTAGAAAATATTGTTGAGCATTCTGAGGTTGTGAATAAAAGTATTCTTGAAAAGCCATGGTGGGTGAAAGAAGACCAAGGATCTAAATATGAATCTTACCAGGTTGATGGCTTACTTCCTGTTGCTTCAATTGATGCATTTCAAGAGGTAACTGGAAATGAGACCCATGGTCAAGGTATATATGCCAAAATTAAGCAGTCTTTGGATGAGGCAGATGTAGTGTCCCCTGAAAAACCTGAAGATATAACAGACATTGTCTGGACATCTGCGCTGGACCAAGCTATGGATGATCGTGAAAATGTGACTGTGGACAAATCCAAGGATTTAATGGATTTAGGGCTTACAAAAGAAAGAACTATAGAAAATGGTCAGGAAAATGAAGATCAGATACATACAACTATTGATGTGAGAAATCAGTCTCAAGATGCTATGAACATTTGTTCTGCAATTGACATATCTGAAGAGGTTTCAGAAAACATGGGTCAGGCTAGCATAGAAGAACTGGATGAGAATCAACATGAAGGAATTATTCATGGTAGGGAAGATTCATTAAATTCTGCTCTAGAAGCAGAAACACTGGCCACTGATGAATCAGTGCATGAGGTGAACCAAACAAACAATCGGGATGCTTCTGTCAATATAATGGAACATCCACATGACAACGGCAATATGGAGTTAATACAAGATCTGGGTAATACTATTGTAGATGGGCAGATGGAAAATGACATAACTGTTTTACAAAAACAATATCTGCCACGAAATGTAGATGAGAAACTTTCTATAACATCTTTGATATCTTCAGAACTCTTAGATGCACAAAATTCATATTTGCGGCACACGGAAACAAGAAGTGTAACTTCACAAGGTGATGATAGACAAAGCCATTTACCTTTATCTAAATTATTACCAGTAGACATTCAAGAAAATGTATATGAACTAGCTACAGAAACCTCTAATTCCTTAGCACATGTGATGTCTTTAGAACCATTAGATGTTCAAAATCCATGTTTAAGAGACATGGTGAATACAGGCCATACCATTAGTGTAACTTTACAGAGTGATGAGGGACAAAGTAATTTACCTTTAGCTGCATTAAAAACAATTGACAATCAAGAAAACATGTGTGAAAACCGTACAGAAACTGATAGTTTCATAGCTCCTTTGATATCCTCAGAACCATTAGATGTGCAAAATTCAAATCTAAGACACACAGAAACCATAGGTGACACCATCAGTGTAACTTCACAGGGTGTTGAGGGACACAGTCATTTACCTTTAACAAAATTAAAAACAATAGATATTCAAGAAAATGTATATGAAGTCCATACAGAAGCCTCTAATTTCATAGCACCTGTGATGCCTTCAGAAACATTAGATGTAAAAATGGCATATTTAGGAAATGCAGAGAGCACAGGTGATCCCATCAGTGTAGCCTTACAGGATGATGAGGGACAATTCAATTTACCTTTTTCTGAACTAAAAACAATAGACATTCAAGAAAATGCATATAATCTCCATACAGAAACTTCTAATTCCGTAGCACCTGTGATGCCTTTAGAACCAATAGATGTAAAATTGTCATATTTTAGGGAAACAGCAAACACAGGTGACACCATCAGTGTAGCTTTACAGGGTGATGAGGGACAAAGCCAGCTAACTTTATCTGAATCAAAAGCAATAGACTTTCAAGAAAATGTATATGATTTCCATACAGAAACTTCTTTAGCGCCTGTGATGCCTTCAGAACCATTAGATGTAAAAATTGCATATTTAAGGGATACAGAGACTACAGGTGACACCATCAGTGTAGATTTACAGGGTGTTGAGGGACAAAGCTATTTACCTTTACCTGAACTAAAAACATTTGGCATGGAAAATGTAAATGAACTCTGTATAGACACCTCTAATTCCATAGCACCTGTAAAGCCTTCAGAACAATTAGATGTAAAAATGTCATGTTTAAGAGATACAGAAACCACAGGTGATACCATCAGTGTAGCTTTACAGGGTGTTGAGGGACAAAATCATATACCTTTACCTGAATTTATAACAATAGACAGTCAAGAAAATATTTATGGAAGCTATAAAGGAATCTCTAATTCCATAGAATCTGTGTTGTCTTTGGAACCATCAGATATTCAAATTTCATATTCAAGGGACAGAAAGACCATAAGTGACACCATTAGTGTTGCTACAGAAAGTAATTCAGACCCAAATCTGCATGCTCCATTTCAGGAACAGTGTACATTAGTTAAGTTAAATGACAATATACAAACTTGTAAGAATAGTCCACAAATCCCAAGTAGAGACAGTAATGCTCCTATAAAGAAAAATGCTGCACCATGTGAAGAGGAGGAAGAGTCTCCAGAAAATATGGAGAGCTGGGTAAATAAACTGAGACAACTAGAGACCCCTGCATTTTTAAAGTACCAAAAACCACGTCGTCAGCCCCATTCTACACCACAATTTATTTACATCACTTTGCCCCCCATAAAAGAAGATCAAGGTTCACCAAAACGAGATGAGCCTGATTTCAACTGCCAATTGCAAAATAAAGAAGAAACGCTGAAGGTAATTGCCACTCCCAGTGAAAGCAATTCAGTTTTGGAAACAAAAGCAACAGAACAATCTGAACAATTGGAAGAATTACCCAAGAAATTCTCATGGGAAAGAAGCGTTGACAAAGTTAGATCATCTCCCTTGGAACTATTGAGAAAACATGCAGGAGATGACAGTTCTCGGAGTGAAAACTACAAATCATTAATCACACAAAGTCTAAGCCAGCGTCAGGGCTCTATCATTGGGTCTCTATTGCTTTCTGACAGATTAGATAAAAAAACAGAGACCTCAGAAAAAAAATCCTTCTCTAGACTGGAAAGTAGCTACCTTCTCAGTAGCTACATGAAACCTAAAACAGATTTACAGCAGGAGATAACAGATAAAACACAGGACATGTCCTCTACTGACAGCACAAATCTGCATACAGCCAGTGACTCCTTAACCAGTGCATCAGGAGCAAACACAGCCAGTGACTCTTTAACCAATGCATCAGGAGCAAACACAGCCAGTGACTCCTTAACCAGTGCATTAGGAGCAAACATAGCCATTGACCACTTAACCAGTGCATCAGGAGCAAACATAGCCATTGACCACTTAACCAGTGCATCAGGAGCAAACACAGCCAGTGATTCCTTAACCAGTGCATCAGGAGCAAACATAGCCATTGACCACTTAACCAGTGCATCAGGAGCAAACTCAGCCAGTGACTCCTTAACCAGTGCATCAGGAGCAAACACAGCCAGTGACTCCCTAATCAGTGCATCAGGAGCAAACATAGCCATTGACCACTTAACCAGTGCATCAGGAGCAAACATAGCCATTGACCACTTAACCAGTGCATCAGGAGCAAACATAGCCATTGACCACTTAACCAGTGCATCAGGAGCTAACACAGCCAGTGACTTCTTAACCAGTGCATCAGGAGCTAACACAGCCAGTGACTTCTTAACCAGTGCACCAGGAGCTAACACAGCCAGTGACTCCTTAACTGGTGCCTCAGAGACAAACAAAATCAGTGACTCCTTAATCAGTGCATCAGGAGCTAACACAGCCAGTGACTTCTTAACCAGTGCACCAGGAGCTAACACAGCCAGTGACTTCTTAACCAGTGCATCAGGAGCTAACACAGCCAGTGACTTCTTAACCAGTGCACCAGGAGCTAACACAGCCAGTGACTTCTTAACCAGTGCATCAGGAGCTAACACAGCCAGTGACTTCTTAACCAGTGCATCAGGAGCTAACACAGCCAGTGACTTCTTAACCAGTGCATCAGGAGCTAACACAGCCAGTGTCTCCTTATCCAGTACACCAGGGTCAAACACAACAAGTGACTCTTTAACCAATACAACAGAAGCACACAAAGCCAGTGACTCCTTAACTGGTGCCTCAGAGACAAACAAAATCAGTGACTCCTTAATCAGTGCATCAGGACCAAACAGAGCCGGTGACTCCTTGAGCAGAGCATCAGGAACTAAAACAACCAGTGTCTCCTTAGCAAGTGACAGAGCCAGTGACTTCTTGTTCAGTGCATCAGAAACACAACAGTCAGAAGATAAAGAGTCCAGATCACAGCTCCAGAATGATCATGTTCCAGCTTCAGATTCTACTGTGCTGTCCAGGCTAGAACCACCAGTAGCTTCACCTTATAAGGTCTTCCCGGATGTCTGGGTGAGATGTATTACAGTTTCATGACTTATAACTGATCTTTAATGTTTAATGTATTTTAGATTTCTATTCCTGTTTTTGGCTTTAGTTATATTTTCATATCTATATGAATATGTCTTAGAAAAATGTTTCAGTACTTAAAGGGTTAGTTCACCTTTACCAAAGAAAAACTGCTTATGCAGGTAAGGGGCAACTTTAGATAAAAACAAAGTTTGCAGCTTTGACTGACATACAATAATGTCCTTATTATTGGTGTAGGCCATATATGTACCTCCTGAAGCCTGGCTAAAAAAAAATCCCAGAGAAGTCACCCCTTCCTGTCCTGCCTTGTTGCTTGGATGTTCATACCTGTTACTGCTCACCCCAACCAGAATAGGAGAAATCTTTCTCAGGTTCTCAGGAAGCAGGCCTGGAAGTACTAGGGTCATTGGTTCAAATCCCAACCACGGCAACACCTGCCTGGAGTTTTCATGTTCTCCATGTGCCTGCATGGGTTTCCTCAGGGTACTCTAATTTCCTCCTACACTCCAAAAGACATTCTGGCAGGTTAATTAGATCCTGTCTAAATTGTCCCCAGTATGTGTATGTATGTGAGTTACGGATCTTAGTTTGTACGCTTCTTGAGGTTTAGGGACTGATGTCAATGTACAATATATATGTAAAGTGCTACGTGAATTGACAGTGCTATATACAGTCATGGCCGAAATTGTTGGCACCCTTGATATTTCTCCAGGAAATCATGTATTTCTCACGAAACGTATTGCATTAACACATGTTTTGCTATACACATGTTTATTCCCTTTGTGTGTATTGGGACAAAACAAAAAAAGGGAGGAAAGAAAGCAAATTCGACATAATGTCACACAAACCTCCAAAAATGGGCTGGACAAAAGTATTGGCACCCTTTCACAACTGCGGATAAATAAGAATGTTACAAGCATGTGATGCTCCTGTAAACTCACCTGGGGCAAGTAACAGGTGTGGGCAATATAGAAATCACACCTGAAAGCAGATAAAAAGGAGAGACGTTCACTTAACCTTTGCATTGTGTGTCTGTCTGTGCCACACTAAGCATGGACAACAGAAAGAGGAGACGAGAACTGTCTGAGGACCTGAGAACCAAAATTGTGGCAAAATATCAACAATCTCAAGGTTACAAGTCCATCTCCAGAGAACTAGATTTGCCTTTGTCCACAGTGCGCAACATTATCAAGAAGTTTGCAACCCATGGCACTGTAGCTAATCTCCCTGGTCGTGGACGGATGAGGAAAATTGATGAAAGATTGCAACGCAGAATAGTCCGGATGGTGGATAAGCAGCCCCAAACATGTTCCAAAGACATTCAAGCTGTCCTGCAGGCTCAGGGAGCATCAGTGTCAGCGCGAACTATCCGTCGACATTTAAATGAAATGAAACGCTATGGCAGGAGACCCAGGAGGACCCCACTGCTGACACAGAGACATAAAAAAGCAAGACTACAGTTTGCCAAAATGTACTTGAGTAAGCCAAAAGCCTTCTGGGAAAACGTCTTGTGGACAGATGAGACCAAGATAGAGCTTTTCGGTAAAGCACATCATTCTACTGTTTACCGAAAACGGAATGAGGCCTACAAAGAACAAAACACAGTACCTACGGTAAAATATGGTGGAGGTTCAATGATGTTTTGGGGTTGTTTTGCTGCCTCTGGCACTGGGTGCCTTGACTGTGTGCAAGGCATCATGAAATCTGAGGATTACCAAAGGATTTTGGGTCGCACTGTAGGGCCCAGTGTCAGAAAGCTGGGTTTGCGTCCAAGATCCTGGGTCTTCCAGCAGGACAATGACCCCAAACATACGTCAAAAAGCACTCAGAAATGGATGGCAAAGAAGCGCTGGAGAGTTCTGAAGTGGCCAGCAATGAGCCCAGATCTAAATCCCATTGAACACCTGTGGAGAGATCTTAAAATTGCTGTTGGGAAAAGGTGTCCTTCCAATAAGAGAGACCTGGAGCTGTTTGCAAAGGAAGAGTGGTCCAAAATTCCGGGTGAGAGGTGTCAGAAGCTTATTGATGGTTATAGGAAGCGACTGATTTCAGTTATGTTTTCCAAAGGGTGTGCAACCAAATATTAAGTTAAGGGTGCCAATACTTTTGTCCAGCCCATTTTTGGGGTTTTGTGTGACATTATGTCATATTTGCTTTTCTGCCTCTGTTTTATATTTGTTCCAATACATACAAAGGGAATAAACATGTGTATAGCAAAACATGTGTTAATGCAATACCTTTTTTGTGTGAAATACTTGATTTTCAGGAAAAATATCAAGGGTGCCAACAATTTCGGCCATGACTGTAAGTACCTGAAATAAATAAAAATAAATATAATCTCTGGGAGTTTTTCAGCCAGGCTTTGTGGGTATGTAAATGGCCTACACAGTCAAAGCTGCACAGTTTGTTTTTTATCTGCGACCTCCTTTTACCTGCATAGGCAGTTTTTTGCTAAAGGTAAACTAACCCTTTATTTATTTATATATAATTGGAGCTTCCATGAGCTATTGGTTGGTAATGGTATTTTTTTTCTTTCAGCTTGACCCAGGGAAAGTTCATGGAAAGCTGAATCCAAGACCAGGAAAGGTAAAGGTCTAAACAGTTCCTATACATTTGTGGGTCATACAGAAAGTCTTGAGAAATCAGCAAAATGCATAAATGAGTCATTGCTCTAGCATTGCTGTTATATTAGCACCCCAGTAACATGGTTTCTCTTTTGGTTAACAGATAATTTTGTTTTCTGAACCTGGGTTCAGGGGGCACAGACATGAGATCTACAGTGATGTGGGTAACATGACTGATTGGGAGTTGCAAGGAACAGTCTCTGTCTGCATTGTGCGAGGAGGGTAAGTACAACTACAATCAGCAATTACTTACATACATACACACGACCAACAAAGATAGAGAAAGCAAGTTGCTTGTAGAGCAAACATTGATGTCATTGTGTTAACCATAATATTATCACCAAGCACATTACAGGGTACAATGCAGGCTACTGGTGAGCTAGGCTACACATGCAATAATTTGAATCTCTTAGAAGCAGATTATCCTGTTGACAAATCCCTCATGTTAAGCATATATAAATCATTGTGCTGCAAATGTTTGGTTAAATCTCAAATCCGGGCTCAAATATAGTCTGTGCAGAGAGCAGAGCAGTGGGAGGGAACTAGAAGTTCCATCCGTTACAGGCTTCTTACAGAAAACCTCAGGGGGTGGATACAGGACCAGTCCCCCTGCACAAGCAGAGAGAGCAGAAGTGATCGGTCTTTATTACTGGAACTCCTGCACAAAAGCAAAATGCTGGAGCTGTTTTATGTTGCATTACTGCACAAACCTGTAAGAAATACACAAACGGCAAGATGATTCAAGTAAGAATATACATTTAGTCAATATTTGTTTAACTTTTATAATCACCACCCCCGTAACATATGGAGGGCAGGCCCTGCAGTCAGTTATTATGACATCACTAATCTCAAGCTTTAGTTACCCCTACTCTCAGATAATCATATTAGAAAGGCATGTAACCCAAGAACACTAGAAATTCCATGATTTCTGCCTAGATAGCTGCCTAGTTGTTAATTTTCTCATATTTGCTTCTGCTACTTTTTTCTTCTCTCTATCTGTGACACTATTGTAATAAAAACAAATGATGTCTAAATTTAAACTACATAGGTGGCTTCTGTATGAAAAGCCACAATTCCGTGGCAAGCGTGTAATGTTAACAGAAGGTGACACTGATCTGTTCTGTCCTTGGGAGGATGAGGAAGCAACATCAGAAAAATCACCAGATAATAAAAAGAAACCTAAATTTTGGATTGGTTCATTGCGTCATGTAGTCCGGGTGAGTAACCGTTGATAAAATAATGACAGTTACCTTCCCTCTTGATCGGGGTTGTCCAACCTGCAGCCTGTAGGCTGCATGCAGCCAAGACAGCTATGAATGTGGCCCAACACAAAATCGTAGAGTTACTTAAAAATGTTGATTTTTTGGGGATATTTTTGTAAAAATGTGACAGTGTCTCTTTAGTGTTTTATCTTCCCACAGAAAAATACCCCACACTTCACAATCACACTTTATTCATGTCCTCATGTTTTCGGTAGCACCTATATTGTTGAACAAATATTTTCAAGGATGAGACACATGAAGGGCAAAATTAGAACCAAAATATCTGATGTGCACCTTGAGAATTCAGTGAGAATTGCTACTACATCCATCTAACCAGATACTGATGCATTCGTTTATCAAAAACAATGTCAAATATCGCACTAGTTTTATGTTGCCCTTACGTTTTCTTACTCAGATTGGTACATTGCCTACAGTATCTCACAGAAGTGAGTACACCCCTCACATTTTTGTAAATATTTTATTATATCTTTTCATGTGACAACACTGAGGAAATGACACTTTGCTACAATGTAAAGTAGTGAGTGTACACCTTGTATAACAGTGTAAATTTGCTGTCCCCTCAAAATAACTCAACACACAGCCATTAATGTCTAAACTACTGGCAACAAAAGTGAAAATGTCCGAATTGGGCCCAAAGTGTCAATATTTTGTGTGGCCACCATTATTTTCCAGCACTGACTTAACCCTCTTGGGCATGGAGTTTACCAAAGCTTCACAGGTTGTCACTGGAGTCCTCTTCCACTCCTCCATGATGACATCATGGAGCTGGTGGATGTTAGAGACCTTGCGCTCCTCCACCTTCCGTTTGCGGATGCCCCTCAGATACTCAATAAGGTTTAGATCTGGAGACATGCTTGGCCAGTCCATCACCTTTACCCTCAGCTTCTTTAGCAAGGCAGTGGTCATCTTGGAGGTGTGTTTGGGGTCATTATCATGTCGGAATACAGCCCTTCGGCCCAGTCTCTGAGGGGAGGGGATCGTGCGCTGCTTCAGTATGTCACAGTACATGTTGGCATTCATGGTTCCCTCAATGAACTGTAGCTCTCCAGTGCCGGCAGCACTCATGCAGCCCCAGACCATGACACTCCCACCAACATGCTTGACTGTAGGCAAGACACACTTGTCTTTGTACTCCTCACCTGGTTGCCACCACACACGCTTGACACCATCTGAACCAAATAAGTTTATCTTGGTCTCATCAGACCACAGGACATGGTTCCAGTAATCCATGTCCTTATTCTGCTTGCCTTCAGAAAACTGTTTGCGGGCTTTCTTGTGCATCTTCTTTAGAAGAGTATTCCTTCTGGGATGATAGCCATACAGACCAATCTGATGCAGTGTGCGGCATATGATCTGAGCACTGACAGGCTGACCCCCCACCCCTTTAACCTCTGCAGCAATGCTGGCAGCACTCATACATCTATTTCTCAAAGACAACCTCTGAATATGACACTGAGCATGTGCACTCAACTTCTTTGGTTGACCATGGCGAGGCCTGTTCTGAGTGGAACCTGTCCTGTTAAACAGCTGTATAATCTTGGCCAGTTCTTGCTGCAGCTCAGTTTCAGGATCTTGGCAATCTTCTTATAGCCTAGGCCATCTTTTTGTAGAGCAGCTATTCTTTTTTGCAGATCCTCAGAGAGTTCTTTGCCATGAGGTGCCATGTTGAACTTCCAGTGACCATTATGAGAGAGTGAGAGCGATAACACTAAATTTAACACACCTGCTCCCCATTCACACCTGAGACCTTGTAACACTAACGAGTCACATGACATTGGGGAGGAAAAATGGCTAATTAGGCCCAATTTGGACATTTTCACTTAGGGGTTCACTCACTTTTGTTGCCAGCGGTTTAGACATTAATGGCTGTGTGTTGAGTTATTTTGAGGAAACAGGTAACTTACACTGTTATACAAGGTGTACACTCACTACTTTACATTCTAGAAAAGTGTAATTTCTTCAGTGTTGTCACATGAAAAGTTATAATAAAATATTTACAAAAATGTGAGGGGTGGACTCACTTCTGGGAGATACTGTATATCAGTGATTGTTAACTTGTGATCTGCTTGACTTTTTCTTTTCATCAGCTATCCTTATTGTCAGTGTATTTTATGTGTGGTTCAGGACAATTCATCTTCTTCCAAGGCCCAAGAGGGTCAAAAGGTTGATACCCCTGCTCTAGATGCATTTTCAGTAGTTTGTCATAAGGCTTTTTCCTTCCTTTTTGTTTAGACTTCCCCCTTAGCTTCACAAGTACACTCTTTCATAAAACTTTGCATCCCTTGCTCCATGCATTACATTTTTCTTGGGTTTGCACTTATGAAATACATGCCTAATCCATCAAAAAAGAGTTTAAATCCTATTCCTAATTATGACTTAAATTGTTACTAAACCCACAACAGTAGAATTAGTCTGTATATACAGTAAAGCATGCTTGGCATACTCACTGTAGAACCTAAGGGGTTAATCCTTTGCATTGTGTAAAAAGAATGTTTGATCATGTCTTCTCTGATCTTCCCCTTCTTCTACTATTCCCAATCCATCTGCTGATAGAAGAGAGCTTTGGGGGCAAGTTGCACATGCTCAGTTTGATGTGTATTGATAGAGAGTTTTTGTTTTCTTAGAAGGGTGTATGTGTTCAGCACAGGGCCAATCAGCACTAACCAAACAGAGGGTCAGGGATTATGCAGCCTCATAGGGCAATCAGAGGAGAATGAAAACTCCTCCTACAAGCTTTAGCCAGTACTCTTCTGGATACTGATAAAAGTCACAGGGTGGTGGTGGTGCAGTGACAAGCAGCGACCTCTTGTATGGCTTTCAATGAAGCAGCTGAAAGACGCAGGAGGGAGAGGAGAAGATGTGGCTTCCAGCTGCTTCATTAAAAGCCATACAGGAGATCGCTGCTTGTCACCGTAACCACCACCACCCCTCCCACACACCCCTAGTCCCGGCGCTGCTCTCCGCCCCCTCCGCTGCACAGAACAGTTCAGTTTTTTTTCTGCTCCCACCGCCGCTGTGTTCCTGCCACTATGTTCCCACCACTGTGTTCTTCTCAGTGCCCAGCCCCTTCCTCCATCCTCCACACCAATAGGAGAAGAGGGGAGAGAGGCTGGATCTGCTATGCCTCCCCCTGTGCCCGCCCACACTCCAGTCCCAGTAGCTTCAGAGGAGGTGTGGGCGGGAAACTGAACACAGGAGCCGACAGCTACAGCTCTGATGCTTCTGAAGGAGTCATGGTGAGTTTGACCTAACCTTCCACCCCACCCCCTTCCTTAAACCCCACCCACCACCCTCCCTTTCTTCCATCCTTCCACCCCTCCCTTCCTTCCACCCCAATTCCCTTCCCTTCATCCTTCCACCCCCCCTTCCTTCTATTCTTCCACCCCACCCCCCCTTCCTTCCATCCTTCCACCCCCCTTCCCTTCCACCCTTGTACCCCCCCTTCTTTCCATCCCACCCCCCTTCTCTTCCATCCTTCCACCTCACCCCCCTCCCTTCCTTCCATACTTCCACCCCCCTCCCTTCCATCCTTCCACCCCCCCCTTCCTTCCATCCTTCCAATCCCCTCCCTTCCTTCCATCCTTCCACCTCCCCCCTCCCTTCCTTCCTCCCACCCCTCCCACCCACCCTTCCTTCCACCCACCCTTCCCTTCCTTCCTTCCTCCCACCCCTTCCTCCCACCCCTTCCTTCCACCCCTCCCTTCCACCCACCCTTCCTTCCACCCACCCTTCCCTTCCTTCCTTCGTCCCACCCCTTCCTTCCTATCACCCCTCTGTTCCTTCCACCCCTCCCTCCCTTCCATCCACCTCTTCTTTCCTTCCATCCACCCCTTCCTTCCTTCTACCCACCTCTCCTTTCTTTCCACCCACTTCCTTCCTTCCTTCTTTCCTTCCTTTGCCCCACCCCTTCCTTCCACCCCTTCCTACCCCCCCTTCCTTCCACCCACTCTTTCTTCCATCCACCTCTTCTTTCCTTCCTTCCATCCACCCACACCTTCCTTCCTTCCACCCACCCCTCCTTTCCTTCCTTCCACCCACCTCTTCCTTCCTTACTTCCTTCCACCCACCCCTTTATTCCACCCGACCCTCCTTTCCTTCCTTCCACCCACTCTTCCTTCCTTCCACCTGTTCCTTTCCTCCTTTCCTTCTTTCCACCAACCCTTCCTTCCTTCTACCCACCCCTTCCTTCCATCCACCCACCTACCCATGCCTTCCTTCCACTCACCCCCTCCTTCCTTCCAACCACCCCTTCCTTCATTCCATCCACACCTTCCTTCCACCCACCCACCCATTCCTTCCTTCCAACCCTCCCTTTCTTCTATCCACCCCTTCCTTCCACCCACCCTTCCTTCATTCCTTCCTTCCACTCACCCCTTCCTTCCTTCCACCCCTCACTTCCTTCATTCCTTCAAGGGGGAGAAGTTGGGGGGGGGGGTAACAATGCAGGTCAGCTGCAAACTGCACCCCCCAGAAGAAAATGTTATCTACAGCTTTAAGTAACAAGAAGCTATTTTCTTATTACTCATGATTGTGTAACATGGCCTATGTCTATATTCTGGTCTGTGCATTTGCACAAATTAGCAAGATTCACAACTCATGTTTTTAATTTAGTAAACCTGAAAAAGGTCCTTTCTTGACCATTATGAAGAAATCAATGTGCTGCTAATGAGATGATTGTAAACAAGTAATTAAATCTCTCAGGAGCAAAGATATTTAATTGCCTGTTTATCCCCAGCCTTGACTGATAAGAGGGATACAACCTAATGGCACTGATCTCCCAAGATGCATGTAGAAGGCAGAACACTGTCTAAGCTTCATGTGACCAGTACAAGTTTGTGATTACATTTTTTCATCTTAACCATGAAAATAATTTTATGAACAATTTGTTTCACTTTTGGACATATTGTGAGGCCACCATGGGACTAAAGCCTAGTACACATGATCAGCAAATCTTACGAAAAAAACTGCTTTCGAAGCAATCGTACGATAATCTGATCGTTAGTACACAGCTTTCATCTGAAATTATTTGAAAGGATAAGCATGAAAATTTTTCTTGTACGATACCAGATTGTACGATTTTCGTTTAATCAGCACAGTTTTTGTCCGAAAATACAATACAAATACATTACATCACTTCTGAATTTTCTTTCTGTTTTACAAGAATCTTTGAAACTTTAGTAACCTCTTCACTTTCGATATGAGATTAGCACGCAAAAAGAAAGGGAACGATTATTCGTCCAATATTTTCATTGTTTGTTTTGGGCTTTAGCATTGTTAACCTTTTACTCATATCTGCTGTAATGGGATATAATAAAAAAAAAAATCACACGACAGTGGGGGGGATAAGGATATATATCTCATAAACTAACTACATTTGGTTTTCTTCATATTCAGGATTTTCAAGTTCCACAGATAAGTCTGTTTACGAAAGAAAATGGAGAAGGCGATAAGGTGACAATCACTGGAGCCACTCCTGATTCACGTGTAGATGGCCACGCAACCAAAACAGAATCCATCATTGTGCACAATGGACTGTAAGTATCTACAGTACAAATGGTGATTGCAGGTGGAATGCACGTGACTAAGTATCAGTATTGTGATCAAGTAGGTTTAAAGGTCTAATAAAGCCTGTCCACACATATCATACATGTAGCGCTCACTCTTGAAGGAGCTCTTGCTTTTTCGGGTCCCCTGTTTCCAGTGGCCATGACTCTGAAAGAAGCACCATGCTCCCCAACACATATGTGGCTTTAAATGGGCTTTAATGAACAGGGAAGAAATGAGTGGAGCAAACAACAATGATAATACAACTCAACAGAGCATCTAAAGCAGCATAAAATTTTAACAGGAGAGACCATATATACAGTTGTGTTCAAAATAATAGCAGTCAGACATCACTAACCTGATCAATCACTGTTTTTGGTAGAAATTATATTTCTACATTGCAAATAATTTACTAGCAGGTGTAGTAGAGTAATAGAAATCCAACAGACCCAACAGTCATGACACGCATGCTGCTGATTCTGTGTAATTGAATCACTAATTGAAAGGGGCATGTTCAAAATAATAGCAGTGTGGAGTTCTATTAGTGAGGTCATTCATTCTTTGAAAAACAGGTAGCAATTATTGCCCTTATTTAAGGAAGGAAGGCAGCAAATGTTGTACATGCTGGTTACAGTGCATTTCTCTCTGAAATTCTGAGGAAAATGGGTCGTTCCAGACATTGTTCAGAAGAACAGCGTACCTTGATTAAAAAGTTGATTGGAGAGGGGAAAACATATAAAGAAGTGCAGAAAATGATAGGCTGCTCAGCTAAAATGATTGCAAATGCTTTAAAATGGCAACCAAAACCTGAAAGATGTGGAAGAAAGTGAAAAACTACCATTCGAATGGATAGAAGAATAGCCAAAATGGCAAAGACTCAGCCAACAATCAGCTCCAGGAAGATCAAAGAAGGTGTAAAGTTCCCTGTGAGTACTGTTACAATTAGAAGACACCTATGTGAAGCCAAGTTATCTGCAAGAAGCCCCTGCAAAGTCCCACTGTTGAAAAAAAGACGTGCTGAAGAGGTTACAATTTGCCAAAGAGCACATTGACTGGCCTAAAGAGAAATGGCGCAACATTTTGTGGACTGATGAAAGTAAGATTGTTCTTTTTGGGTCTAGTGGCCGGAGACAGTTTGTCAGACGACCCCCAAACACTGAATTCAAGCCACAGTACACTGTGAAGACAGTGAAGCATGGTGGTGCAAGCATCATGATATGGGGATGTTTCTCATACTACGGTGTTGGGCCTATTTATCGCATACCAGGGATCATGGATCAGTTTGAATACATCAGAATACTTGAAGAGGTCATGCTGCCTTATGCTGAGGAGGAAATGCCCTTGAAATGAGTGTTCCAACAAGACAACGACCCCAAACACACCAGTAAACGTGCAACATCTTGGTTCCAGACCAACAAGATTGACGTTATGGAGTGGCCAGCCCAATCCCCGGATCTTAATCCAATAGAAAACTTGTGGGGTGACATCAAAAATGCAGTTTCTGAGGCAAAACCAAGAAATAGAGAAGAACTGTGGAATGTAGCCCAATCATCCTGGGCTGGAATACCTGTTCACAGGTGCCAGAAATTGGTTGACTCCATGCAACACAGATGTACAGCAGTTCTCAGAAACAGTGCTTATACAACTAAATATTAAGTGATTCAAAGGAAAGCAAAATCTTCAAATATTTTTCAGTTTATATAGTGAATGTTTGAGTTTGTAAAGAAGAATACAAACACTGCTATTTTTTGAACAGTCTAATATTCACTTTTCTTCAACTTTTTTAGAGGAACAACACAAATTTGATATATTTTTCTTCATGTTTTGATTTGGAATAGAATGTGTAGTGTTCCCAATGCATTTGTGTGTATGGAAATAAAAGCTATTAGAAGGATTTATTAACTTTTTTCAACACACTGCTATTATTTTGAACACAACTGTACATTTGTTGTAAATAACAGCAAACTATTGAGGTAAGCTGACTGAGAGTTAAAGAAACCACTATCTAAACCATTGGCCAAGTACAGTTAGTCAGTGCTGGGACCCTGAGTCTCCAATTGGAGCACTCTTTCTCACACAAGAGTATTTATAATCCTATGGGAAAAAAGTAAATGATGCAAGGCCAACTCTCTCCACAGACAGCAACAGTAAACAGCAATAACATCATGAGCAGTACAGAGGCCAGATGGTTAGCACTTCCACCTGGCAGTACTAGTGTCATTGGTTCAAATCCCAACCACGGCACCACCTGCCTGGAGTTTGCATATTCTCCCTGTGCCTGCATGGGTTTCCCTCGGGTACTCCGGTTTCCTCCCACACTCTGAAGACATGCTGGCAGGTTAATTTGATCCTGTCTAAATTGTCCCTTGTATGTATAAATGTGAGTTAGGGACCTTAGATTGTACACCCCTTGAGGGTTAGGGACTGATGTGAATATACAATATATATGTAAATTGACAGTGCTATATAAGTATCTGAAATAAACAACATCAGGTTCAGTATTAACAGCTTCCCCTCTGCTCAATAGCAGGCTTTTTGTCTTTCCTAGGAGGCACAGCAATCCATAGCCTTTTTCTCTATGTTCCTTGGGTGGTGGGTGGGGCTTAATCAGCCTGCGTACAGTCCTGGAAATAGTCAGTGTTCTGTCCTTCTTACTGCAGCCACTCCTGTTCCTCTGTCAACTGCAGCAAGGGATGGGGGAGGAATAAAGGGGACAGCGTACCCTGACAGCCCAGTCTCTGCTGCTACTCCTTCACTGCCTACTTTGCAAATCGGGCTGCATACCCAATCTCTATTATTTTCCTTGACTGAGATGGAGAATGTCTGGTTAAAATTAACATTAACATACAGGTACTATAATGTTTGCTTTGAACTAGTAATCCAGATGTGCTAAGAGACAAAAAAAATATTTGGGACTATTCTTTCCGTACTATTTTTGCAGCAGATCAGTAAGTCTGCATTCACACTTGAGCATTTTGTAGCTTGAAGCTCCAAAAAAGTTCAAATGGAAAAATTCAATTGTTCTCTATAATGCCTGTTCACACCTGATTGCGTGAACAGGCACCATAGAGAACAATTGATTTTTAAAGTCTGAGCGTTTTTGGAGCTTCAAGGTTTGAGCTTAAAGCTACAAAACACTCAAGTGTAAATGCAGCCTGAAACTATCTGCTGAACCAAGCTGAACCAAGTTGAATCAGGCTGAACCAAGCTGAACCAGGCTGAGCCAAGCTGAGCCAAGCTGAACCAGGCTTTATTTACACATCATCTTCTACTTGCTTATGCAGAGCCTGTTTTTGGTTTTTCTTGATTAAACTATTTTTCCTTTGTGAAGAATTGTGGATGGAGATCATTCCATCCTAGCAAAAGATTTGTTCCTTCAATAACTTTTTATTGTTTTTTTCAGAGACCATTTTTGTGCCCAGAAAAAGGAAATAGACACGTAAAACATTTTGTTAGTCACAATAAAGAGCATGAGGAACTTGGCTTTGTGCAAAATAAGCTGTCATTGGGAAAATAGTTTAACAGATTTTTTTTATTGGGTTTTAAAAAAAGGATTACATTTGAAAAAAAAGACACATAAGAGCTGTTCAACCCACCTCGCTGTGATGCAAGTCAACACACCACATTGTATGCATTGCAGCATGTGCATGTGTTGTGCGGCACAGTGATCACACACATTAAAGTGTTACTAAACCCACAACAGTAAAATCAGTCTGTATATACAGTAAAGCATGCTTGATATACTCACTGTGAAACCTAAGGGGTTAATCCTCTCTATTGTCTAAAAATGTTGTTTGACCCTGACTTCCCTGATCCTCACTTTCTTCCAGTGCCCCACTCTAATCTCCTGATAAGACATATCATATGGAGACACTGCACATGCTAAGTTTGGTGTGTATTGGAGAGTTGTTTTTTTCTTGGGAGAGTGCATGTGATCAGCACAGGGCCAATCAGCACTGTACAGACAGAGGTCAGGGGTTCTGCATCCTCCTAGAGCAGAAAGAAAACTCCTTCTACAAGCTTTAACCACTGCTCTGCTGGACACTGATAGAAGTAACAAGACTGCTCTAACTGCTGATGGGAAAATGAATTTAGCAGTTAATATTTACTAAAATAATTGCATTTTTATGATCTGTGTACTTTGGGAGACCAGATATATTGAATGCAGAGTCCTGGGTTTAGTAACACTTTAAAGAAGACTATAAAGTGAGTTAAAGAGCAAAGGTGACCTATTTTGTTCTCTTTTCACAGCTGGCTGGTGTACAGCAAGCCATTTTTTGAAGGTGATCCTTACATACTAGAACCTGGAGGGTATCCAAACAGGAAAGCTTGGAATGGGCAGGACTCACGCTTGTGTTCCTTGCAACCTGCACGAATTGTAAGTAATTTCTACATTGCAATTACCCTCCTTTCAATCCAACTATGAGCTGTCTTCAGTTTTTACTATTGGTCTAAGTAGAGTTTTATCACAGTACAGTTCTATTTAATACATATATGTATACGTTTTTTTTGTAGGGAGGCCCCACAGTGGAGAAACCTAATGAACCTAAGGTAAGTACAATTTGAGAAGTAGTAAAAAAGTGTGTGTGTGTGTGTGTGTGTGTTCACAATTTCCTAAGTTTAAAAAATATTTAGGAAGGGACCCTAATGTGCAAGTGTATTTGAAAAGATTATTAATTATTTTACTACCAAGAACATTGTTGTAAATCAGTTTCTGTGCACAGCAGGGGCGTCCCTAGGGTTGGTGTCACCCGGTGCTGTAACACTTGGTGTCAACCCTCCGACAATTCCCGCAGGATGGATCGGATCTGCGGATTGAGCATAATGGATCGGAGTCCGATTCCATTATGCTCCCCAATCTGCATATCCGATCCATCCTGCAGGGATCGTCGGCTTGCTTTAAAACTTGCCTTTTCGTGGAGCTCATGAAGAGATTAGTTAACCCCATATAGGTATAGACTCCGATCCATTATTCTCAATCCGCAGATCCGATCCATCCTGCGGGGATCATTGGCTTGCTTTAAAACGTACCTTTTCGTGGAGTGGGTCCGGTGTCTCCCCGTGCAATAGGTGTCACCCGGTGCGGTGCACACCCCCTCCAACTGCCTTGGGACGCCACTGGTGCACAATAATTTATATACAGCCCAGTTTTGTCACATTGACTATAAACTGCAAGGGCTAGACCACCTGTTCTTTTATTACAGAGAGTATAATTTTATAGCCAATAACTAATTAGTGGAGCCTTGCTAGTGCAATCAAGGTAGTGTTGGAATTTCCTTTATGGCCTGAACTTACACTTCCCTAGAAGAGCTTATTTTATTTAGCTAACATTACCAGCGTTATCAAAATGCCCCATGTGCATGAGTACTTAACCTCCCTGGCGGTATTCCCAAGTGTAGCTCAGGGTAAAATTTCAGCACCACAAGCAGTATCCCCGAGCTACACTCGGGCTTACCATGTGGCGCTGCTGTGGGATTCCCTGCAGCGCTAATCTTGTCCTTCGCTCCCGTGATGTGTCCCCTGCAGCGTCCCCGGCCATCTCCTCCAGCCGATGACAGCATCCGGCTTCCGTGTTCCTGTCCCTGTGATGTCGGGACGTACGGGCGCCGGAACCGGCGGCAAATTTGAAAGTTTTAAAAAATGTCATTTTTTAAAAAACGATTATTACATAGCAAAGCATTGCTGTTTCAAACCATTTCACATACATTTTGTCCCTAGTGCTTTGTCCTGTGCCCTGCCTGCATTTTTACTGTTCTTTCTGCCTGGAAACTGGAAAAGTCCATGGCATCCAAAAAGCGTCCCTTTAGGTGAAAAGCGGTTTTAGACCAGCTAGAGAACAGCGATAGTAATTTAGAACTACTTGCAGAATTGAGTGATAATGATTCGTGGGGAAATTCGTCATCAGACACTGAAAACGATTCTGCGATTTTGCTCAGCGATGTGCGAACTTGGCGCTATATTTCAAATTTCAGTGTTTTTGGTTTGATTATATTATTGAATTAAATGTATTATTATGATATTATTTTTTATGATTATTTATTAAATTATAATTTATGATTTCGTGTTTTAAGTTTTATCATATCTGGGATGTTTACTAGACTCTTGTTCGGACAGATTTCAGTGAGTTATTCCTAAAAATTACAGCCTACAATAAAAAAACTACATATTTCAATGCAAAATAATGGTACCGCTTTCAGCAGAAAAAATCTGAAATAATCATACCGCCAGGGAGGTTAAAGACAATTATTACCCTAATTACATATAGTTGTGGTTGTTAGCTTGTTCCTGGCTGATAATTACCAAGCTCAAACAATGCACAAATGACCCCTCTCCATTATCACATCATACTGGTCTTGCGTTCTGACAGTTTTGTTTTGGTAGGAAAATTATAACTTAAGGCTAACCCATATCTGGAAATAATGACTTGAAATTAGGCAGCTTTATTATTAACTGTCCAATACTTACTAGGGAGGCAAAGCAGGCTGAACTGTCTGTACTGGCTGTCATCTCAGTGGCGTATGTTCCTCACATTGTAGGCAGCATTTAATGAAAGAGTAGCCTAAAGGAGCACCTGGCATTAATTTTCAAGAACGGGGGTCTACATATTGCTTGGGCTAAACCCTCTCATAAGGGAAAGGTGACTGAGCACTGGAGCCTCCCAATATCATACAGTGAACAGCTAACACCTTTGAGCAGCCTCTTTCATTACCGCTCCCCACATACAAAGTCCTGATTGGTTAGAACTCAATAAAAACACCAAGCAGCCTATTCATAACAAAGAACAGATATCACTATCTGATCTCAGGTGGACTCTGCAAGGATCATTCCATGCCCCGTCTGCATTTTATGTGCCATTCATAAAATGCAGACATCAGCAGGGCTGTGGATAAGGGGGTACCACCAGTCCTCCTGTACGGGGCCCAGGCAGCTGTGTGAATTGAATGTGGGCAGAGAGGGTGATCGGCATGGTGGGGGGGGCAGGCAATTACTGGAATCGATGCCCTGTAGGGCTCTCTGCAGCATCTGAAAGCTGGATTCTTCTCCTCTCCCACCTGCTGTTTTTCAGCTGCTGCAGAGAGAGCCATACAGGGGATCGGTTCCAGTAATTGTCGCCCACCATGCTGATCACCCTCCCTGTACACACCTGACTCACCCTGCTGCCTTGGCCCCCACAATGCTGGCTGCCCTCCTCTCCTTCCCACCGACAGCTGCAATCACACAATAGGATCCTTCAGGATGGAGAGTGGGGGAAGGGTCTGATAAATATGTCACATTAACCAGCCCCTTCCTTTCCTGAATGAACGGCACTGATCACTCACTTTGTTCATTCATAACTGAAGCATAGTAAACTGTTTTTTTTTTCTTTCTGACGAGGGCCTTGTAAGGTTAGCTGTATGGGGCCCCCGTGGTTTCTAACAGCAGCCCTGGACATCAGCATGGAGCCTGTGGCATCCCACAAAGTGTTCTATGCATAATGTTGCAAAGGAACACTCCATAATTGACGTAAAGGATGGCAAAATGACTTTGACGGGTCCTCTTTCCAGCACTTTTTTTTATTGACAGGGCTTTTTTTTATCAGAAAATAGGTGCAGGAACTAAACCATGACCCCCTAGTGCATAATGCAGGCCATAGATTTCTGATTTTCTTGTCAAATTATCGGCCGATATTCGTACCGTTAGTGGGGAAAAATGTCGGCCGTTTTTCTTAATTTTAAGAGATTTTGAAAATCGGCCATGCTGGAAAATCCTGGGACAATTTGTTAAATCGGCCGATTTTCGCGGTAATTTATGATCAAATCGGCCGTTCTTCTGGATGATTTGACAATAAATTGACTATGAAGAAAAAGAAGTAATAGAAGAAATAGATTTTGCAGGAGAATAGGAAATAGAATATCAAGAAGAAGAATAGAAGAAAGGAGGAGAAGATGAAATAGATTTTGCAGAAGAAGATGGAGAAGAAAAAATGTTGCAACATTGTATCTATTTGTATGCATTTCGGATACAGATGTTTCTATTCAAGTACAAATAGATACAATGTTGTTTCTCTTCCTCTGCATAATCTATTTCTTCTGTCAAATATAATAGCGGGTCTCTATGCAGGGACACTGCTATTATATTTATTGACGGCCGTAGACGGGACTAAAACCTGCCGACTTTTTTTTAAATTAGTGGCAACGTCAGCCGTCTGAATGACCGATTTACGATCTTTAAAAAAAAAACGGCTGATTTTCCCCACGTCTATGGCCTGCATTAGACTTGTATGGCATTTGCCAGTTGAATTACAGAGAGTGTTTAGCCTGTAAACCCTGGGTCTAGTATGCAAAAGACTTCAGAGACACACAGGCACCAATCTGAAGACAAACAAAGGTACCTGCAAGTACCACAAGATGCCTGCACTTCAACACTGTTGTTTCCTTAGAAATGTTTTAGTCCATGCTCACTTTAAAATTGTAAATTGTACAAATGCCATTCCTCCCTTGCAGATTCTTTTATTTAAATACCCTGGGTTTGATGGTCCAGTTTCTGAAGTCTCCAAAGACCTGAACTCTCTGCAGGGTGAACTAAAAAGTGAAGGAGAGTGTCTCCTTACTGTGGGGTCAATCAGAGTCCTGGGAGGGTGGTAAGTAAGCAACACTCACTGATACTTATAAATAAATGTCTTTTTAATAAGCTTTTACTAATGTGAAGTGGCTGCCTTTCATTTTTCTTCTATGACTGCAGCTGGGTAGGATATGAAAAAGAAGGTTTCCGTGGTCATCAATACCTTTTGGAGCAAGGAAAATATAAAGATTGGTCTACATGGGGTGGATGTTCTGAAGAACTAGGATCAGTTCGACATATTTGTACTGTGAGTTAAGAGAGAGCATTTGCAAACATATCTTTAGTTAATGCTGCTGTAATGCAACGTACACACTGACATTATGCATGTGACAAATCTTTTTTGTTATCTAATCTGTTATAAATATTTATTACTCTATATAATAAAAACATGCTCTTATTCTCAGGATTTTTCAGAGCCTGAAATAGTGCTGTATGAGAAACCCGGCTGCTCGGATGGTCCTTGCTTACGCATAAATGAAGCATTGTCAGATATCGAATTGGCTCAGTATGGGATCAAAACAGAATCTATCCATGTATTGAACGGAGTGTGAGTCTCTTATTATTATTATTATTATTATACAGGATTTATATAGCGCCAATGTACATTATGGTGGGAGACAGTACACGAGACAGTACAGTAACAATACAATTCAATACAAGAGGGGTTCAAGGGCCCTGCTCCTTGGAGCTTACAATTGAGGAGGGAGGGGATAGTGGTACAAGAGGTAAGAACTGTGGGTATGGAGTGGTTGGAAGAGTAGAGGATTTCAGTATTAGCTGAGGGCGGAGTAGGCTTCCCTGAAGAGATAGGTTTTCAGAGTGCGCCTAAAAGTGAGCAGAGTGGGCGATAGTCTGATGGATTGGGGTAGGGAGTTCCAGAGGATGGGGGAAGCCCTGGAGAAATCCTTTTCAGGGAAAAGGGGGTATAGTTTTACACTGTATGGCCAGATGTTTGTTGACACCTGACCATCACGTTTTTGAGCTGTCCCCCCCCCACTACCTTTTTTTGACTCATCCAGCCTCCAATTTTCTGGGAAGGCTTTCCACAGGATTTTGAAATATGTCTGTGGGAATGTGTGCCCATTCAGTAAAAAGAGTATTTGTGAGGTCAGGTTGTTAGAATGCTGTTTTTACAGACTTATTGTAGGCACAACAATCAACCATTTTCACGTATTATACTGTGTTTTGTAGTTTTGCCACTAGGTGGTAATGTTACTGTAAGGCTTGTATAATGTAATGTTCTTTCTAGTGGAACTACGATGTAATTTCTTGTCTCTGTGTTCATGTTGCTTTCCAATACAAAAAGAAGGGCTCAGCCATGTGTCTAACAACATACTAACTGGTATGTGTCATATCTGTAGCCGCTTTCCAGCACAGGTAATGAGTTGAACGACAAGATATTTGGGCAGCACAGTGGCTAAATGGTTAGCACTTCCACCTGGCAGTACTAGGGTCATTGGTTCGAATCCCAACCACGGCACCACCTGCCTGGAGTTTGCATGTTCTCCCTGTGACTGTGTGAGTTTCCTCCGGGTACTCTGGTTTCCTCCCACACTCCAAAGACATGCTGGTAGGTGAATTGGATCCTGTCTAAATTGGCCCTAGTACGTGTAATGTATGTAAGAGACCTTAGATTGTATGCCCCTTGAGGGTTAGGGACTAATGTGAATGTACAATATACAGTTGTGTTCAAAATAATAGCAGTCAGACATCACTAACCTGATCAATGACTGTTTTTGGTAGAAATTATATTTCTACATGGCAAATAATTTACTAGCAGGTGTAGTAGAGTAATCGAAATCCAACAGACCCAACAGTCATGACATGCATGCTGCTGATTCTGTGTAATTGAATCACTAATTGAAAGGGGCATGTTCAAAATAATAGCAGTGTGGAGTTCTATTAGTGAGGTCATTCATTCTTTGAAAAACAGGTGGCAATTATTGCCCTTATTTAAGGAAGGAAGGCAGCAAATGTTGTACATGCTGGTTACAGTGCATTTCTCTCTGAGATTCTGAGGAAAATGGGTCGTTCCAGACATTGTTCAGAACAGCGTACCTTGATTAAAAAGTTGATTGGAGAGGGGAAAACATAGAAAGAAGTGCAGAAAATGATAGGCTGCTCAGCTAAAATGATTGCAAATGCTTTAAAATGGCAACCAAAATCTGAAAGACGTGGAAGAAAGAGAAAAACTACCATTCGAATGGATAGAAGAATAGCCAAAATGGCAAAGACTCAGCCAACAATCAGCTCCAGGAAGATCAAAGAAGGTCTAAAGTTACCTGTGAGTACTGTTACAACTAGAAGACGCCTATGTGAAGCCAAGCTATCTGCAAGAAGCCCCCGCAAAGTCCCACTGTTGAAAAAAAGACATGTGCTGAAGAGGTTACAATTTGCCAAAGAGCACATTGACTGGCCTAAAGAGAAATGGCGCAACATTTTGTGGACTGATGAAAGTAAGATTGTTCTTTTTGGGTCTAGTGGCCGGAGACAGTTTGTCAGACGACCCCCAAACACTGAATTCAAGCCACAGTACACTGTGAAGACAGTGAAGCATGGTTGTGCAAGCATCATGATATGGGGATGTTTCTCATACTGCGTTGTTGGGCCTATTTATCGCTTACCAGGGATCATGGATCAGTTTGAATACATCAGAATACTTGAAGAGGTCATGCTGCCTTATGCTGAAGAGGAAATGCCCTTGAAATGAGTGTTCCAACAAGACAACGACCCCAAACACACCAGTAAATGTGCAACATCTTGGTTCCAGACCAACAAGATTGACGTTATGGAGTGGCCAGCCCAATCCCTGGATCTTAATCCAATAGAAAACTTGTGGGGTGACATAAAAAATGCAATTTCTGAGGCAAAACCAAGAAATAGAGAAGAACTGTGGAATGTAGTCCAATCATCCTGGGCTGGAATACCTGTTCACAGGTGCCAGAAGTTGGTTGACTCCATGCAACACAGATGTATAGCAGTTCTCAGAAACAGTGCTTATACAACAAAATATTAATGAAGTGATTCAAAGGAAAGCAAAATCCTCAAACATTTTTCAGTTTATATAGTGAATGTTTGAGTTTGTAAAGAAGAATACAAACACTGCTATTTTTTTGAACAGTCTAATATTCACTTTTCTTCAATTTTTTTAGAGGAACAACACACATTTGATATATTTTTCTTCATGTTTTGATTTGGAATAGAATGTGTAGTGTTCCCAATGCATTTGTGTGTATGGAAATAAAAGCTATTAGAAGGATTTTGAGCTTTATTCACTTTTTTCAACACACTGCTATTATTTTGAACACAACTGTATATATGTAAAGCGCTGCGTAAATTGACGGCGCTATATAAGTATCTGAAATAAATAAATATTCCTCAAAATTGACATTCTGTTTCATCCCAAAGTTGCTCAGTAGGATAGAAGTCAGGGCTCTGCATAGACCACTCAGTTTTCCGATATCAAACTATTTCTTTATGGACTTAGCTTTCAGCAGAGGGCACAGTCATGCAGAGGCAGAAAAGGGCCTTCTCATTGCTGTAGCATTAACAGTATCTTCATATGGAATTATCTAAATGTAGTAATTTATAGGGAAGTCTACATACTTTTGGCCATACAGTAAGCATGATGGTCAGATGTCCACAAATGTTTTGCCAAACAATGTACAGTGTATTGTTGATGTAATTCCAGTTTTTGTTGTATGTTCTTTTTTCTAAAATGTAATTTTAAACTGTAGGTGGGTGGCCTATGAGAATGTTGATTTCTCAGGAGAGCAGTACATTCTGGAGAAAGGAATCTATCACAGTTATCAAGACTGGGGAGCCAAAGATAGCCGAGTCTGCTCTGTACAGCCAGTACTACAGGTGAAGTCAGAACGTATATAATGTTTTTATCCAGCTAAAAAAGATACAATATTGGGAGATTTACTAAAACTGGAGCACTCAGAATTTGGTGCAGCTGTACATAGTAGCCAATCAGCCTCTAATGTCAGCATGTGCAATTAAGCTTTGGCAATAAAACCTGGAAGCTGATTGGTTTCTATGTAGCATTGCACCAAATTTTGCACTCTCCAGTTTTAGTAAATAACCCCCCATTTGTTGCAGTCATTTAATCTCAACAGATTAAACTGGCTTTAATTAACTTTGACTGCTAAGGATGTGAAGGACTTTAAAGTGGAACTGCACTGTATCTGAGCACCACAAACCAAAAGTGCTATTTCATTCATTGTTAATGTACAAAGCAAACTCACCCATCCATCCATGTCTCCATGCTTTATTTTGCTGAGAATTTATTTTGAAAAACACCCCCTGGGTATTTCTGGCTGTGGCCATTTTAAGTAAGGGCAGATGAGTCATGTAGCATTTACTTCCTGGAATCCATCTGCCTTTAGATCAAGCATTGACTGAGCTGAGAACCTTCCCCTCCTGAAGACTCCTGGGATGTATGGCCTCATTTGCCTAGGCATGGAAACCAAAAAGTAACTGAGAAATGTAAAAAATTAAAACAAGTAAATATGATAAGGGCAGCACAGTGGATAAAGGGTTAGCACTCCTGCCTGGCAGTACTAGGGCTGTTGGTTCGAATCCCAACCATAATACCACACCACTTGCCTGGAGTTTGCATGTTCTCCCTGTGCCTGCGTGGGTTTCCTCCAGGTACTCCAGTTTCCTGCTACACTCCAAAGACATGCTGGTAGGTTAATTGGATCCTGTCTAAATTGGCCCTTGTATGTGTATGTATGAATGTAAGTTAGGGACCTTATGTTGTATGCCCTTTGAGGGTTAGGGACTGATGTGAATGTACAATATATATGTAAAGCGCTGCGTAAATTGATGGCGCTATAGGTGCTTATGCACACCGGACATTTTAATAACGCTGGTAACATTAGCTGTGTAAAGACATGGTAAAAACGCAAGTTTTTCAGCGTTTTTGCATTAGTGTGTAGTGGCGTTTTGCTGTGTTTAGTGGCGTTTTCTGTGTTTGTGTGTTTTAGTGTTTTTTAGTGGTTTTTTTTGGTCAAAAAGTCCAAAAACGCTGGTTTGCAGCGTTTTACCATGTTTTTCAGTGTTAGAGTGTTTTTACAGCTAAAAAACTCCACTAGAATCCCACTAGTCCTGTATTTTTTTTTTTACAGACAAAAAACGTCCCAGCCAAAAAATGTTTTTTACAGTCTATGTGTGCATGGGTACATAGGATAACATGCTGGGGGGTTTACTAGTTGTAGAAAAAAAAACGTCAAAAGCCAAAAACAGCCGCTGTAAAAACGTCCAGTGTGCGTGAGGACTATAAGTACCTGTAATATGTAAATAATAATAAAATAAAGATAAACTTTCCTATCTATTTACTATATAGTAAAATATTGAAAAATAGTCAATGTTGATTGAGAGAGTGAATTTCCACTTTAAAACAACTAAATTTGTTTCAAAATTTACCGCAGAAGTGATTTGTAAAGCAACCCGGCGATCACTTCCAACCTACTCAGTGTGCTGAGAATATTGGTCCTGCAGCAAAGAGGTTAAAATGTGTCTCTTGTACAAAACATTCATCACCATTGAAAACTAGTTGAAATAAAAAAAATAAATTTTTTATTTCTAACTCTTAAGTTAAAAAATAGGATACAGAGCTGCTTTTTAAATCTTCTTTTAATTGCTCTGATACAGAAAAATAATGAAAACAGGTCTTAGCTTTGTATCCAACCATAACTACTAATGTTAAATGAAGGAATAATCAGGGGCGGACTGACCATTTGGAAACTCGGGCACTGCCCAAGGGCCCGGGGTCAGTAGGGGGCCCCATGAGATGCCCCTCGTACCTTTTTCATAGTCTTTTTTGAGTTTGAGCAAGGACACAGGGGCCCCATGATCCCCTATTGCCCGGGGGCCCCATGAGTTGTCAGTCCGCCCTTGGGAATAATCCTCTAGACATGTAAGTATTGCCAGCATGTCCTCTTTTTAAAAATGTATTTATAGTGCTGCAGCATTTGTAGGACCTTTTATTGCGTGGGTTGTAATGAAGCAGGGCAAGATTCTTCACTTGAGGCTTTGCAGAAACAAACTTAGAACAGAGCAGAGAACAATTAAGACATTTCAACAGCACATAGCTAAGCTGCAACTACATACTGCGTGTTCAATGCTGGCTAACAGGTTAGTGACAGCACAATGTAGTACAAACTTCCAAAGCAAACAATATATGTTAACTATTGATGTGTAACCTGACAGTTATAAATCGCTTCTAAATGTTTTCCAGTCAAAACACAGTCCTCAAATTTCGCAGGTTCCTTCACAGCTCTTCTACTTGGCGAAAATAGAGACTTCTCAGACTACTCTTTAGGGAGTTCCATTGGATGAAGATGAATGAATTATCCTTTCTATGACCATAAGTAATCGATACATTGGTACCCAGACCAAATTTAGTATTTGACATATACTGACTCTACTAAATTTGGTCTGATAACAATGTATCCAGGGGCGGACTGACAACTTATGGGGCCCCCGGGCAATAGGGGATCATGGGGCCCCTGTGACCTTGCCCAAACTCAAAAAAGCCTATGAAAAAGGTACCAGGGGCATCTCATGGGGCCCCCTACTGACCCCGGGCCCTCGGGCAGTGCCCGAGTTTCCAAATGGTCAGTCCGTCCCTGGATTGTACTTACCCTACTCGCACAATGCAGACAGAGACTGTTCCTTGCAACTCCCAGTCAGTCATGTTACCCACATCACTGTAGATCTCATGTCTGTGCCCCCTGAACCCAGGTTCAGAAAACAAAATTATCTGTTAACCAAAAAAGAAACCATGTTACTGGGGTGCTAATATAACAGCAATGCTAGAGCAATGACTCATTTATGCATTTTGCTGCTTTCTCAAGACTTTCTGTATGACCCACAAATGTATAGGAACTGTTTAGACCTTTACCTTTCCTGGTCTTGGATTCAGCTTTCCATGAACTTTCCCTGGGTCAAGCTGAAAGAAAAAAAATACCATTACCAACCAATAGCTCATGGAAGCTCCAATTATATATAAATAAATAAAGGGTTAGTTTACCTTTAGCAAAAAACCGCCTATGCAGGTAAAAGGAGGTCGCAGATAAAAAACAAACTGTGCAGCTTTGACTAACGTTAAAGCAGAACTAACCCCTCCTATCCTTTTCAACCAAGGAAGCTGCCATCTTCACTATTGTTTGATCTGCAACTGCCATGGTGCTGCACATGTGATCAGTTATGACTCAGCCATTTGATGGTTTGATTGTCTGGTTGAGAGCACAAGCCAATGTGACAGTTAGCTTTCCCAGCAAGCCAGTCAACTTAAAGTGGAACTAAGGCTACGTTCACACTAGCTCTGTCAGCAGGCGTCAGACAGGCATTTGGAAAGCATTATCAACGCTTCTCAAATGCCTCTGAAAATTCTGCACATGGCAGCACACAGTGTTGTTCACACGGAAGCGTTAGCGTCGCGTCACGGCAAAACGGACGCCTCTGGTCGAGTCGGGAGGAGTTGAAGCCCCCCATTCAAGTCTAAAGTGCCGCTCCGCAAATGCCTGGCCGGCTTTTGCAGTGCGGTTGCGATATGGTTGCGAGCATTTGCGGAGCGTTAATACCATTTAAACATCGTTTTAGGCGTTTGTGGTGCGGTTTTAATGCTTGGCAAACGGCTATCAACCACCTCAAAACCACGCATAGGGCATTTTGGGAGCAATTGTGGAGCGTTAAAAACGCTTCCCAAACGCCTGTCTAACACTTGTCAAACGCTATAGGGGCGTTTGGCAAGAGTTAGAAATAAAGTCAGGTGTGAACGAGCCCTAAACCCAATTCAAGGCTTGTCATAAATAATAGCAGTTGCTCCAGATGAACTGTCAACTGACATTTAAATGGCAGGTGACATAACGGATCACATGTGGAGCATTATGACTACTGCAGATGAGAGGCTAAGATGGCAGCATCCTTGGCTGTAAAGGATAGGGAGGTTTAGTTCTGCTTTAATTAGAGACTATAAATGTGACTAATTTGCCTACATTTATCATTTTTACATTGTTTTCAGGGATAAAGCTTTTAATTGCTATGCTGTTTTAAATATATATTTTTTTCTGCATATGTTTGTTATTCTGTGCTGCCAAATTAATACATTTTTACAGTCTTCCGGCAGATTCTCTTAATGTGTTCAATGCACCTCCCTGTGCAAGGCACAATGATAGTTGAACTGGCAGGGTTGTTATGTACATATCATCAAAATATCAGCGCAAAATCAAGATCTCCAAATAAATATATTATAAGTGCGTAAATACAAAATCAAATGTCCAAGTGAAAAAAAGTCCTTATTTTCTTTATTTTTTTTCACTTGGACATTTGATTTTGTATTTACGCACTTATAATATATTTATTTAGAGATCTTGATTTTGCGCTGATATTTTGATGTTATTGATTGGTGCTTTTCACTGTTGCACAGCTGCATAATCACTGAGTTTGTGTATTTGGGCGCTGGGGTATATATATGCACTATATATATTTTGTTTTTGTTATGTACATATACCCATGGGATCACTACGATTGGCTGTCTTAGTGATTACATAGGTACATAGTTAGGGCTTGTTCACACTTGACTTATTTCTAACTCTTGCCAAACACTCCTATAGAGTTTGACAGGCGCTTGGGAAGTGTTTATAATGCTCCTCAAATGCTCCCCAAACGCCCTATGCGTGTTTTTGAGATGAATGATAGGCATTTGCCAAGCATTAAAACCACACCACAAAGGCCTATAATGAAGTTTAATGGTATTAACACTCCACAAGCGCCTCGCAAACGCCCCGCAAATGCCTGCCAGGCGTTTGAGGAGCATCACCATAGACTTGAATGGGAGGCTTCAACTCCTCCTGACTCAATATGAGGCGTCAGTTTTGCCACGATGCAACATGACGCTTCAGTGTGAACACCACTGTGTGCTGCCATGTGCAGAATTGTCATAGGTGTTTGAGAAGCGTTGAAAACGCTTCCCAAACGCCTGTCTGATGCCTGCTGACAGAGCTAGTGTGAACTGAGCCTTTGGCTGAAAAAAGACAAAAGTCAATCCAGTTCAACCATAAAAAAAAAGAAAAAGTTATAATCCTATACCCACAGTTGATTCAGAGAAAGGCAATAAACATGATCAGAAAACTGATTCAGGTTCCTGATTTTTAGTGTTGTATAACCGAAAGTTTATTTGAGGCATCTGATGTCAGATTACAATATTTTTGGTGATAGAAATCATTTAGGTTGCATAAAATACCTTCACCTGTTTTGCCTTCAGTTCACTTGTTTAACCACTTCAATACCGGGCACTTATACCCAGGGGTGGACTGACAACTCATGGGGCCCCCGGGCAATAGGGGATCATGGGGCCCCTATATCCTTGCCCACACTCAAAAAAAAGCCTATAAAAAGGTACCAGGGGCATTTCATGGGGCCCCCTACTGACCCCGGGCCCTCGGACAGTGCCCGAGTACTCGAATGGTCAATCCGCCCCTGCTTATACCCCCTTCCTGCCCAGGCCAAATTTCAGCTTTCAGCTCTGTCGCACTTTGAATGACAATTGCACAGTCATACAGCACTGCACCCATTTGAAATTTTTATAATTTTTTTCACACAAATAGAGCTTTCTTTTGGTGGTATTTAATCATCACTGAGTTTTTTATTTTTTTCCTTAATAAAACAAAAAACATCTGAAACTTTTGAAAAAAAAAAACACACTTTTTTCGTTTCTGTTATAAAATTTTGCAAATAAATAACATTTCTTCATAAATGTAGGTCAAAAATGTAAGTTGTTTTTTTTTTTTACTATTTTATTTTTCAGCACACTGTGACCAAAGCAATACAATGTTACCATAGTAACATTGAAGTACTCTAGGCAAGTGATCAGGATTTATTTTTTAAACACATTATGATTGCTAATATTAATGTATTTCATTGATATTTGCAATCATTGTTACTGAATTAAACTGATTCATGCAGTCTTTTGTTGTGATTAGCTGTGATTGGTTAAAGCTGATCACATGATACAGATGGACTGTGATTGGCCCTGTCTGTACCATGTGACTGCCTTGACCAGTCACAGCTACCAACATAATTGTATACAATGGATGGCATGACAGGAAGCCATCCATTGTATACAATTGACATGTAATCTGCTGTGATTGGTCACATGAAACTGGCAACAGACCGGTGTAGTGATATGTCGGTGACAGATCGTGGCCCTGCAGCCACGTGAGCATCTCGTTTTGACAAGACATCATATGACGCCCAGTCACAACGGCGAGTGTCCCGCCCGGCCATCAATCTGCAGTAGGCCGAGCAGGAAGGTGTTAACTGTAAAACAATTTAGCAAAATAATAATGTAAGGGTCCTTTCACACAGGCATTACATTTTCTTCATAAGTTCAGTCACATTTTTTGCAAAGACAAAATGGATCAGTTTACACCAGTTTCTCTGCAGTTTTTACATCAGTTTTTAACATCCTTTTCCAAAGCAATAACAGTTGCAAAAACGGACCATATGTCCGTTTATATCTGTTTACATCAATTTTTTGTCCATTCCATCTTTTTTATGGAAGAAAAATAGGGTTTTCTTCCGTAAAAAAACCCGGATGTTAACGGATGCAGACATTAACGGATGTAAACAGATGATCATCCGTTTACATCCGCTAGTCCATAGAAATACAGGGGTGTCCGTTTTTCATCCATAAACGGACGGATGAAAAACAGAGATACAGAAGGCCCGTGTGAAAGGACCCTAATATATGCTTTATCAATGTTTGCATATTTTAAGGTCAAAACAAGTACAGTGACATTTTTTAAATAACATTACTAGTATGATAACCTAAAGCAGGATGTCCAAACTATGGCCCTCCAGCTGTTCAAGTACTAAGTCCCATCATGCGTCTGCCTCTGGGTGTCTTGCCTGTGGATGTCAGAGTCATGTGGGACAGCCTGTCCAGTGTGAACTGCACCTTCCACAGGATAACAGGGGACCTCTGGCTATTAATATTGTGCTTACCTAATGCGCATCTGGTGAGTGCGCATTTCTTATATTTCCTACACAGTTTTGACGAGTGCCTCACTGGGAGTAACAAAGTCACCATTTCATCCATTTGTCATTTACCGGACATTGTTCCTATGGACTTCATACTGTCTATTTGAGGGTGTGGCCAGTTTCTGATATAGCACATTTAATTTGTTTATTAGTGCTGCCGTTTTTCATATTGATGTCAGAGTCTTGCAAGGCCTCATGGGACTTGCAGTTCTTCCACACCTGGAGGACCAAAGTTTGGACACCCCTGACCTAAAGCTTTAAAACACCTACATTGCTTGCAAATGACACTGTTTTAACATGAGTGTTTACTTATTTTATTGATATATGTCTTTTTTTCTGAAGTCTTTTTTATTTGATTGCTTTCTGTGTTCTCTTTTTACAGGTTGGAGGTCAGAGCCTTCAATATTCTCCAAAGGTTGGTTTTGTGTGTCCTTTTGACTAGCAGTTTGTAATAGGATCATAGGATCCTCCTTAAACTCTACACAGACTTTTGGACTTTATGTAATAAAAAATCCAAAGTTGCTACAGTTCAGTAATCAACAGCAGTTAATCAGAAACCTACTTTCTTGGCTAACCACATTCCTGACTAGTTTTAGTAGGCAACCTTGCTCTTTCACTATGTTATTAAAAAGCCTTTTGAAGCTATTTACAAAGCTTATTGTTAATTAAGGTGAACCCATGCTCAGATAATGCAAACGAAAGTAATTACATATCCTAGACAAGCAGTACACGTACATGAAAACAAGCCCTTAATCACCTCTGCATTTATAGGCATTTGGGGGGAAATATTCAAAGTTCACAGCAGAGGCACTGAAATCACAGCTCCTAACCTCTTATTTTGTAAGGCAGCAGAGATTTGCCAGTCTGCCAGTCCTTGAATGTAAACAAGCAGCAGGTGCAATTACTCCACACTACCTGCAGCTACAGAGGTCAGTGATGACTTGTAATAACCCACACATGTCACAATTCTAGGCACAGGTGCAGTTATAGGCTCTATGGCAAGCTAATATTTACAAAATATTACAGTAATGTAAAATGGAACACAGTTGAATTGTAATTAATTTTTTGTTGTTTGAATGTATGTTTTTTGTAAAACCTACAAATCTTTCAATAAAAATTATTTGATTAAAACATTTTTTTTTAAGGGAGGCCAGTAAAGAACGTTAAGTACTACCCAATAAAAGTACATACAGTTGCAAGAAAAAGTATGTGAACCCCTTGGGATTACGTGGAGTTTTGCATGAATTGGGCATAAAATGTGCTCTGAACATCATCTAAGTCACAACAATAGAAGAACACAGTCTGCTGAACATAATACTACACAAACATTAGATGTTGCCATGGTTTAATTGCACATAACATGTAAACATTCACAGTGCAGGGAGGAAAAAGTATGTGAGGCCCTAGCTTAATGACTTCTCCCAGAGCTAATTGGAGCCAGGAGTGAGCCAACCTTGACTCCAATCAGTGTGATGATATTGGATGTGTTGCTGACAGCTGTCCTGCCCTTAAAAAACACACACCTGTTTTGGGTTTATTGGTTTCAAGAAGCACTGTCTGATGTGAACCATGCCTCGCAGAAAAGAGCTCTTAGAAGACCTATGATCAAGAATTGTTGACTTGCATGAAGCTGGAAAGGGTTACAAAAGTATCTCCAAAAGTCGTGATGTTCATGTGTCCACGGTAAGACAGACTGTGTACAAATGGAGAAAGTTTAGCACTGTTGCTACTCTCCCTAGGTGTGACCGTACTGTAAAAATGACTGCAAGAGCACAGCGCAGAATGCTGCATGAGGTAAAGAAGAATCCCAGAGTGTCAGCTAAAGACCTACAGAAATCTCTGGCACATGCTAACATTTTTGTTGACACATCTACAATAAGGAATACATTAAACAAGAATGGAGTACATGGGAGGACACCACGGAGGAAGCCATTGCTCTCCAAAAAGAATATTGCAGCACGTTTGAAGTTTGCAAAAGAGCACCTGGATGTTCCACAGCACTACTGGCAAAATATACTGTGGACAGATGAAACCAAGATTGAGTTGTTTGGGAAGAACACACAACACTATGTGTGGAGAAAAAAAGGCACAGCACACCAACATCAAAACCTCATCCCCACTGTAAAACATGGCGGAGGGAGCATCATGGTTTGGGGCTGCTTTGCTGCCTCAGGGCCTGGACGGATTGTTGTCATTGATGGGAAAATGAATTCCAGAGTTTATCAAGACATTTTGCAGGAAAACGTACGACCATCTGTCCGCCAACTGAAGCTCCGCAGAGGATGGGTGATGCAACAGGACAATGACCCAAAGCATACAAGTAATTCAACAAAACAATGGCTGCAACAGCACAGAATACGCCTTCTGGAGTGGCCCAGTCAGAGTCCTGACCTCCACCCGATTGAAATGCTGTGGCATGACCTTAAGAGAGCGATTCACACCAGACATCCCAAGAATATTGCTACACTGAAACAGTTTTGTGAAGAGGAGTGGTCCAAAATTACTCCAGATCGTTGTGCAGGTCTGATCTGCAGCTACAGGAAACGTTTGGTTGAGGTTATTGCTGCCAAAGGAGGGTCAACCAGTTATTAAGTCCAAAGGTTCACATACTTTTTCCTCCCTGCACTGTGAATGTTTACATGTTATGTGCAATTAAACCATGGCAACATCTAATGTTTGTGTAGTATTATGTTCAGCAGACTGTGTTCTTCTATTGTGACTTAGATGATGTTCAGAGCACATTTTATGCCCAATTCATGCAAAACTCCATGTAATCCCAAGGGGTTCACATACGTTTTCTTGCAACTGTATATGGGAACTGTTTTACCTACCACAGAATTTGTAATTCTGAGCAGACAGTTTGTTATCTAAGCACCACCAACAAATAGTCATCAGATATGGCATCTAAGGTGTCCTTTTATGACACAGAGAATAGCTGCGATTCAACGGATCTCAGCTATTTTCTGGTCATTCACAGTTTATAACACTCAGGAGATCATGTCAGCCCTTCTCTGGAGATCTGTGTTCTCCCTCCAGATTCTCCAGCCCAGAGCTGGAGAATCAGAGGGACCGAAAACTAAGCAGAGATAATTTACCTCTGCTTAGTAAACTGATCTTTTACTGCAATCTCGTGAGATTATAGTAAAATGAGCCGTTTTCCCGAGTTTGTAGACCGTTCTCCAGCGTTTGGAGACCGTTCTCCCTTCGTTCGGAGAACTGCTTCATAAACTGCATTCACAGGAGAACTGTGTTCTCCGAGAATGCCGGAGAACTGAGCAGCGATCTATTACCGCTGTTTCATAAATGGACACCTAAGTCCTTCGTTCACTGAGTCCTGGTTGGTAAGACAATAAAGTCCTTAAAATTAGCATGGAGGATATAGCATAGCTGGGATATGAGACCTTTTATAAAGTCACTGTTAGACAACAGGGAAATTATTGTGGATTTACTAAATCGCATAGATTGAGTACAAGCCTGGGCCTGAACAGCATGTTGCAACAAATTGAAAGAACCTCTGGTTCGGTATCCCAAATTCAGCACGTAGCTGCTCAGATGATTTGAGGACATCATTATTAAATAGCGGAGACATATACCGCAACCCTTTAGTCTTCCTCAGGTCAAACCCTTCAAGTTTCATCAATTCTCTATAATTGGAGTTATTCCAAATTGGAGTATATAAAGTGAATCCAGTGATACTTGTGATAGCTTTCATTTACTTCCAAACTTTATCAAATATTATACCTGTATAAGAATCCAAGCAACATAGTGAATTTCTCATCTCCAGCAGGGCTATTTAAACTTCAGCGTTAATGGATACATAACCATATTGATTGCAGTTTTTTTTATATCTGCCTGGAGTTCATCTTGAATGGAGAAAAGTAAATTGCTGTTTATCATGGAACAATATTGTATGCTAGAGTTTTGTAATATTGTCTTCATCTGGAATATGAGTTCTGAATCTAAACATGAAAGGCTGAACCTGATGGTCAAAAATTGTTATTTAGGTTTAGCAAACTACAGTTAAATGTTACTGTTTATATATATATATATATATATATATATATATTTTTTTTTTTTTTTTTTTGGTTATATATTTCCCACTCTGTCAAAGATAGCTGGGTTTAAATGATTGCTCTTGGCATCTCAAACACATTCCTCCCAATTTGATAGTAATCTCAGATATGTATTATTTGTTATGGCAACACTACAAATGCAAATACAGAGACAGCACATATATAGTATGTTTATTGTTTTACTTGTCAAAGGATTTGTAATTCTGTTCAGCCAGTCTTGTGATTTTCCTGTTATTGTTCAGCCAGTCTTGCGATTTTCACACCTCTGCCACACTGTACAAGCATGGGTAATGCTGTGTTCATCTAGTGATCAGGCTGGAGTTGGTGATGCCAAAAAGTGTGCTGAATTGCTGAACCTGAGCCAGGAAAAGTGTTTCACCTTACTGTCCCTGTAGTGTGTCAAAAGAATGACTTTACAGTAGTACATATCCTTTAGTATACATACCAATAAACATTGTATGTATTGAAGCTGTATATTTACTATTTGCTTGGAGTTAGGTTTTAAAGACTTTATTTTAAAACAGGTTGCTTGCAGTAATGTTTGATGAGATTGATGATAGGCCAGATTTTCAAATCTGAAATTTAGTTAAATATATTCAGTTTTCCTAAAGAGGAAAAACCTAACGAAGGCTAAACACACTCACATCCTCATTCTATGCCTATTCTATCTAACCCTGTAAAGGAAAGATCTGTATACTTACCTATTCTGAAACAGCACTGGCCACATGATCAATCCAGCGGTGGCTACTGTATAGAGGAGAAATTGCTGGCAAAGGCTGCAAATGCCTGGGAGATGACATCACCCATAGGCCTACTATAGGGCATCCCTTATCGGCTGTCCCTCCTCTACATTGAAGCTGCTTCTGACAGTTGATCCTGGGACTTGACCGGGGCAGATTCAGAATAGATAATTATACAGATCTTTTCTGTACAGGGTTAGATAGAATAACCTTTAGAATGGGGATGGGAATAGGTTTAGCCTTAGTTAGCTTTTGACTTAACTTCCACTAACCTGACCATGATTATATTGATACATATACTCACCTTCCACTTTATTAGATACACCTGTTCAATTGCTTGGTAACACAAATTGCTAATCAGCCAATCACATGGCAGCAACTCAATGCATTTAGGCATCTACATGTGGTGAAGACGACTTGCTAAGTTCAAACTGAGCATCTGAATGGGAAAAAGGGTATTTAAGTGACTTTGAACGTGGTATGGTTGTTTGTGCCAGACGGGCTGGTCTGAGTATTTCAAAAACTGCTGATCTACTGGGATTTTTACTCACAACCATCTCTAGGGTTTACAGCGAATGGTCCTTGAAAGAGAAAATATCCAGTGAACAGCAGTTGTGTGGACAAAAAATGCCTTGTTGATGTCAGAGGAGAATGGGCAGAGTGGTTCCTGTGACGTTCATATGATAGGGTCAGAATTTGGTGTAAATAACATGAAAGCATGGATCTATCCTGCCTTGTATCAATGGTTTAGGCTGGTGGTGTAATGGTGTGGATATTTTTTTGGCACTTACAAGGTGTACTTAATAAAGTGGCCAGTTAGTATAGATACACAGTCCTAATTATTTCTCTGTATTTTAGATTCAGCTATACTCTGAGCCTAACTTCCATGGTGACTGTATGACCTTCGTAGAAGATCATTCACTGATACCAGAATCCTTCTCACTGCAGTCTTGTCGGGTGGAAGGGGGAAGGTAAGACTGGATTTTGAATTAGTTTATTGTCCATAGATATGCAGATTATAATGTATATAGAATGTACAGTGAAATATTACCGCCAAATTGTGGCTTGCTTTTGATTATTCCAGATTAGTTTTTTTTACTGTATGTTAGATCGTACTGTCAGCTTTGTAAACCTTGTGTCTGTGAAGGCTTTCATTTATCCAAGTCATGGTATAGATCAGCCTTTCTAAACCAGGGTACACAGGCACCCTGGGGTGCCTTGAGGTTTCTTCAGGGGTAACTTGGATAAATGTCCAAAACTTGTATACAAGCCAGTGGATGGAACAATCCTGACTTTTAGTTACACAAAGTCACAGATTTTCATTGTGCACCATTATGACCTTCTAGCCACCGGCATCCTGACAATCAATGACATCATCAGTTGATCAGGAGAATGTCAGCTGCCTGCACAGAATGCTATTTCAACCTTCCTCTGCTCTTCTCCATCAGTGCTGGGGTCACATTATCTTGGTGATGGAAAAGAACTGAGGGAGAAGAGCAACACTGAATACTAGCCAGTACCAGTGTGCAAAAGTATATTTGCTTTGGAAGAATAAATCACCTCTAATGTTGGGTGTCCTACATGTGTGGATGTTGCTGTGTTATATAAAACTATTAGAATATTTTTAACATTTTAGAATGGGGTGCCCTTTTAAAATTATGGACAGTCTTGAGGCACCCTATTTTAGAATGGGATGCCTCAAGACTGCCCATAATTTTAAAGCGTGCCTCGGGACTGTGCTTAATTTTAAAGGGTGCCTTGACTGAAAAAAGTTTGAGAAACACTGGTATAGATAACAGTATTTAATCACATTCAGTTTGACCAGTTTTTTTACATTAAAGACGTTTCACTACTCAAACAAGTGGGTTCAGATAAACTAAAATGAGGAAACTAATGTTTAAGAACAATCTTCAGTGTTACAAAACAAGTCCATTTGAATGTGACTACTTACTACAACATGATATATACATCCACAAGGTGGTGCTAAGTAATTTGTACATTTATAAATATATTCCGAAAAGTTACAAAGGTACTTTCCTACTCATATGTTTCCAAAGTACAGAATCAACAATAAGGTCAGAATTCCAACTCCTGCATTACAAAAATGTACCAGGTTTTAGTGAATTTTATCAAGATAAGGTTTTTTCCCATGTAATTGCTGTTAGAATGTTTCAAAAACATTTTACTAGAGAGCTTTTAACAAATAGCTTACCTTCACTCACAAAGTTATAGCAAACATCTACAAATGTTATTAGTATCTGAGCAGTCCCCTAAAATTCTACCTTTTGTATTTAATTCCTTCTGAAAAATAGCAATGCAGTTCCTGGTATGTAAGTGTGTCTAGACACTCCTATTGTGGAGTCTCATAGCTGTATATCTGCAGTATGGGATCTAAGGCACTGCTGTCTCTGACTGCTAATCTCAGGAGATTTCGAATGAGATTTGGTGATGTCACTACCAGGGGCGGACTGACCATTTGGAAAATCGGGCACTGCCCGAGGTCCCGGGGTCAGTAGAGGGCCCCATGAGATGCCCCTGGTACTTTTTTCATAGGCTTTTTTGATTTCGGGCAATGACACAGGGGCCCCATGATCCCCTATTTCCCGAGGGCCCCATGAGTTGTCAGTCCGCCCCTGGTCACTACTGTGTTGCTCGCTGATCTCCTTGCTGAAGGCTCTGATTTGCAGACAGGGGCGGACTGACCATTTGTAAACTCGGGCACTGCACGAGGGCCCGGGGTCAGTAAGGGCCCCCATGAGATGCCCCTGATACCTTTTTCATAGGCTTTTTTGAGTTTGAGCAAGGACACAGGGGCCCCATGATCCCCTATTGCTCGGGGGCTCCATGAGTTGTCAGTCCGCCCCTGTGTGCAGAGACAAAGGCCATCTACCTATATGTTTGTTAGGCAGTGAGTCACAGACCACACATCAAAGACAGTCAGTCCTGTGTCACTGCCAGGGAGAGTAGTTAGGGGTGAAGATAAGTAAAGAACGAGTAACTCTGGCGCACAGGAGTAAAGTAGTGTAAGGGTGAAAATGATAAAAAATATAAAGTAAAAGATGCTAATGGCAATATTGACATACAAGTACTTTAAAACAGGGTATGTAAATGCATTGGTGTACAATAAGTCCTTATAAGAGTCTCTCAGGCAATCTGCCTGGAATCTTTTTAGCACAAAAAGACGGCAGTCCTCCTCGGAGCAAGCCAGCGCTGTATGCAGGGACAGAAGAAAAGAGACAGGAGGCGCCCGTCTGAGTATAGTAATAACACTGTATTTAATAGCAAAGGATTACAAACACTCACAAAGGAAGTAATAAAACAAGCTCATCTGTGTATATGGGAGATGACCATTCCTCAAAATGTCCTGCAGGCGCCAACGGTGGTTAGTGCAATAGCAGCTGGGCTGATGGAGATGGTGAGAGACACTGTAGTGGTCAATCCTACAGAGTGGTGGTGATGTAGAGCCAATCCAGTGGTGTTTGTGCATGGAATAACCAGCCTGGAACACACCAGCAGGATGTGACATCACAGGAGTGAAGAAAAGGGCTTTGCTGCTGGAATATTGCAAATAGTCAAAATTTGCATATCATCAACCGTCCTATTTATTCAGCTAAGGCTACATATTTTATTTATTATAGGTACTTACGGTGAGTATAGAAAAGAATCAGCTCCCTTTAAAAAAAAAATCACATTTTGTTGCATTGCAGCCTATATTGAAGACAAATAAGTGTACAACCCAAACGCACACATTCCTGCGTTAAAAATGGCTGTGTGTATAAGTGGGCGCTGCAGTGACCGTCGGCTGGAACTGAACAAAATCAGCAAGGGAGAATGTCACCAGCACACCGAGGATCACCAATATGGGTCCAAAGGTTTTAATGAACGATCACATAGTTACAGCAAGGTAATGCTTTGAGTCTCACAGGACCCCTTCATCAGGCATTATATTGAAGACAGACACAGTTTTTGTTTTATCCAGCTGTATTTACTCAGTGCAACTTATAAAAAGTGAAAGATATAACACGAACATCTCAGAAAAATGAAAAAAAATCAAAAACAGAATCAATGAGTTGGAAAAAAGATCACTCCCCTCCTAAAAATAACTTGTAAACTCAATCAGGTGTAACTAATCACCATCTCAATGTCAAATCCATTTGACATTCAATTGTGATCAGCTGTGGTCATTTTGATTAGCTCAAAATAAAAAGATCTTTCCTTGAGCATTTCAGTCCCTGATAGTGCAACTGAAGCAATCAATTATAGGGGGCCAAGTGCACTGTCAAAAGATTTTCTGGATAAAATTGTGGTGTCCACAAGTCACACAAGTCACAAGTACGAAGATGGATACAAAAAATTTTAAAGGCTTAATCAATGCCTAGAAGCTCAGTGAAGTCTATTATTAAGAAGTGGAAGGTATTTGGTAAGACACAGATCCTCCCTGGGTCAGGACGTTGCTCCAAACTGGATGAAAGTGCCAAGAGGACACTGGTCATAGAGGCTACCAAGAGGCCTACAGCAACTCTGAACGTGAGCCCAAAAGAACAGCGATGTGGAGATTGTGGAAAAAATCAGTATTCATTGATTCTGAAGCAGTTGCAGGAAGTTATGACAAAAAGTGGCCATTGTATGCATGTGACAACAATATTAAAAATTTCCCACAAATATGGCTTGTATGGGAGGGTTGCAAGAAAAAAGCCATTTCTCAAGAAAGGCCACATGCAGTCACGACTGAGCTTTGCCAAAATGCACCTTGAAGATTCTGAGGCCACATGGAAAAGGTGTTATGGTCAGATGAGACTAAAATTGAATTATTTGGCCTCAATACTAAACGATATGTCTGGTGGAAATCCAAAACACCTCACCATCCAAACAACACTATTCCTACAGTAAAGCATGGAGGTGGTAAAATCCTGTTATGGGGGAGTTTTTCTCTGCAGCAGGGATTAGAGCACTTGTCAGGATAGAAGGAAAAATGGATGGGGCAAAATACCATCACATTTTTGAGGAAAATCTGCTGCCCTCTGCAAGAAAGTTGTCAACGAGAAGAAGGTTTACTGTCCAACATGACAATGACCCAAAGCACACAGCAAAAATGACCACACAGTGGTTGAAGGAGAAAAAGATGAATGTCCTTGCATGGCCCAATCAGAGGCCAGACATAAAGTGGTTCTGAAGGCTCCAGGTTTTTTACCTTCATGCATTCATGCATTGTGCAGTGGCCCCTCCCAGCCCTCCCCCCCCAATCCTTACCTGGGCCCCATTTGATCCAGCGATGTTCTCAAGAGCCTCTGCTGTCTGGGGACTCTTCCTCCTCATTGGCAGAGACAACAACGGGAGCCCATTTGGTCCAGCTGCTGTCAATCACAGCTAGTGGACTAATGAGGAGAGAGCATGGGGGTGGGGCCAATTCACAGTTCTATGTGTCTTATGGACACATAGAGCAGCAGCTCAGGGACAAGAATGCCCCCAGGGTGAGTGGCTTTTCCTGGGGGCACTGCTCAAGGAGGAGGAGCCAGGAGTGCCAAAGGGGACCCAAAAAGAAGACTGAGGCTGCTCTGTGCAAGAGCAGGTAAGTATAGACATGTTTGTAATTTTAGAAAAAAAAAACAAGCTTTAGTGTCACTTTAAACACCATTGAAAATCTAGGGAAAAACCGCAGTCCATAAACGGTCACCATCAAATTGAACTGTACTTGAGCAGTTCTGCAAAGAAGGTGATTCAACAAAATACTGACACAAGAGGGTGATCCTTTTTCCAACTCAGTGATTCTGTTTTTGAATTAAAAAAAAAAAATTCTTACAAGCTGGTGTTATATCTTTCACTTGGATGTTATAGGTAAATACAGCTGGATGAAACAAAAACTATGTCTGTCTTCATTGTAGGCTGCAAAGCAACAAAATGCTATTATTTTAGAGGTTGGGGACATTCTTTTACCCACTATATATAGCGCCATTAGTTTACACAGCACTTTACATACATATATTATACATTCACATCAGTCCCTAACCCTCAAGGAGCTTACAATCTAAGGTCCCTAACTTCCATTCATACATACACATACTAGGACCAATTTAGAAAGGAGCTAGTTAACCTACCAGCATATATTTGGAGTGTGGGAGGAAACCCACACAGGCACAGGAAGAACATGCAATCTCCAGGCCGGTAGTACCGGGGTTGGGACTTGAAACAAGGACGCTAGGGCTGCTAGGAGGAAGTGCTAACCACTTAGCCACTGTGCTGCCTCTATATGCATATTTTGGGAAAAGAGTCAGTGTGTTTTAAACAGTTGATGAAACTGATTATGATGGTACCCATGGCTTGATTTCTAACGCTCTCTAGACTCTCTAGGCAAACAGTCTTTGCAACTCATTGCTATTATCATCCTTCTTACACAAAACATTTTCTGTCTAACTAGTGCTAGCTTGACTTACAAAAAATGTGACAGTTTGTAATTTATCATCTCTAAGATGATTTAACATGGGGAAAAAAGCGTGCCAAAAAAAGCCCACAAATCGTTTCAATTACATGGATCATGTTCATAAGTAATTCAGGCAAAAAGTATTATATTTCTAAGAGGTTTAAGCTGGCCATAGATGAATCGAAATCTGCTGGTTTAGCAGGGAGCGGGTAACTTTTGATCCATGTGTGGCTGTTCCCACTATAACAATCCACTTCTGTCAAACTGACCTGTTGGAAAATCGCTCTCAATCAGCAGTTGCAGCATGGATCAATGTATTCTGACATGGGAGAGTCCCTCTGTCTGAATACAATGTCAACACCTTGATTTTGTGGGTGGAGGAATCAGTTCATCAATTTATTCTGACGGGAGAATTCCATTGACTGAATACAATGGGGTTGATTTACTAAAACTGGAGAGTGCAAAATCTGGTGTTACTGTGCATGGCATCCAATCAGCTTCTAACTTTACCTTGTTCAATTAGTCTTTGACAAAACAAACTGGAAGGTGATTGGTTTATATACAGAGCTGCAGCAGATTTTGTATGCTCCAGCTTTAGTAAATCAACCCCAATGTCTCAGCAGGGAGGATTCCACTATCTACCTGGATTGTGTGGATGGAGGAATCTGTGCAGTTTTTTGGCTGAACTTTAGTTAGTTCTAAATCACATGATTTTTCGACACCTTTAGTCCTCATGCACACTGAACATTTTTACAGCTGCTGTATTTGGCTTTTGGTGTCCTTTTCTACAGCCATTAACCTCCTCGGCGGTATGATTCTTTCTGATTTTTTGTGCTGAAAGCAGTACCATTTTTTTGCATGGAAATATGTAGTTTTTTATTGTAGGCTGTAATTTTTAGGAATAACTCACTGAAATCTGTCCGAACAAGAGTCTAGTAAACATCCCGGGTAGGATAAAATTTGAAACACGAAATCATAAATTATAATTTAATAAATAATCATAAAAAATAATAATATAATAATAATACATTTAATTCAATAATATAATCAAACCAAAAACACTGAAATTTGAAATACAGAGGCAAATTCGCACATCGCTGAGCAAAGTCGCAAAATCGTTTTCAGTGTCTGATGACGAATTTCCCCACGAATCATTATCACTCAATTCTGCAAGTGGTTCTGATTTACTATCGCTGTTCTCTAGCTGGTCTAAAACTGCTTTTGACGTAAAGGGATGCTTTTTGGACGCCATGGACTTTTCTACGTTTCCAGGCAGAAAGAACAGTCAAAATGCAGGCAGGGCACAGGACAAAGCAGTAGGGACAAAATACATGTGAAATGCATTGAAACAGCAATGACAGCAAAAATGACATTTTTTAAAAATTTCAAATTTGCCGCCAGTGCGGCGCCCGTACGTCCCGACGTCACAGGGACCGGAACACAGAAGCCGGATGCCGGCATCGGCTGGAGGAGATGGCTGGGGACGCTGCAGGGGACACATCGCGGGAGCGAAGGACAAGGTAAGTGCTGCAGGGACTCCCTGAGCAACGCTGCATGGTAAGCCCGAGTGTAGCTCGCGGTTACCGCTCTTGGTACTCAAATTTTACCCCGAGCTACACTCGGGAAAAGGAGGTTAAACTCCCCAGGATGTTATCCTATGTGTCCATGCACACATAGGCTGTAATCAGTGTTTTTTGGCAGGGGAGGTTTTTGGCTGGAAAAAAACCCAGGAACTAGTGGGTTTCTAGAGGAGTTTTTTTAGCTGTAATAACGCTCTAATGCTGGAAAATGCGGTAAAACGCAGCAAACCAGCATTTTTTGACATTTTTGAAACAAAAACAAATTTTTGGGGGGGTAAAAAAAAAAATAAAACCACAAACGCTAATGCAAGACCCGCTAAAAAACTTGCGTTTTTAACGTGACTTTACACAGCTAATGCTACCAGCATTATTAAAATGCTCAGTGTGCATGGAGCCTTAAGGTGGGAATACACGATTAGAAAATCGACCAATCGGTCATCCGACAACCGAGAGGCATTCGTTCGTTGGTCAAAATCGTGTCCCACATTAACCAATCTAAAAAAATCGTTCCTTGATAGATTTTTTTCGTACGACCGTCATACTACCAAATAGAAAATCGGTCGTTCGTATACGAAATGACAACATTTTTCACTGTTGTTCAATTGGATCTTTTCGTTCACAATATCGTTATCAGTTAAAACATCCTGCTCATCAACGAAGAGAAAATCGGTTGATCAGTGGTTCCGCTAAATTTTTCATACAATTTTCTTATCGTGTGTACGGGGCATTCTTGTTAAATCCTACTCCTTTTCTTGCTCTTTGGCAGCTGCCTATAGTGTTCCTCGATTACTTCTTTTAGCTTTCATTAGTCTTCTTGTGTTACAAGTCTTCTCTGCATTGGACCATGCCTTTCCAATTACCTAAAGCACTTATAAATCAACTTTGAAACTTCTACATTTTTGTAATTCCTTTATTTGTACAGTTAACATGCACAAAGAAGGCGAACAGAATACCATTTTAGGAAATGTACAGGATAATATTACAACAGAGTAATGCTTCTTCTCAGCAAACAGAATGTATGGTATATAGGTCAAAGTGTTGCGCACCTGTACACACTTCATTTGATACTGCTTGCGCAGTATACTTACCACATGATGTACATATATATACACATCAAACTCTGCATACAAATGACATGCAACCACATAACCGTGCCACACCTTAAAGAGATGTCTAAACTGTATGATTGAAATGAATGCTTCAGCACAACTGGTTTCTTGAGTGAGCATTTCAAAGAGGAACTGAGTTAATCATTTAGTGAAAGAAGATATGTTTTCATCTAGATTTAACCAGATAACATAATCAGATATAACAACTTTTTCTATACCAAACAATCAAGGCTTGCTGTTGGATGTTTAATATTTTATATTATGGAGAATGCAGAAGGATGAGTGGAATGGAAGATCTTGCTGTTAGAATTTATAAAAGGTATAAATGGTCAGTGACTGAGCCCCCCAGACTCCAACTATAATGAAAAGATCACTTTTGTGTGAATCTACCCTTTTTAAACGGGGGGGGGGGGGGGGGTGCAGGTGCAGACAAATAATTTTGATAATAATATGATATCATCTCATTTGCGTATCAACATTTCTCTTGGTATACACGGTTAATAAACATTGGAAATAATAATATAGACATCTAAATGGAAAGCTTGAGTGCTTAATAACTGGCAATCAGGCTCATCATATCAGTTGTCAAGACTGTAGATCTGGTTAGACTTGTTAAAAAAAAGACACAAGTCCATCTAGTTCAATCAATAAAAAGGAAAAAAAAATGTAAAAAGTTGATCCAGAGAAAAGCAATAAAAAACCCAGCAAAGCATGATCCAATTTGTTCCTGCAGGGGAAAAAATGCCTTCCTGATCCCCAAAGAGGCAATCGGATATTCTCTGTACCAACTTTACCTATAAATGTATTTATTTTTTACAGGTACTTATATAGTGCTGTCAATTTACGCAGCGCTTTACATATATATTGTACATTCACATCGGTCCCTAAGGGGTGTACAAGCTAAGGTCCCTAACTCACATTCATACATACACATTCTAGGGACAATTTAGACATGAGCCAATTAAATTACCAGCATGTCTTTGGAGTTAGTAGTTAGTAAATGTTAGTATCCAGTTAAATTATATGCATTTAGGAAAGAATCCAGGCCTTTTTTTTTTAAAACAATCTACTGAGTTGGCATGAACCAACTCCTGAGGGAGTCTATTCCACATTTTCACAGTTCTTACTGTGAAAAAACCTTTCTGTATTTGCAGATTAAATCTCTTTTCCTCCAGACGTAAAGAGTGCCCCCTTGTCCTCTGTGATGACGTCAGGGTGAATAACTCTACACCAAGATCACTATATAGACCATTTATGTATTTATACATGTTGATCATATCCCCCCTTAATATCTTCTTCTTCAGCTCCTCTAATCTTTCCTCATAGCTGAGCTCCTCCATGCCTCATATCAGTTTAATTTCCCTTCTCTGAACTTTCTCCAGTTCCCCAATGTTCTTTTTGTGAATTGGTGCCCACAACTGAACTGCATATTCCAGATGAGGTCTAATGATTTGTACAGGGGTAATATGATATCTATCTCTCTCTCTGGAGTCTATACCTCTTTTAATACAAGAGAGGATTTTGCTCGCTTTAGAAACCGCAGCTTGGCATTGGATGCCATTATTAAGCTTGTGATCTACCAGAACTCCCAGATCCTTCTCCACCATTGATTCCCCCAGTTGTACCCCCCCCCTTGTATGTATGATGCATGCATATTCTTAGCTCCCAAGTGCATAACCTTACATTTATCAACATTAAACCTCATTTGCCACATAGTTGCCCAATTAAACAGTGCATTGAGGTCGGCTTGTAAGTTGGAGACAACCTGTAAGGACGTTATTCCACTGCACAGCTTGGTGTCATCTGCAAAGACTGAAATGGGATTTTTAATCCCAGACCCTATATTATTTATAAATATATTAAAAAGTAAGGGTCCCAACACTGAACCTTGGGGTACACCACTGATGACTCCAGACCATTAAGAGTATGAAGCATTAACCACTACTCTCTGAATACGATCTTTTAGCCTGTTTTCTATCCATTTACAAACAGATATATCCAAACCTGTAGACTTTACCTTACACATTAGCCATGTGTGGGGAACTGTGTCAAAAGATTTTGCAAAATCCAAGTATACCACGTCCGCCACCACTCCTTTTGCTCACCTCCTCATAAAAAGAAATCTAATTTGTTGACAACAAATTGCGCAATATGTGTGTATTGGAAAGTGGATGACAGTCAGCTAATAGTTTCTGTTCTAAAATAGAATGCTTACACATACATATACAGGGCCTACAGCAATACAGGCTCACATGTCTCTGCATCTTCTTAAGCAGATAGTGTTCTGTTCACAAGAGGTTGAACTAGTTCCGTCAGTAATTACATGAAAGTCATATATTATATAGTAGTTATATAATAGAGTATTGCAACGTTTTATTTTTAGCATGTGCTTTGAATTATCCCTTTTTCATATTTTTTATCATGAAGGGCAATTTTAAATAAAATAAAATTAACTATTGCACCATGGTTCATTCTCCCCACAGCTGGAGTTTGTATGAAGGCGAAGACTGTCATGGAGAGCAATACATACTGTCTGAAGGGGATTACCCAACAAGAACCGCCATGGGCTGTCAGAGCTTTAGCACAATACGCTCCCTCAAGAGAGTTCCTCTTGTATGTATGCTACTTACTCCTACTCTGCTGCTCATGAATGTTTTTTTTGTCCTGCCTTATCTCAATGTACAAAGAAATGTAGACAAATATTTTTATATAATTTGGATGAAATTGCATTAATTAGTAATGAGTTAAATTAAATATATTTGAAACACTTTTAAATAGGATTTAAAGCCCAGCTCCAGCCAAAACCCTTTCATTTTTAGCTTTTTATAGTATGGGGTACAGTTATGGCTTTTGTCAGAATTTAGGTTCTGCCTCACTAAGTACATTTCCTGCTCTTTCTGACACCTTCTATTTGAGGTTAGGGGAAATCACGGGCCATGGTCAGCAATACAGACATTAGAGAGGTTTTAACCCTTCCTAGCTGTACTAGAAAAATATTTGTTATTGCTGTATAAGCCCTTGTAAGGGAGATTTTATTCACTCCTAGGTTCACATATGTGCGGGGCCAGTTTGAAGTGCGATTTTAAGTGCTGTCCAGTGCGATTTTGTTCAGCGGTTCAGGTGCAATTTCAATGTGAATTGCTAACGTGTAGGAGATTGGAAATCACATCTGAACTTGACAGAAAATCGCACAGGACTCTTTTTCAAATGGCACTGCAGCCAGACCGTGCATTTGTGAACAGGCTCCACAGAAAAGTCTTGGTTCACATGTCATGCAAATCAATGTGGTTCAAAACGCTTACTGTTCTGTCTGACACTTTCAAATCTGACCATATACTGATCAAAATTCCGCTGGTTCAGCAGTTGTTGGATGAATTTTGATCACTGTGTGGCAGTCTTTGCTCGACAGAAGGTAATCATTTGATTGATTTCCAAAGGGACATGCAGGAAAACTGTTGTCTATTAGCGGCTGTTAGCCTGGGATCACATATAGGCATGTGATTCGCACAGGACCCGCACCGCATTTCCACATTTTATATGGCTCTAATCGCACCACACCCGCACCAAAAGGGTGTAGGACCCTTTTTTTTGTCCACACTAGAATTGGATCGCATGGGTATTCACACCTATACGATCCGATTCTGCACATCGCATCGCATTTTGCTGACTGCTTTCAAGGTGTTGTTAACTTAACATACACACCGGTTCATACGCATCGGTTCACATGAACGGGCGCGATTCTGATGTGGTGCGCAATTCGCACAGAAATGCTGCAAATTCCGCACCGCATTAGTGTGAACCCAGGGCTTAAACTGATACTGAATTTCCTGCTAGATAGAACATTTATTTTCTGTGGCATGCAAGGCTTCCTATACTGCTAAAAAGCCTTCTAGCCGTCTTGTTAAAACAAAATACTAACTTCAAAATTCTCTTATACTACCAAGCACTAGAGTTCAAATGATCCTATTAATATTACTAATAATAGAAAACATTGCATTTATAATTTTGCCATAAATTAATGATATTAAAATCCAGAAAGACATAATTTCACAATTATTGAAAATGTCTAAAATATAGGATTGTGTTATATGTAAAAGCATAAAGGAGGACAAAAAATGGAGGGGGAAAGAACATATTAACAGACCGAAATTAACGATGTGTACCAATGCACCATCAATGACCTATGTTTGGGGTCACTGAGAACCCCTTCCTCAGATTTCTATGATGGTGTGCTGATTTTAATATATAAAAATGAACGCAAAGAAATATGAAAGTGTTTACACTTTAACACTTTGTGTGATGGCACCATCCGTTATCTGACTATAGCACCCACTTAAGCTTTTTGGCCTATGGCTGTTTGGAACGCAATAAAATATATAAAGGTATAGACACTTTTTCTAGGTTACCACCATGATATGGCTTGATTACATGTAATGTTTCTTTTGTGTAAGTCCATGCTTCTGTAACTACAAAGTCACAGATAGATGGTAATAGGGCAAAAGAGAGTATGGGCATTTTTACTGGGTTTAAAGGGGGGGGGGGTTGTTTAGGTGGATGTGAATTTATTTATGATTTTTGGTTGTTCTTCTTTTGCAGTATTTCTCTATTCCCTCTATCTCCCTACATGGCCTGGAAAAATTTGAGGGGAAGGAGCTGAACTTCATTGGAGAAGTTCGGAGTTTGCAGGGAGAAGGATACAATAATCACGTGCTGTCCGTAAAAGTAAAAAGTGGACTGTAAGTCATTGGACAATGGGAACTAATATCATTCATATTCTGCATTTTCTTGTTATCTTTTTTATGCCACTGACACTTTTCTTGTCGATAATCCAGTCTTCTGTCTCTCTCATCAATTTTTTTTAGAAAACAGAGGAGGGAATTACAGCAAAGTGGGCCAGCATAGTAAATTACACTTTTAATGCAAAAAATGTGTGCGCTTCGTGCACATAACTTGCTATAAAACTACAGCAGAAAAATATCAATGCAATATTGTTCCTAAGCTGACCCATCCTGCTGTTCCATCTTTTTCCCCACTTCAGTTTGCTCCAGGGGCAGACTGACCATTCAGGTACTCGGGCACTGCCCGAGGGCCCAGGGTCAGTAGGGGGCCCCATGAGATGCCCCTAGTACCTTTCATAGGCTTTTTTGGGTGTGGTTTTGAGTGTGGGTGAGGACACAGGGGCCCCATGATCCCCTATTGCCTGGGGGCCCCATGAGTTGTCAGTCCGCTCCTGGTTTGCCCTCTAGACAAACCACAATGAGGGAGATATTAGGCTGTGTGCACATACAACATATGGACAAAATCTGGTGGAAAGCCATCCAAAAAGAATGGAGGTTGTTATATTTGCAAAGGGTGGGGAGAATTCATGTTAATGGCCATGGTATTGAAATGGGATTTCCAAAAAAATTATATTGATGTGATGGTCAGATGGCCAAACACTTTTGGCCATATAGTATAACTTGAACCAGTTGATGTTATTTCCCATCTGCTCTATTATAATGTACTGTATATAATGCTTTCTGTACCTGGCTTTTTGTCTTATACCAGATGGGTGCTGTATGAGCACAGTGATTTCCGGGGAAGACAGTGGTTACTGGAGCACACTCAAATTTCAAACTGGTTGCTTTATAGTGGTCTCCAGAGAATTGGATCACTATGTCCTATTAGACAGGTAAGGACTTTACAAACACAATAAGTTCTTTCTGGACAGAACATAAATGGATAGATCTCAGGTTAAAAACATGTATTGATTGTATTTTATACCATTACTCCAGAGAAGGGTGTTTTTCCGACTGAGGAATCGGATCTTGGGTCTGTTCTTATGCGTTCTTGAGCCATCAGAAGATGTGAAAGCTGCTCGTGTCCATCTCTCTGAGCCACAGGAGGGGTGTAGTGATCTATGGTTCTATGAGGAAGGGCGCATCAAGAATCAGGTTGGTGCAAAACATGCTATGAGGAAGGATTTTATATTTGTCACAGATGAGCTGCAGAGCTGATCTGCCAGCTGTGGATCCACTGGTATCTGTGGTTTCACAAGCTTGTGATTTGTCCTCGCTTCCTAGGTGCACAGAGCTGGTAGCTATAGGTAGCTACCTCACATGCTGCTTAATATAACTTGCTCCCTGATCATCTCTTGCCAATGTTTCTTATTATTTAGGTCATGCTCAGATCAGCTCCCATTGTCTTTGCAGTAGGTTATACCTAGCGTAGGCCCCCTGTTGCTAACTCCAGTCTATGTTTCTAGCTCCAGCGCATGCTCCTAGTTCCTGGCTCCTGAGATCCTACTCTCTGCTTTGTTCTTTGTGATTCCTATGTGTCTGGTTCCTCGCATCCTCCTCCTGCCTGTTTCTTTGTTGGACTGACCTCTTGTGTCAGCTTAGCTCTCTCTTTGTAATTGCTTGTCTTCTTCCTACTCTAACCTTTGGCCTAGTTCCTGAATTTTTGTATTGTCTCTGCCCATTTTGGCTAGTTCTTCTACTCTCTACGTATCTGCTCCCACGGCTTTGTCTATGCCCTCAAGGTGAACCTGGGGTCAAAACATGGCACCAGCACGCAGCAAAAGCCATCTCCACCACCAGAAGCTCTGGTGAAAACCGACTGGTGCTTAAATCTTAAGGATACTGAGTCACCTGCTCACCACCACCTACCTGCAGTTGGCCTAGTAGGTCTACAATAGCCAGCCTTAAATATTATTCCTCCTTATGTTTTCCTATTCTACTTAAATTGATTGCAGGTAAATAAGGTACCAAGGTTTTAGATTCTGTGATTCTGTGGCTAATCCTTTATTTGAAATAGAATGTAAAGTTTACAAATCATATCCAGTGAGGTATCAAAGATCATGTATTGAGTTGAACTTGAAAGTTATATTAATTTTCTATTTATTGAGCAATTATACATGGTTTGTATTACATTGATATTTGTAAAATGAGCACTCAGACTTTCAGTTGTAAATTATTTTAATACACATTCTCAGTTCAGTGTTGGGCCACAGAAAATTCCACAAAGTGTACTACTGTATTTAGATCCTCTATATTTTTAACTGTTTATATTCTATTCAAACTTGAAGTTTGTGTTTGTTTACAGCTCGTTCCTCATATGAGTCTCCAAGTAGTTGGTCTTGCTAACCAAGGGACAAAGGTGGTTCTCTGGTCTGAAGAGCGCAAACCAGTGCAAACATGGACCCTGGAAGATTCTGGTTATATAGTCAGTTGCTTGTTCAAAGGCTTGTGTCTAGACATAAAGGGTGAGGAATTACCACTGGATTTAAAAAATATTTTTCTCTCAGGTCATTTGATTATTTATATTAGCATAAATAAAATAAATCTTTAGTAACAGCACTTTACCAAGCAAAAAAAGCTTCCAATAGGTAGGAAGTTCAACCTAGAGGTGGCTGCACATACCTGCAGCAACTTTTAGTGTCTTTACTTTGCCTGAATCCAAGGTAGATCTGCTTAGGACACTTTTTTGGTGGTATCAAACCTAGCCTGCTCCCTACCACCCCTATACAGGCCTGTTGGCCCATTAGTTTGGTGGGCAGCCTTACTGGTAGATAGGAATATGTTGGAGGCAGTAGTGAGCAGACACGCTCCCGCACTACCCAAAAATGTCTATACATTGCCTTGTCAGAATGGTCATTTGAGCAGAGCAGTGGCACTGAAAAGCTACTGCAGGCATGCGCAGGTAGCTCTCTTCTACCTGAGACCTGACTGAAAATAGTCAGTGTTATAGGAGATCCAGTTCCCCATACTTTGCTTATACTTTCTGCACCTTGCATTTGTAATTGGCTTGTTTTTTTTTTTTAAAGTGTCAGAGCTACTTTCATTTTTTTAATTTTCTAAATTCAATATCCAAAATCTTGCAATTTAAAGAAGATCTCTCAAAAAATTTGAATTTTATCTAATTCCCAAGGGGACCAAGAGCATATAGCTGTCCTACCACAGCTGTATTTGAATGGGACCAAGTGCTATATGCACTTGGTTCTTTATGGGAATAAATAAAAGTGACATTTTAGTAACAAAACTGACAATGCCCTCTTATCCTTGGCCATTCTGAGATTAAATTCTAAGCTGTGTTTTACATGTTTTGATAATCTTGCATTTGTGACAAGATAAGATTTTGATTTTTTTTTAGTGTCCTTCCTGGGATAGATGGAGACAAATTATTGACCACAGCAAACTGAAGACATTTCAAATGTGTGCCTATATATTGCAAACAGAAAACCAAAACTCCCAGTAAACTTTTCCCTAACAAACTTTCACTGTAATTTTAGAAAAGTAACGAGGTTCTTTTTGTGAAAACACTCACTATGTGCTTGTTAACAAGGTTCTACCAATTACCAAGATAAAAAAATGCACAGATGTGTTTCTTGGTTCTCTACGCCATTCTGATTCCTACAAAAATAGATAATGAAATTTACACATGATTGTCATGGAAAATGGAATTTGTAATCTAATATTGTTCTTTATTTGTAACTGAAATGAAACTGCAGTCAAAACTTTACGTAAGTTTTAGGTAAATTTAAGAGCAGTTAGAATCTTTGTTAGGTTCTTATCTACCCGCCCCCCTTTCCCTCACCTCCTATGTTGTCACTGAAACAAAAAGTGAGGGGAACCTCTTTAACCGAGGCAAAGCAATACAAACCTATCATAAGTTCTAACCCTTTTGCATGTAAAATGTTTTGTAACTTTTTATTGTGTCGTAACCAAAACTAACAATGTAAAAATGTTGCCGTTTTCACAGGTGGCCAAGGCTATGACTCTAAACATATTGTGGTGTGGGAGATGTCAGAAGATAGACCTACTCAACGTTGGGATCTGGAGGTGTACTGAGACCTGCTTGACTACTACATGTAGTGCTCTATGAGCCAATATGTCTCCTGTTTCTTTTAAATGCTGCTTGCAAAGCTGCTCATGGATGCTCAGTCTATATAGTGCAATATGTAAGCCGGATGTCTATCCAAAACATCTTTTTTCAGTTATTGATATGGTAGAGAAAGGTTAGAACCTCAGCCTGATTTCTGTTGTTATCTATATCCCTGTTTGCAAGATATTCTTGTACTACCTGTTTTAATTAGAGCCATCTGGGATAGAAGTGAGGGAAAATGCATGCAAAGGCGACACAGATGAAAATGAAAAAAAAAAACAATTTTTAGAAGGGAAGAAAAGGGTCTAACGAGCTGCCAAATTTTAAATATTACCCATAAGCCCATGGGGAGAAATGCAGTAATTTCCTTTCTCATTGCCTGGTACCAACTGGGACAAGAAGTGAGGAAAAATCCTCCCAACAGAGACAGAATAAGCAATAGAAAACAGTGGTTTGATTTGTCTTCCACTCAAAAACAATATAAAACACTTCTGGCTTGATATATACTTTACCAGCCTCATACAGTAAACAGATAGAAGACATATTAGGGTAATAAAGTGCAGTGACCATATGCAAAGGCTAGTGCTACCTAATACAAAATCATATGGGTTACTACACTTTGCACAGTCACTGCACTTTATGCTGCCTTTTTAAATACATCTGCTACACTTGGCATGCATACTGAGATCACTCTCAAGTGGTCTTTCTTAATATTTCTGCAACTCGAAATACAGACCTGCCCATTCCCCGAACTCACACATTGAATTTTAGTGGGGATGAGGGTGGAGGTTCCTTATAGGCAAATCCTGTTTTTTCTCCTAAGTGTGAAATAACTTTGTATTATTGTATATATGGACCTATTAAACTTTACCTAACTCTGAAATGTGGAACTTTAGGCCAGATTCACAGGGAAGAAACAAGTCCCCCGTTTACATAGTATTAATGACAATGTCTGTGCTTCACAGTTCAGATATTTAAATATTTATTTTATATATATTTTTATACAGTGTTTCCTGATCTTCATCTTTTCTAATTCACAAGTTCCTGGTGGTTTTGTATATACTATTTTGTTTTTTGGGAATTATTAAAATGATTGAACATGCATTTGGTGTAGATTTCTTTTTTATACTGTACACACACTCTCTCTCTCTCTCTCTCTCTCTCTGTCTGTGTATGTGTGTATATATATATATATATTATACACTGACATGAGTCACAAGACTGCTATATACTGCTGATGAGAAAAGGTATTTAGCAGTTTCTATTTACTAAAATAATTGCATTTCCATGTTCTGTGTATTGTGGGAGACCATGGAATGCAGGGTTCTGGGTTTAATGTAGTTAAGTTTTCATTTCTTTGAGTTGATTGGTTTTTTTTTCTATCTTTTGAAAACAATTTAAGAAAGCTTCCTTGTAATTTTCTTTCATGATCAAGTCAATATTATTTCGATCCATTATCGTGGAGACATTAAATGGGGCCCATAGACCTACTTTGCCTATCTGGTAATCCAGCATTGCCGGCAAGGATGAATCATGGTTGTTAGGATGCTGCCAGCTCCCTAACAACCAGCCAAAGGCAGTAATACTGCTACTAAATGTTTCAACTTTACTCTGCCACCAGTGGGTCAATATGGCCTAAATCCAATTTAATTCAGCTGTTTGCCAAATATCCAAGAAAGAAAACTTCGGTCTGAACATAGGAACCAGCAGCTCATCCCTAATGAGAAACAGTTAAAGGTTCAAGGAGCATCACTCTCAGCACCAAAAGCTCTACACCAAAAACAACCAAAATCAACCACCAATGAAACCTAAAATATCAAACACTATTAAAAAAACAAAAATGTATTGCAAAGTTCATCACAAATTAAAAAAAATAGCAGGGTTAGTCCTAATTCTAGTATAGTAGGCAGCACCATGCAAATCATTCCTTCACATCTTATGGGCCAACTGTGCATGCATAACCACCAATTTAAAGCTTATATACAGTCTACCTTTAAAATGTTACTAAACCCAGGACCCTGCATTCACTATATCTGGTCTTCCACAGTACACAGAACATACAAATGCAATGATTTTAGTAAATATAAACTGCTAAATACCTTTTCTCATCAGCAGTTGGAGTAGTCTCGTGACTTCTATCAGTGTCCGGCAGAACACTGGTTAAAGCTTGTAGGAGGAGTTTTCATTCTGCTGTAGCAGGATGCAGAACCCCTGACCTCTGTCTGGACAGTGCTGATTGGCCCTGTGCTGATCACATGCACTCTCCCAAGAAAAAAAAACCTCTAGCAATACACACCAAACTGAGCATGTGCAGAGTGTCTCAACATGATATGTCTTATCAGGAGATAAGAGGGGGACACTGGAAGAAGGAGAGGATCAGAGAAGTCAGGATCAAACATCCTTTTTACACAATGCAGATGATTAACCTCTCAGGTTCCACAGTGAATATATCAAGCATGCTTTACTGCATATACAGACTGATTTTACTTTTGTGGGTTTAGTAGCACTTTAAGTTGGTCATTGGGGAAAATTACCATCCCCCCCAACCCCTGCATTGGTGATCAATGTAAAAGTGTCTGTACATTGAAAGTCAGAGGTCATTGTGTGTGATCAATATTTATTTGTTCACTGCTCAAGAAACCCCCAAGGAAAGCTTGCAAGAACTTTGGCATACTGCTCTAGTATTCCCCTTTACTCCTAACCCAGAAGATACATAAAAGGTTATGTAGAAAGGTGAAGGGAGGGGTGGAGGAGCTGGGTCAGCACAAAGAGTAATAACACACTCCTACACAGGGAGAGCGCTATGACGTGCAAGAAGGGGGGGAATTGATTCTTCCTGAAATAGTCTTTTTTTTTAGCAAGTTCAAAGACTCATAGCAAGTGAATAAATAATACTTTATAAAAAAGAAAAACGCTGCAAGCAAACATTTAAATTCCTTGACTTGTCTGTGCTTTTTAGCTACAATTCTTTTAAATGATGGTGACAGGGTTTTTTAATGTTTATGCAAGCATGAGGGGTAAATACCAAAGCATTTATATTGATATTTTGCCAGTAATAAAGTTTACAGTCAATGGTTGGTAAGTTTGAAATTACACAACACACAACTTGGTTTAACACATTTTATTTAGCAAAATATCTCAATATCAATGGAAGAAATTGGAAAATATATCTCTTGAAAGGTTCACAATCAGTTATCTGAAGTCTTCATGCTTTTTTTTGCTTTTTGATATAAAGGGTGCTTGGTAAGATTCAAAGCTCTTTTGGTACTGAATGAGGTTTCATTCTTTATCTTCATAGCGTGGCACCTTATTTTAATTCTTTAAAATGAAATGACAGAATGAACACATTAGGATGGTGAGAAACATGACTGTGGTCCCCGGTGCTCCATTTTCAGTACTTTTTTCTGTTGTGTTCTGATTTTTGTTTTCCTGCCAGGAGACAAAAAAAAGCATAAAATGAAATCTTGTAAGCATCCACTTAATTGAGAGCCAAATACAAGCAGTTCCATTACTGGTGCCTATTCTGCTGAGTCTAAACTGCTTGTCCGCCCCCAATCCTTGCAAGTCAATCCCAACACAAACAATTGCAGGTGAAAAGCAAATCCACCCAATCTAAAAAGTAGGTCATTTTCCCTAAACATTTCACAAATTGTGCTTTGTTTGCCTTACTTCTAATGCCCATTTATACATACTTATTAACACTTATCCTTTATGAATAGGTACTAATGCAGGCCATACACGGTTCGAATTCCGAACAATTTTTCGGCCGAAAATTGAAACCGTCGCTCGCTCAGTAATCCAATGGTGCCATCAATGATTTCGAAAATCGGCCGACCACGTCATAAAGTTCACTCCATATAACAGGCGAAACTTCTGTTCCTTCCAGATCACAGCTCATGCGCATACTCTTTTCGGATTTGACCATCATTGAGTAGAAAATCGGTTGCTTTTCACAAATTTTCCAACATGCCTGATCACCGAAAAGGGGAGGAACCATGAAAATCGTACAGTGCCATTGACCCACTAACAGAGCAAAAATCGGCCGATTATTCTTAGGTCAGATTTTCGTACGAAAAATCGGTCGAATTCCGACCCATGTATGGCCGGCCAAAGTCAGTGGACCTTTGACGCATATGAGCTGGAGCACAATACAACACGTGGTAATGTGCTACCTTGCGTTGCGGTGGACTGTGTCACAAAAAATGCTTCATGTTCCTAATTTGTCCGTTCAGCTGCATTGTACACACAGCACTAAAAAGGCAAAGTGTAATTGGGCCCTGAAGCCTACAAGCAAAAAAGAATTGGTAAATGGGAACTATCGGTTGTGACATACTGGAGAAATGCGGGAAATATGTATTAAAGTGATTTTAAATCTTCTCAGAACCCTGAAGTCTACTGGTCACTTTTCTGCACAGTATCAAAAAGTCACTCTTAGGCTGGCCATACACTATAAAATTTTCTGTCTAATTTCTGCCCAACTTCCTTTAGATTTGTCTTCAACTATGTAGCGCAAGAGCCTGCCTAATTGGATACAATTGAAAGTGTTGTTTAGGTTTGACCTCATATTATATGGTTTTTGGTAAATCTAAAGCAAATTTCTCAAGAAAATTGTATAATATATGGCCAGCCTTAGGCCTATTAAATGATTCCAGGGATTAGGCTCCTTTGGTTTACTGACAGTCCTCTACTTTCCAGCTTTGGTTCTCTCTCTCTCTGAAAAAGGTTCATTTTGTGAAACTCAACTCAGCTGGAGGACATGGTTCTGCTCAGCCTTTTTGAAACAACCCAGCACAAGGCTAAGAAAGATATTGCTTTCAATGGGTAAAGCAAGCTGTAGCTGTTTTACATCAAAAAGGCAAAGTTGTACCAAGCACTCTAGCTGATTTGGAGCGATTGTGCTTACATCAGCTGTCCTTGGTTGATTCTTTTTGATTTTTATTGATAAAAGTAATAAACTCCTAAAAATAAACTTTTATCTTTGACAATTAGAATATGAATGTCAGGTTTAGGTAGGATATATCTAAGTTCAATCAAACCAGACAATAAATACAAAAATAAAAAAAAAAATTGGTCTGGCTGACCATACATTTTAACTTGAGGGCTAATTCCCACCAGATCGGTGCGAGGTGGTAGATTACCTTGCACTGTGCTGGATTAAATAAAAGTATTGCATGCAGTATTATTTTAGCGCACACCGCTCGTACACCACCACAATGCAGTGGTGTGATCTGGGCACACAGGAGACAAGGATTTTTGCCTTGAAAAAGTTGCCCAACGCAGTCTCACCGGTGTGAATGTGACTTCACAAATACTAGATGGATTTGTGAGGACTACTCTTATTTTTAGTGAATTCAAAAGTTTACATTAGCTAATAAACAATCAGCAGAAATCTGCACTCTATCACTAATGAAACCTACTACACCCAAAAGAAAAGTAAACTTTCACCCTTGAAAGTATAAATAAATATAACCACACTCTTCTTTACACCTAATACATGTATAAAATAAATCAATAAACCCCAGAAAAATATGTATATATAAATAAATCAATAAATACCCAAAAATAAGTATAACAAAATAGTCCAAAAGTAAAAATTGTAAAAAATGTCCAAAAGTGTCTCTTCTGTTTCACCTTATAAGGATGATAGAAGAATGGCACAGTAACAGTAGGAAGTCTGGAGAGTGATATTATCCATTGTTCAAAGCCTGTCATTCATAGCTTGATATCTATTCTCAGAGTTATCCATTGGTACACAAGTTGAAGGAGATCACTTCTATGTTTCACTATTAATAAGTGTGGAGTGCTCACCTTAATTATATATATATATATATATATATATATATATATATATATATATATATATATTTATTTTTTTATTTTTTTTAATTTCACTTATCATTTCACTATTTAGAGTGATCACATATGTTTTAAGTGTGTAGTTGAATGGTCACGATTTGGACTACCATTCAAGAATATATTGATTCTTTGTGAGTTTGATCCACACATCTTGTATTATATATTTATATTTTATTTTTTTCTTTCTCTACACGCTATGTAATTAGCATGATACACGGTTTTTCACTAGTGTGTATATGTGTCTAAGTTTAAGGGTAATACACTATTATGAGTTTATATTTTTGAGGTTTATGAAGATTTTGAAGATTCAATTTGGGATGTCAGAAGAAGGATACAAGTGTGTTTGGGGATTTTGAAAGTATTTTCTTCAGGGACACTTTGACAATTTTTAAAATTTTTACTTTTGGACTATTTTCTTATACTTATTTTGGGGTATTTATTGATTTATTTATATATACATATTTTTCTGGGATTTATTGATTTATTTTATACATGTATTAGGTGTAAAGAAGAGTGAGCAAATAGCAAAACAGTGTTCATTTGAACTCCAATAACCACTTACCCTCCAGAGGATTTGACCCCCCCCCCCCTTCCTAACCAGGTCATTTTTTGCAATACAGTGCTGCATTACTTTAACTGACAATTGCATGGTTATGCAACGCTGCACCCAAATGAAATTTACATCCTTTTTTTTCCTCACAAATAGAGCTTTCTTTTGGTGGTATTTGATCGCCTGTGCAATTTTAATTTTTTGCGCTATAAACAAACAAATGCTGCCAATTTTGAAAAAAAAAACAATATTTTTGACTTTTTGCTATTAAACATGTCCAGTAAAAAAATGTAAAAAATCAAAATTCATCATAAATTTAGGCCAAAATGTATTCTGCTACATGTCTTTGCTAAAACAAATCCCAATACGTGTAAATTAATTGGTTTACGTGAAAGTTATAGCATTTACAAATGGCGGTATATATATTGGGATTTTTTTTTCACTAGTAATGGTGATGATCAGCAACTTATAGTGGGACTGTGGGACTGCGGTGGGCATTCTGACACTGGGGGTAACTAACTTCGTCTCACTGACATCCCCAGTGACACCAATACAGTGATCAGTGCTAATAAAAAGCACTGACACTGTAATAATGGCACTGGGTAGGAAGGGGCTAACATCTGGGACGATCAAAGGGTTAACTGTGTGCTGTTTTACTGAGTGCTGTGTAAGTGCTTTAAACTGTAAGCACACTGCTTTGTATGGCTCTGCTATGCAGAGCCATACAAAGCAGTGTGCAGGAGCTGACAGGAGAGGGATCTGTATTGTTTATACACAGGTCTCTCCCCCATCAGTGATGTTCGGAGATCGCCAGGTGCCGGCAGGGAATCACCGGCTGGAACCCAGTGATTGACAGCTGAGGCCGCGAATAGTGGCCTACCCAGAAATGCAAAATCATATATATATATATATATATATATATATATACATATATAAACACGTGATTTTTCACCCTATGCTATGTATAGCTGCTATAGGGCGGCATGGAAGCAGTTAATATACTAAGCACATATTGTGGCAGGGCAAGGCCATCCCACTGTGTGATTAGGCAGTTTAGGCCAGATATTGCAGTAAACAAGCACATTTATGAGCCAGGTGGGTGCTTCCTTCATACTGGATCTTGGATCAGAGCTCAGGGCCCCACATATTGGATCTGGGATCAGAGCTCAGGGCCCCACATATTGGATCTGGGATCAGAGCTCAGGGCCCCACATATTGGATCTGGGATCAGAGCTCAAGGCCCCACATATTGGATCTGAGATCAGAGCTCAAGGCCCCACCCTCCTGAGGGGGTCATTGACTGCAGGGGAGCAGAGAACGAGGTGCAGATCGCACCAACCTGTACAGGTCAGGACAGTTTGAGGCATGAGCTTCTGAGTATGAATACAGTCCATGAGGGACAGAGCAGCTGGGACACTACAGAAAGGACACAAAGCTGAGGTACAGCGGTTAGTGCACAAGCACTGGATGTGTTTGATGGTCAGGAGGACCAACACTGCTAAGCTGTGCTGAAAAGCTGCATAAAGAGACACGAGGCTGAATACCATTTAGGTTTGTTTGAGGGTGAGAACCCTTGCATAGGAAGCCTTTTTGTGAATTTTTGGTTTGTTTTAAATAAAAGTGGGCAGGAAAAACCTTAAAACATACCTCTGGTGTGGAGTAAATTCACTGTTTGCTGCTACCAAGGAGCTATTAAACTCCCAAATCATTACAATTGGTGGAGGAATGCCAGGAGCCAGAACTGCAAACTGGATCCTCGCAAACCAAAAACAATGAATGCCAGACACTGTTTACTTTGCCATGTGTGCCTTCATTGAGAAGTGTATTGTTTTGTCAGCCTTAATGAGACAGTACACTAAAAAATTGGAGAATCCATTGTGTTCCTGACTGCAGAGATGAGGTGGTCAAAACACAAAAAGGAAGCAATGTATCCTGAGAGACTGTTATGGATACAAGGAATTTTGCTTGGGCAAGTCCCACACAGGCAAGAGAGTCAGCCTGTGTATTCTGTGGACACGTACAAATGGCAACTGGCCTCACTAGAGCAAGTAGAAGAGGAAAGCAAACCATCACATAATGGTACAAAAGGGCAGGGTGGCATATTATATATGCAAGGAGAGAGCAGATGGGTGCTGTTGCCCGTGGCAATGAAGGAGCAATCTGTGCGGCTGACTTGATACAGCCTATGTTATCTGATGATCATATTGAGGACTTTTTGGCTGAGTTTGAGTATATTGCTTCATTCAAAGCATGGTCCAGAGGTCACAGGGCTGAATTGTTACAGCCCTTCCTGCCAGCGAAGTTCCAGGAAGAGCACCGGTAGATGGGCCATGAACAGGATAACTATGACAAGTAAAAGGTAATCATCCGGTCTGGAAAGAGCTGGGAAAGCTTTGCTGGGAGTGTGTGGTCATCCATGGCAACAAGAGAGGAGATATCATTGGATGGTGGAGCTGCAGTGAAGAGGTGGCTCATCATCCCCACAAAGAGAGCTGGCATGCCTGAGAGCCTTTGATGCCAAGGAGGGCATCTGTGGTATCGTCTAGTGGCTGCGTGGGGAGATATACAGTACCTGGTGAAATGCCAAGAGGACTAATAAGATTGTTGCTAATAAATGTGAAAGAGAATGATTGTGAGTTTAATATTGGTGAAGTGGTGGAAAGTCTGATGAGGCAATACACTTCCAAGAGAGACTTGCTGCTGTGTAGTACCTTTTATAATGGAGAAATATGGGTTAATGCTAAAACAGCAGTGAGATTGAGGACTGATATGGACTTGTCCTCAGGCAGTCCTATGTGAAACAGGGAGACAAGTGGAAAAACTGAATATATTGTGTTGCTTACTAACGAGTTTAAATATGCTGTGGTAAATAATGGGATAATGCAGCTTGCAAAGGCTGGAACAGAACAGTCTTATGAAGTTATGAAAGTTGGTGAAAGTGTGGTATTGCATCCAGCTATGTCAGGGGTGACCACTGAGATGTGTGCCATTCAGGGGCAAACTGACAACTCATGGGGCCCCCCGGGCAATAGGGGATCATGGGGCCCCGGTATCCTTGCCCAAACTCAAAAAAGCCTATGAAAAAGGTACCAGGGGCATCTCATGGGGCCCCCTACTGATCCCAGGCCCTCGGGCAGTGCCCGAGTTTCCAAATGGTCAGTCCGCCCCTGGTGCCATTGTGACTATCAACCATGACAGGTGCAACAAAGGTGTCCCGGGAGACCTCCCAGGAACTTGTGGTGTTTGAGCTTGAGATTTCCCAGGACAACTGTGTAGCTGCCCTGATAGACGAATGTCTTTTGTATGAGCTGAAAAGTGATGTACTAAGTGTCCCACAGGCTCAAGTTGGTAATGAGCTACGTCAGCCTATAAAAGTCAGGAATGGTGATGATTTGAAATGTATCTCTGACAATGTTGGTGACGAAGGTTTTATATCTCCCTTGGCAACCACGGGTAGTGCTGTAGAGTTGTCTTTGGAAATCACACAAGGACAGGAAAAGCTGTAAAACATACCTCTGGCATGGAGTAAATTCTATGTTTGGTGCTACCAAAGAGCTGTTAAACCCCCAAATCATCACAATATACAGTACATAAACAATGCTTTATTGAGCCTATGAAATTTGGTAATGTACAAAAGGGTGGGGTGGCATATTATATATACTAAGACTGTTTTTTATTCCTAGTCGATTACTTTTTAAATTGCCCATAGGTCTCAGAAGACAGTTATATATTCTTTTCACTTTCAAGCTCAGCTTAGTGAACCTTAAAAGTTAGGAGAATAGGAGTTAGGAGGTGTCTGCTTACTGGGGAAGAGGTGAGGTTAACCATCAATTTTGACAGCTGGTAATTGCCAGTAACAGCAATGGGCAAAAGAGGGAGAATAATTAATTGTAGTAAAGACTCCCTAAAAGCTTTGGAGTAAGAGATAAGAAAAGTAAGAGATAAGAAAAAGACAGCCAAATGAAAGCTTAATGTTGCCTCTTGGGGGACCAGGAAGGATTTTTTTCCCTGCTGGAGCAAATTGGACCGTGGTTTATTGTTTTTTTTAATTTACTTCCTCTGGATCAGCTGTGGGCATAATATTGTGTATATGGAGGTTTTCGATTTATTTATTTATTTTTAATTGGTTGAACTAAATCAGGGGTTCTTAACCCGTGGTCCATTTACATTCACTATATATTCCTCCATCTTGCCCCAACCAATGGTTTTCCATAAAAAAAAAATGAAAGAAAACACACCCTGCCACTGTTATAGCACCAAATGCTAAGCGTCCCTTGACTTGTTGGCCTGTGTTTTCTATTTAAATTTGTATCAATTTTTGCACAACCGCCATCTTCTGCCACTCAGTAATAGCAAGTGCTAATTCTAATTTTCCAGTAATAGTAGCAGTAGTAGTTCTGAGCAGAATTTAAAATTGTTTTGTTTAATTTGCACAATTGTATTTCATTTTTGTAATGAATGGCCATTACGTTTTGCATGAAAAGGAGTGGGTTTTTTGTTAGGACTGTTTACTTACTTTACCATTTTCAATGTACATCAAGCCATGAAAACTACTATTAAGATACTGTATAACAAACATATATTCAAACATATAAAACCAACAAAGGTACAATGTGATAGCAGTGCAAAGCATTAACACTTGCCATGAGCATGAATATGTTCTACAAAATTAACTATAAATAACAAAACATGGTTTCCATATGAAAAATAATTTTAAAATATTTTTGTAAATACTCAATATTACCTATCAATAAAACATTACTTCGTTTTCTATAGTGTGTATCAGGGTGCCCTAATAATGACCTCAGTGTACATGCAACTACCTTTACATATTTTGATCAGGCAAAGTACAATCAGGGGTGGACTGACAACTCATGGGGCTCCCGGGCCATAGGGGATCATGGGGCCCCTGTGTCCTTGTCCACACTCAAAGCACACCCAAAAAAGCCTATTTCATGGGGCCCCCTACTGACCCCGGGCCCTCGGGCAGTGCCCGAGTGCTCGAATGGTCAGTCCACCCCTGAGTACAATAGTAACTTTGTTTAAAGGTAGTGTTCATAAGTAGATTTACAGTATACACAACAGACAATGCTGTCTATGTCCTGGATATTGTTTGCTAAATGACAATATTTCATAGTGAAGATACTTACACCGGGTGGTTCTCCAAGGACCATGACCACGAGAGAAACCAGAAGAGCACAAATTACAAGGTACCGTAACATGTTGTATTAAATATCTTCACACAAATCTTCTCAGCAAAAAGACTCCTTTCTCCTTCTCCTTTCCAGAAGCCACCAAAAGGTATACGTATTTGTATTGGAGATTCAATCAGGAGCTTCTGTATTTATTTTTCTTAACAGACCTTGAAAGTTAAAATTTTTGTTCCTTTTGCAACTCAGATAGCGATGAGCATTTGGTTGACACCTGCTGAGTAAAACTGAAAGGTTTTACAACCGTGCCCCAAAAATATGTTTCTTCATAACCCACATCCTGCGCAGATAACAGGCAGAAAACCACAAACACAGGATACACTTCCTTTATTTTGTTTTTACCAGTAAGTACTCATATTGTTGAGAAAGTCAAAGCAGATTTTGAGCAATATCCAAAACAACTTCAGTGCAAAGAAAATAGATGTGCTGATCTATGGCATCTAGTTTTACAAATTTCCAATAATTAATAAATTAATGTGAACTAAAAACACAAAGTTTTTTGGGAAAGATTTTATTTGAACAACTTCAAGCATACAGATTCCAGAAATGCTCACAATGCAATACAAAACTGTGGTGTGTGGGAGTAAGTAAAGTACAGCTTTCAATGCTATAAAGCTACATTCGGAAATTTTCTGCAGAGGTCATACAACTCATCTAACAACCAAAAACATCAATTACAACAGGGATGTAATTATGAGACGTACTGTACATCAAAATCAAATAGTGTTGTCCAGCCTTTAACAGACAAATATATCTAAACCCAGTACCCTATCAATGACCAGGTAATACATTGAGCCCTCTTCCCTACACCCTCTCAAACTTGAAGGAACAGCCACGGTGCTGGAAAATTACCTTTTCATACCTCAGGGTGGTATCCATTTGGTCAATCCATTCCAAGGAATGGAGGGAATTACTTTTCCAGTGGAGAAGAATAGTTTTTCATGCCTGAAACAATGCCCTGGAAACAGCTTCCTTGGTAAAGGCTTCTAATATAATATAAAAAATCCTCAGCAAACAATGCCTGGAATCAGAGGGGATATCTGTTTGAAATACACTATTAACCATGGCAAGAAAAGTCATCCAGCATCTATGCAATTTGGGCACCTTCACAGCATATGTATTAGATTTCCGGGATTCCTACTGCCTTTAAGGTATACCGGGTCCAACAGAAGTCTCATTTTGAACAGTTTTACTGGCGTGTAATGCATTCACAGAAAAGATACAATTATGATAGACGCTGAGATGTATTAAGGGAACTAGCATACACAGCTTTCAGCACATTTTCCCTCTGTTCTCGGAGCAAGTCCCCCACAGCACATTCCTACAAATCCACAGCCCTACAAGGATACGCCTCCAAATATAAATTCAGTAAAGATGCATAGCGTTTAGCGATAAGGCCCTTCTGTCTTTTAATGTGCTGCAGCGGACCAAAATTGGTAATAGGGGAAAGGCAGAAATCAAATTTTGTGCCTGTACTGCATGAAACAACTGCAGATAATAGAAGGGCATAGATTGTGGTAGAAGGTACAGAGATTGCAATGAGGAAAATTATAACCGCTTGCCATCTCTAATTATATGCTCCATATGTATGATACCATATGCCCTCCACTTACAGGCACAGGTGAGTTTTGCCAGTTCAGGGTATGTGGAGTGATTACAGATTGGACTAAACTTTATAAACCCTGTCACTGCCTGTGTCTGTTTAACCTTAAACCAGATTTTGTGCATCAACCAGTATGTGGGGAAAAGACGGTTAGATTTAGCAGTTAGTTGAGATTCCAAGTCACAAGACTCAGAAGCTGGCTCTTTTGTGATCATTCTTTCCTGCAGATACTGCAGTTGAGCAGTCAAGTAGTATACCCATCGGTTTGGATACGCTATTCCCCCAAATTCTTTCAGTTTTTGCAATTGTTCAAAGCGGATCCTGGGTGCGCCATGTCACCAGAGCAGTTGACAAAAGGTAGTTAGCTGACCTAAAAAGCTTAAGGGGGAGAACTGTGGGAGTGTTATGAAGAAAATAAAACAGTTGATACATTAGGATCATTTCCACCAGATTAGCTCTTCCCACCACAGAAAGCCAAAGTTTTTTCCAAAGTTTTACTTTGTCCTGAAATTTGGTAAGCATTAGGAGTATGTTTAATTGGGTATCAACAGATCACCACTCCTAAATATTTAAAAGTCTCAACTACCGGGACTGGGCAAAAGTTGGTCAGAGACTGTGTCCTCTAAGGGTAGCAGTGCAGACTTGGACCATTTGATGGTTAAGCTAAAGTATTTACCAAAGTCCATAATCACCGCCATTACAGCTCTACAGAGCTTTACAGAGCTCTACAGCTCTACAGAGCTTTACAGAGAAGTGTCCATGTCCCCCCAGGAGCACAGCATATCATCTGCATAAACCATCAATCTCTCATGCAGCGTGCCATACTGGAAGCCAACTATCTGAGGCACAGATATGAGCCGCCAAGGGCTCAGCAGCCAGGGCAAACATGGGTTAAAGTTGACACCCCTGTTCTGTGTCCTTACCTAGGTGAAAAAAGGAGGAGACTACCCTGCTCTACTGAATTGCATCCTGTGGTGTATAGTAGAGAAACTGCACCCAGGAGATGAATCTTACTCCAAACCTGAAGCATTTCAACACTATTGAATGTCTTATTTGCATCGAGTGACAATAGGGCCTGGGACCCAGCATTCTCAGCAAGTATCTGCATGTTGAGAAAAATCCAATGAAGGTTGATGACTGTTGACTTACCAGGCGACAATAAGAGTTTAAATGTAAAAATAAATGAATAAAATATTGTTGTAAGAATGTTTTTTTAAAAAGTAAAAATCAATATGTCATCATCACTACAGTTAGGTCCATATACAGGAGAAACTCAAAAAATTAGAATATCGTGCAAAAGTTCATTTATTTTAGTAATGCAACTTAAAAGGTGAAACTAATATATGAGATATTTCAATCAAAAACCACCTCCAAAAATACAACTAAAAATCCCCCACAACACAAACAACACCCTCCAATGAGGGTGTGAAAGATAATATATGTGAAAGTGTTAACAAAACAAAATTAAACAACAGTGAAGTCCATCAATTAGTCCATCAACTATTACCCCTAACTTCCCTAATTCATCACAGTGAAAAATAGTTCAAACTGTAGAATATAATCACATCAATTCTTCCAGCGATCTCCCTGATGCATATACCTCGAAAAAAAGAGAATATCACATAGTGCATTACCTTTTATAAACATAGATATTCATTTTCGAGGTATATGCATCGGGGAGATCGCTGGAAGAATTGATGTGATTATATTCTACAGTTTGAACTATTTTTCACTGTGATGAATTAGGGAAGTTAGGGGTAATAGTTGATGGACTAATTGATGGACTTCACTGTTGTTGTTTAATATATGAGATAGACTCATTACTGCAAAGCAAGATAGTTCAAGTCGTGATTTGTCATAATTGTGATGATTATGGCTTACAGCTCATGAAAACCCCAAATCCATAATCTCAGAAAATTAGAATATTACATGCAATCAATAAAACAAGGATTGTACATAGAACAATATCGGACCTCTGAAAAGTATAAGCATGCAGTACTTGGTTTGGGCCCCTTTTGCAGCAGTTACAGCCTCAATGCGGCGTGGCATGTAAGCTATCAGCCTGTGGCACTGCTGAGGTGTTATGGAAGACCAGGATGCTTCAATAGCGACCTTCAGCTCTTCTGCATTGTTCAGTCTCATGTCTCTCATCTTTCTCTTGGCAATGCCCCATAGGTTCTCTATGGGGTTCAGGTCAGGCGAGTTTGCTGGCCAATCAAGCACAGTAATCCCACGGTCATTGAACCAGGTTTTGGTGCTTTTGGCAGCGTGGGCAGGTGCCAAGTCCTGCTGGAAAATGAAGTCAGCATCCCCATAAAGCTCGTCTGCGGAAGGAAGCATGAAGTGCTCCAAAATCTCCTGGTAGATGGCTGCATTGACCCTGGACTTAATGAAGCACAGTGGATCAACACCAGCAGATGACATGGCTCCCCAAATCAACACAAACTGTGGAAACTTCACACTGGACTTCAAGCATCTTGCAGTGTGTGCCTCTCCATTCTTCCTCCATACTCTGGGTCCTTGGTTTCCAAATGAGATGCAAAAGTTGCTCTCATCAGAAAAGAGGACTTTGGACCACTGAGCAACAGACCAGGTCTGTTTTTCTTTAGCCCAGGTATGACGCTTCTGACGTTGTTTGTTGTTCAGGAGCAGCTTGACAAGAGGAATACGACATTTGAAGCCCATGTCCAGGATCCATCTCTGTGTGGTGGCTCTTGATGCACTGACTCCAGCCTCAGTCCACTCCTTGTGAAAGTTCCCAACACTTTTGAATGGCCTTTTCCTGACAATCCTCTCCAGGCTGCGGTCATCCCTGCTGCTTGTACACCTTTTTCTTCCACACTTTTCCCTTCCACATAACTTTCTATTAATGTGCTTTGATACAGCACTTTGGGAACATCCAACTTCTTTTGCAATTACCTTTTGAGGCTTTCCCTCCTTATGGAGGCTGTCAATGATGGTTTTCTGCACAACTGTCAGATCAGCAGTCTTTCCCATGATTGTGATTCCTGTTGAACCAGACTGGGAGACCATGTAAAGGCTCAGGAACCCTTTGCAGGTGTTATGGCTTAATTAGCTGATTAGAGTGGGACACTTTGAGACTAGAATATTGCACCTATTCACAATATTCTAATTTTTTGAGATTGTGGATTTTGGGTTTTCATGAGCTGTAAGCCATGATCATCACAATTATGACAAATCATGGCTTGAACTATCTTGCTTTGCATGTAATGAGTCTATCTCATATATTAGTTTCACCTTTTAAGTTGCATTACTGAAATAAATAAACTTTATTCTAATTTTTCGAGTTTCACCCGTATATTTGAACGCAGGCACAATTTTCATATTTTTGGCTCTGTATGTCACCAGAATAAATTAAAATGAAACAATCCAAGTGAGTTTGAAGTGCAGACATTCCGCTTTAATTTAAGGGGTTGAACACAAATATCAAGTACAAATTTTGGGAACTGCAACCATTTTTATACAGTCCCTCCATTTTCAGGGGCTCAAATGTAGTTGGACAAATGAATATAATCATAAATACAATGTTCATTTTTAATATTTTGTTGAGAATCCTTTACTGGCAATGACTGCCTGAAGTCTGGTACTCATGGACATTACCAAAGACTGTGTAACGGACCGCCTGGTGGTACCACTAGCACTCCACTGGTCAGGTGCCCCCAGAGTACGGAATCTAAGCCCCAGAGCACTTGTTCACCAGGGCCCCTGATGGTGGGGATGGACTTGGAGCGCTCTGAGACCAGGTCGTGACTACTGAGTACACCCACCAGTGGTAGGGGTGTTCGCCAGGGGCTCCCACAGGGGAGAGCCTGATATGAGGAGGTCGGGTGACCCCGATGGGATGGATGGATGGCTGAGCAGGTGCGAGGTCAGACAAGCCGGGTCGGTAGCCGTGGGGACGGTGCGGTAGAAGATCAGATCCAATAGGGGGCATCCAGGAGAGAGGTCAGGCAAGCCAAGGGTCAGAGCAGGAGAATACAGCGTGGTCAAGGACAATCCGGGTCAGCAACACTCAGGATACAGGTTCACAGGCAACAGGGATGCAGAAAAGACCAGACGGCACTCAATGACAGTTCAGGGCTGTTTAAATATCACGCCCTGCGCTGTCATTGGTACCAGGCGCGCGCCTCTAGTGCGCATGCGCGAGTTCAGATGTCGCGGCCGGCCCAGACCTAGTGCCCACATCCCTGCACCAGGCGGCGCACTGCGCCTGCGCCGGGACCAGCGCCGCGGTGATCCCTGACATTGCCCCCCCCCTACGGGCAGCTTCCGGATGCCCACCCGATCTCTCCACCATGGGTGATCACGAAGAAACCCCCGGACAAGTCTAGGGGCATGGACATTTTGGGCTGGTTCCCAGGAATTTTCCTCCGGACCATAGCCCTTCCATTTAATAAAGAACTGGGTCTGGCCCCCCCTCCTTCGGGACTTCAGGATTGCTTCTACCTCAAATTCCTCTTGCTCTTCAATAGTTATGGCCTCCGGAGGTCTGGACTCTCGATCTGGAAAAGGATCTGGGACAACTGGTTTCAGCAGGGATACGTGGAACACTGGATGGATTCTGAATGTCTCAGGAAGGATGAGCTCGTATGCCACTTTGTTGATCATTCGCTTCACATGGAACGGGCCTACAAACTTTGGTCCTAATTTCCTCGAAGGACACAACATCTTCAAATTTGTCATTGCCAACCAGACCTTATCCCCAGGTTGCAGCACCAGGTCCCCCCTTCGCTTCTTATCAAAAGCCCTCTTGTTATCCTCCTGGGCCCTAGAGATGGCTTCTTGAAGAAGTTTGTTATTGGTGGAGAAAAAAGTAAGCATGCTTTGCGTGGCCGGAACTGAACTCTCGGGAACCAGATCAAGAAGGAAAACAGGGTGAAATCCATAATTTGAAAAAAACAGGGATTGCCCCATTGCTGAATGATTTGCGTTGTTGTAAGCAAATTCTGCCAAGGGTAAGAGCGTCAGCCAGTTATCCTGTAGGAAGGACGTGTAACATCTCAGGTATTGCTCTAGAGTCTGGTTAGTCCTCTCTGTCTGCCCATTGGTCTGTGGGTGGAATGCGGAGGAGAGGGACAGTTTGATATCCAATGCCTTGCATATAGCCTTCCAAAATTTAGAGGTGAATTGGACCCCTCGATCTGAGACGATATCCTCTGGGACTCCGTGCAATCTTACTAATTCCTGTATGAAGATTTGTGCAGTCTCAGATGCCGACGGAGTATCCTTCAGGGGTAAGAAGTGGGCCATTTTAGATAGTCGATCGATGACCACAAGGATCTCAGTGTGGCCCTGGGACGGAGGGAGCTCGACTATAAAGTCCATTGCGATCATTTGCCATGGCCGTTTGGGTATCGGTAGTGGGCGCAGCAGCCCCCAAGCCTTGCTTCTTGAGGGTTTGTTCCTCTGACAGATGGCACAGGATTTGACGTAGTGTTCGCAGTCCTTAGACATGCTTGGCCACCAAAATGAGTGTTGCAGAAGGTCCAGAGTTTTTGCTAGGCCAAAGTGTCCTGCCATCGGATGATCATGACAATGTCCCAAGACTAGAGTTCGGACTTCCTCAGGTACCATGATCAACCCCTCCTTCCATAGAAGTCCTCCCTTGTTCTGAAGGGACACCCCGGATGGGGCTGACATCGCCGTGAATGCGTCCTGAAGTCTTGAACGAAGCTCCGTTTGAAGGGCCAAGAAATTCCATGAAGACAGAATGGTATCGGGTGCCGATTCTTCTTTGGGGTCCTCAAACATGCGTGACAGTGCGTCGGGCTTCGTGTTCTTGGAACCAGGTCTGTATGTTATATGAAAGGAAAATCTAGAGAAAAAGAGTGCCCATCTCGCTTGTCGTGGACGCAATAGTTTAGCCGTTTTCAGATACTCTAAGTTCTTGTGATCGGTGAAGATCAAGATTGGATGCGTGGCTCCTTCCAGCAGGTACCTCCATTCCTCCAATGCCGTTTTAATGGCCAACAGTTCCCGATCGCCAATGTCATAGTTCTTCTCGGCCGGAGTAAGCTTCCTTGAAAAGAATGCTACAAGGTGTAGGAGTTCCTTGGTGCCTTTTCGCTGGGACAAGATGGATCCTACCGCATTCTCAAATGCGTCTACTTCCAGCACGTAGGGCAGGGAAGCGTCTTGATGACCAGGAATGGGTGCTGTGGTGAACAATCTTTTCAGGGCCTCAAAGGCTTCCTGGGCCTCTGGTGTCCATCTGAAGTGGGTTCCTTGTTTGGTTAACTGAGTTATGGGGGAGATCAGACCCGAGAAGTTCCTAATAAATTTTCTGTAAAAATTTGCGAACCCAATAAAGCGTTGGACGCCCTTTCTATCTATGGGAATTGGCCAATCCAGAATTGCTGAGACCTTCTGAGGGTCCATCGCGACCCCCGTGGTGGAGATAATCAGACCCAAAAAAGCAATACTGCGCTGCTCAAAGCTGCACTTGTCAGCTTTGGCATATAGCCCGTGCAGGCGCAGTCGCTCTAATATCTTTGCCACAGGAACCGCGTGAGACTCAAGTGAGGGTGAAAAGATCAGTATGTCATCCAAGTAAACAATTACAAAAACATCAAGGTAGTCCCTGAATATATCGTTCACAAAATGCTGGAACGTGGCTGGGGCATTGCAAAGTCCAAATGGCATGACCAGATATTCAAAGTGGCCAAAACGAGTGCTGAACGCAGTCTTCCACTCGTCCCCCTCCCTTATGCGAACCAGATTGTAGGCCCCTCTCAAATCTAGTTTAGTAAATATGGCTGCGGATTTCAGGCTCTGAAACAGTTCTGGGACCAGGGGCAAAGGATAGCGATTCTTAATCGTGACTTTGTTCAACTCGCGGTAGTCAATACAAGGTCTCAGAGATTTATCCTTTTTCTCCACAAAGAAGATCCCAGCCCCTGCCGGTGAAGTGGAGGGGCGGATGAACCCCTTTTGGAGATTTTCATCAATATAGTCCTTAAGGACCACTAATTCTAGTTCAGACAATGAAAAAATTCGCCCAAATGGAATCTCAGAGCCGGGCAACAGGTCAATGGGACAGTCATAGGGGCGGTGGGGGGGGGGCAGGGTATCTGCCCCTCGCTTACTGAAAACATCCTAGAAGTCATGATAGGCCGCTGGTATAACTTGTTTTAAGTTAGGGTCCCCTTCGGAGCACAGGAGGACTGGGGGGGTCGCCGGGCCCGAAGTGCGACAGTGTTCCTGACAGTATGGCGAATGGAACAGGATAGACCCGGTCTCCCAGTGAATCTGGGGGTTGTGGGCCTGCAACCACGAAAGCCCCAAAATGACTGGGAAAAGGGGTGACGCGATGGCGTCTAGGCGGAGGAATGCCTGATGCTGGTTAGCTATTGTGGTGGCGATAAGGGGGGGTCTCCTGATTAACCACTCCCGATTTAATCTGGGAACCATCAGCCAAAAATATATTAAAACCCCTCTTTCTGGGCTGTAGGGGAATCTCCTGCTGGTGAGCGAAGTCTAGATCTAGAAAACAACTGCATGCCCCCGAGTCAACTATGGCTGTCACCTCCACGGTTCTTCCGGGAAGCTGGAAGGAGAGGGGCACAACTAAGTATTTGTAATGACTAACATCCCCAATAGATAAGGAGGAACAAGAAGAGGTAGACTTACTCGCTTTCAGAGGACAGGACCGTACCATATGACCGGCTTCACCGCAGTAGAGGCAGAGGTTCTGGGATCGTCTCCGCTGGCATTCCTCGGGAGATAGTTTAGGCCGAGCCAGGCCCAGCTGCATAGGTTCCTGGGCATCCCCAGGAGGTGAGGTCTGGTGATCCATCATGGTTGGTTGACCGAGGCCTTGGACCGAAACCCATGTATTTTCGTGACCCTGGCTGGACCTCTCAAATCTACGTTCCCGAAGTCTCCGGTCTATTTGGATTGCCAGGGCGATGAGATCTTCTAAAGATTCAGGTAGGCCTACTCGGGCCAACTCATCCTTGAGGGACTCTGAAAGTCCCGTACGGAATTGGTGCCGCAGAGCGGTATCATTCCACCGAGTGTCCCCCATTAATCGCCTAAATTTGGAAGCATACTCTTCCGCAGCCCGGCGGCCCTGTTTAAGTGAATATAACGCCAATTCGGCGGAGGCTGCCCGCTGCGGGTCATCATAGAGGATGGCCATAGCCTCAAAAAAATTTTTTACCGTCGCAAGGTGTGGGTCATGGTTCTCCATTAACCGATGGGCCCAGTCCTGGGGTTCGTCCTGTAATAAGGAGATTATGAATCCCACCTTAACCGACTCTGTCGTGAAGGTGCGTGGTTGAAAGTCAAAAAATAGGAGACAGGAATTCCTGAAGGCCCTGAAGCGAGTACGGTCTCCGCGAAAACGTTCCGGCAGGGGTACTCGGGGTTTCGCCATAGGTGGTGAAGCAGAAGCTCCTATGGCCGGCCCAGGGGTCTCTCCAGCTGGAGGCGTGGAATCAGGAGCCTGTGGGGTAGTGTCAGATACAGAAGGGGTCTGAAACCGATTTTCCAAATGCATACATTTATCTTGTAGGGCCGCCACGGCCTGTGTCAGGGCCGTCAAGTGCCTACAAATGTCTTCCAGTGGGGAGGGCCCTACTCTAGGCTCAGTCATGGCCGTCTGGTACTGTAACGGACCGCCTGGCGGTACCACTTGCACTCCACTGGTCAGGTGCCCCCAGAGTACGGAATCTAAGCCCCAGAGCACTTGTTCACCAGGGCCCCTGATGGTGGAGATGGACTTGGAGCGCTCTGAGACCAGGTCGTGACTACTGAGTACACCCACCGGTGGTAGGGGTGTTCGCCAGGGGCTCCCACAGGGGAGAGCCTAATATGAGGAGGTCGGGTGACCCCGATGGGATGGATGGCTGAGCAAGTTCGAGGTTAGACAAGCCGGGTCGGTAGCCGTGGGGACGGTGCGGTACAAAGCAGCGGGCAGAGAATAGTCGGGTCACACGCCAGGTCAGCAACAGAAGATCAGATCCAATAGGGGGCATCCAGGAGAGAGGTCAGGCAAGCCAAGGGTCAGAGCAGGAGAATACAGCGTGGTCAAGGACAATCCGGGTCAGCAACACTCAGGATACAGGTTCACAGGTAACAGGGATGCAGAAAAGACCAGACGGCACTCAATGACAGTTCAGGGCTGTTTAAATATCACACCCTGCGCTGTCATTGGTGCCAGGTGCGCGCTCGCAGCCTCTAGTGCACATGCGTGAGTTCGGATGCCGCAGCCGGCCCAGACCTAGTGCCCGCGTCCCTGCACCAGGTGGCGCACTGCACCTGCGCCAGGACGAGCGCCGCGGTGATCCCTGACAGACTGGGTTTCCTTCTTTCTGATGCTTTGCCAGGCTCTAACTGCAGCTGTCTTCAGTTGTTCTGCATTTGCTCTCGTGAAGTCTTCTCTTGATTGTAGACTTTGACAATGATACGCCCACCTCCTGGAGAGTGTCCTTCACTTGCCTGAATGTTGTGAATGGGTTTTTCTTTACCATAGAGAGGATCCTGCGATCATCCACCACTATTGTCTTCCTTGGATGTCCATGCCTTTTTATGTTGCTGAGCTCACCAGTGCGTTCTTCTTTCCTCTGAATGTACCAAACTGTTGATTTGGCCACTCCTAATGTTGCTGCTATCTCTCTGATGGATTTGTTTTGTTTTTGAAGCCTTACAATGGCCTGTTTTACTTGCATGGACAGATCCTTTGAATGCATGATATAGGTTCATAGCAATAGATTCCAAATGCAAATACCACACTTAGAATCAACTCCAGGGCCTGAGCATGGCACCACCAAGGAGCATGGTGTAGGAGCTCAGGACGCCAGCCTGCAAGAGATGATATGAAGAAGACCCTGGCGTAGGGACACCACCCCATCCTACCCCGACCTCCGGGTCTCAGAGGAGCGAAACATATGCTGCAGGGAGTGACCACGTGACCACCGCAAGGAAACCTGGGAGCAGTGGGGAAGAAGCGGTCAGTGCCTGGGAGCCGCGGCTAGAGCAGCAATGGGCAAACTACGGCCCGCGGGCCGTATACGGCCCGGCGGACCTTTTAATCCGGCCCACGGAGCGTGGCAAACATTGGCTGTCAGGATGTAGGCGGGGCAGCGTGACGAACTCCTCTCCTCACACAGTCCGCCCTGAAGACCGGAACGGCGCGGGAACACGGCAAGAGGAACGCGCGGAGCAAAGGTAAGTGAATTGACACAATATGGGGAATGAATTACTATAGGGGGGATGAATTACTATATGGGGGATGAATTACTATGGGGGATGAATTACTATATGGGGGATGAATTACTATAGGGGGGATGAATTACTATATGGGGGATGAATTACTATGGGGGATGAATTACTATATGGGGGATGAATTACTATGGGGGATGAATTACTATATGGTAGATGAATTACTATGGGGGATGAATTACTATATGGGGGATGAATTACTATATGGGGGATAAATTACTATGGGGGATGAATTACTATGGGGGATGAATTACTATATGGGGGATGAATTACTATGGGGGTTGAATTACTATGGGGGATGAATTACTATATGGGGGATGAATTACTATGGGGGATGAATTACTATATGGGGGATGAATTACTATGGGGGATGAATTACTATATGGGGGATGAATTACTATGGGGGATGAATTACTATATGGGGGATGAATTACTATGGGGGATGAATTACTATGGGGGAAGAATTACTATAGGGGGGATGAATTACTATAGGGGGGATGAATTACTATATGGGGGATGAATTACTATGGGGGATGCATTACTATATGGGGGATGAATTACTATATGGGGGATGAATTACTATATGGGGGATGAATTACTATATGGGGGATGAATTACTATGGGGGATGAATTACTATATGAGGGATTAATTACTATGCTTACTATGGGGGAATATTACTATACTTACTATGGATGGCATGGTAGTGGCTGGGCCGGCCAGCAGCTAGTCCGGCCCCCGGGTCCACTATATGAACCCATTGCGGCCCTCAAGTCAAAAGGTTTGCCCACCCCTGGGCTAGAGGAATGTGCTAATAGTGCCACCAGAGAGACCCAGAGAGACGTAGAAGCCTAGCCGTCTAGCTGCCTGGGGAGTCACAGTGGGTGACGCCACTCCAGGAAGGGAGCAATGCCGAAGCCACCCCAAACCCCTTGGTTGCTTGGGAAGTCGAATCTTGGAGGTGGTGTGTTCTGAAACACACTTGTGATATGTTTACTAGATGTGGAAAGGTGTAGGAAAAGACTCTCTAGTGGACTGAGTGTGAAAAGGAAAAGAGGAAGGAGGGGGAAGAAGAATATAGAAAAAAGAAACAAGCAGTTCAGAGGAGGAGGTTAAAGAAATAAAATTAGGGGGTCACCCTGTGGCTTTAAAAAGAAGAGTAGGTTTCCTTGGAAACAGTACTGAGGAAGCAACAGACAATCACCATATGGTGAGATAAGGGAGAAAAAAGCACCCCGCACAGTACTGTATGTTTTTAAGTGCCAATTCACTGTCTTTGAAGCCCTTTGAGGAGATAATGGTCTATCTAGAAGTACAAACTCAGAAATCATCATGAGAAGCAGATCCGTAAAAGGACGGGGGGTAGAAACACCCCAAATAAGCACAAGTACAAGCACAATTAAAAGATATCTGCTCCTGCAGGAAAGAAATCCAGAAGGTAAAACCTCAGAGAGACAGCCAGGTGTAAGCAAAGAAGGAATACGATCTAGACTGTCACTGGGAATCCCAAACATGAATCAGATCAAAGAAGCTCTGAACATGACAAGTGAAGTAAAAGGAATATTGAGGAACAGAAAGTATGCTCGCAAATGTCCACTAAAATGGAAATAGCAGAAATGTTTGCAAAGCTCGAACAATTGATAAAGAAAGATATGCATAATGATTTGGGTCAAGTGTTACTTCTAGTGGAAGAAACAGAAGAAAAACTGGACAAACATGCTCAAGTGATAACTAAACTGGAAGAATGAATGGATGAAATGCGACGGGAACAAAGGAGACTATTATACAGTCAGGTCCATAAATATTGACACATCAACACAATTCTAACATTTTTGGCTCTGTACACCACCATAATGGATTTGAAATGAAACAAAATGATGTGCTTTAACTGCAGACTGTCAGCTAATTTGAGGGTATTTACATCCAAATCAGGTGAACGGTGTAGGAATTACAACAGTTTGCATATGTGCCTCCCACTTGTTAAGGGACCAAAAGTAATGGGACAGAATAATAATCATAAATCAAACTTTCACTTTTTAATACTTGGTTGCAAATCCTTTGCAGTCAATTACAGCCTGAAGTCTGGAACGCATAGACATCACCAGACGCTGGGTTTCATTCCTGGTGATGCTCTGCCAGGCCTCTACTGCAACTGTCTTCAGTTCCTGCTTGTTCTTGGGGCATTTTCCCTTCAGTTTTGTCTTCAGCAAGTGAAATGCATGCTCAATCGGATTCAGGTCAGGTGATTGACTTGGCCATCGCATAACATTCCACTTCTTTCCCTTTAAAAACTCTTTGGTTGCTTTTGCAGTATGCTTTGGGTCATTGTCCATCTGCACTGTGAAGCGGCGTCCAATGAGTTCTGAAGCATTTGGCTGAATATGAGCAGATAATATTGCCCGAAACACTTCAGAATTCATCCTGCTGCTTTTGTCAGCAGTCACATCATCAATAAATACAAGAGAACCAGTTCCATTGGCAGCCATACATGCCCACGCCATGACACTACCACCACCATGCTTCACTGATGAGGTGGTATGCTTAGGATCATGAGCAGTTCCTTTCCTTCTCCATACTCTTCTCTTCCCATCACTCTGGTACAAGTTGATCTTGGTCTCATCTGTCCATAGGATGTTGTTCCAGAACTGTGAAGGCTTTTTTAGATGTCGTTTGGCAAACTCTAATCTGTCCTTCCTGTTTTTGAGGCTCACCAATGGTTTCCATCTTGTGGTGAACCCTCTGTATTCACTCTGGTGAAGTCTTCTCTTGATTGTTGACTTTGACACACATACACCTACCTCCTGGAGAGTGTTCTTGATCTGGCCAACTGTTGTGAAGGGCGTTTTCTTCACCAGGGAGAGAATTCTTCGGTCATTCACCACAGTTGTTTTCCGTGGTCTTCCGGGTCTTTTGGTGTTGCTGAGCTCACCGGTGCGTTCCTTCTTTTTAAGAATGTTCCAAACAGTTGTTTTGGCTACGCCTACTGTTTTTGCTATCTCTCTGATGGGTTTGCTTTGTTTTTTCAGCCTAATGATGGCTTGCTTCACTGATAGTGACAGCTCTTTGGATCTCATCTTGAGAGTTGACAGCAACAGATTCCAAATGCAAATAGCACACTTGAAATGAACTCTGGACCTTTTATCTGCTCATTGTAATTGGGATAATGAGGGAATAACACACACCTGGCCATGGAACAGCTGAGAAGCCAATTGTCCCATTACTTTTGGTCCCTTAACAAGTGGGAGGCACATATGCAAACTGTTGTAATTCCTACACCGTTCACCTGATTTGGATGTAAATACCCTCAAATTAAAGCTGACAGTCTGCAGTTAAAGCACATCTTGTTCGTTTCATTTCAAATCCATTGTGGTGGGGTATCAAGCCAAAAATGTTAGAATTGTGTCGATGTCCCAATATTTATAGACCTGACTGTATAAGATGGAAGATCAAGAAAATAAAGATACACAGAATAACCTAAGTATCTGGGGTTTACCGGAAACATCTCAAGACAAAGATTTAAGGGATATAATTAAGAAAGTATTTAATACAATAATGGATAAACCAGAAACAGAGCAATGGAAGATTGACAGGATACATAGGATCAGACAACCACAGCGAATGACAACTAAAACCCCCAGAGATGTGATAGTTTGTTTCCATTACTATGAGGATAAAGAGCATATCTGGAAGGAAGTGAGGAGGATTCCAGAAATGAAATATGGAGACACAAGTTTGCAAATCTTCTCAGATATAGCCCCAGAAACTCTGGTGAGGAGAATCCTGAGGCTACTGTTGGAGCAGATGCAGAAGGAAAATGTTCAATATAACTGGGGGTTTCCAGCCTGTCTTGTGGGATGGAAGAGATTCCCAGAAGACCTGCGGGATTTCTGTGAGAGACTAGAAATACAGATCCCTGATATCACAAGATGGACAGAGGGAGCTAAAGAAAACTTGGACTTAGAAAAAGAGAACTGTAAATTGGTCCCCAAAAAAAGGCAATAATAGAGGGGAAGGGAAAGAGGAGAGGAGGGAGAGGAAGAGAGGCTAATAAAACAGAGGGTCCCAAGGGGGGATTTTTGGCCCCTCCCCTTCGGGTTTTTTTGTTTTGTTCTTTTACTTTCTCTTTCCCTCCTCTGTGTTTTACATCTCCTCCTCCCCCCGTTTCCCATAGTATATGGGGGGGGGATTTAGGGGAGATTGGAGGGGTGAATTAGGAATCAATTGAAAGGTTTGAGCGGGTATGGGGATTGGGCGGGGGGGGGATAGGAAGGGGGAAGGCAATAAAGGAGGGTTGGAAGAGAAATGTAATTATCAGGCAAAGCGGTTGGTTGCTCACTATGCCACCATGGGCAATGTATGTGCTCAGAGCTTCACCCAGAAGGTAGAATCGAATGTGGGACTAGGCCCACTACCAGTTCAAGGGTTAGGAATGGGCCCAAGATGCATATAGAGATGCATATATCCCAGGACATGAATGTTAAATTATACTTAAAACATTACCCGACTTGGTATTATGCTGATACACCAATAAGGCATGCTAAAGGGGTAGCAATTGGGATAGCAAAGAATGTGAGATTTAACGTCATAGAAAGGTTGGCTGACCCAGAGGGTAGATATATATTTGTGTGAGGGGACTTAAATGGAACAGAAGGTACACTGGTAAATATTTACTGTCCTAATAAAAACCCAACGGTATTTTTGGAAGACATGTTATGAAAATTAATAGATTTTAAAAAAGGCAGGTTGATCGTGGCAGGAGACTTTAATTTTTGTATGGACTCTTGGATTAATACATCGTCCAATGGGCAGAAGGACGGTGTCACGTACCTGACCGGAGGCTGCAATAGAGAGAGGGCTCCCTTTATGGCTAAGTGCAGTGCGCCCCTGGAGGTGGAAACAGGAGGTGCAGTGCCCAAAGAAGCACAGGTTGCCAGTGGTGTTGCTGCTTGGAAATGCCTAATGAAATGGAACCTGTGGGTGCTCCAGTTGCAGGAGGAGTTTCTCCAGAGAACACGTGGATCCCGGAGGATGGGTAGAGTAGTCAATAGCCAGAACCAGGATCAATATGGAACAGCAGACAAGAGCAACGTCAGGATCAAGCCAGGGTCATACACAGAGTAGCAGCAGACAGGAGCAAGGTCAGGATCAAGCCAGGGTCATACACAGAGCAGCAGACAGGAACAAGGTCAGGATCAACCCGGGATCATACACTGTCAGGATTCTCGGTATGACCAGAAGTGTGTGGACTGACACAGGGAAACGCAGGCTTCAGGTATAGTAAACAATATAATTTATTAAGACTACAATACAAAACGCAGTGCAAAACTAAACATAACACAGTGCAAACAAACCAAACCAAACCTCCCACAGATAACAATACATACAATACAAGAGTAGTCAGGCAGGCCTGGTCGGTAGCAAACGGGCAAACGGGGTACCAGGAGCAGGCGGGAGAATGGTCAGGGTCACAAGCTGGGTTCAGAAACTCACAGGCAGCACGGTACAGAGGAGCAGGCAATAGGATGGTCAGGCAAGCCAGGGGTTAACAGGAAACGGTCAGTAGAATCAGGAACAATGCAGAGGTCGGCAACAGAAGACAGGCAGGAGACAGGATACAGGATACAGGGCACATGGGAAACATACACCAAGGCCCTGAACACAGGCCTGGCCATTCCTTAAATACACCTGTGTAATCAGCTTCAGGTGATGGCTCATTGTAGGAGTGAGCCTCTGATTGCTGAGAGCACCCGCTGGCCAGCCCTGGTACTGCAGCCCACAAGGCAGGTGCGTCCCACCACTATTGGTGAGTCCATTCCTGACATACACAGAGCAGCAGACAGGAACAAGGTTAGGAGCAATCTGGGATCATACACAGAGCAGCAGACAGGAACAAGGTCAGGATCAAGCTGGGTCGGTAACAGGTAATCAGCAGGAAACTCAGGAACACAGGAACGGGAGGGGCTGACGATAATCCAGCAATCACTGAGCAGAGCTGCAGTCCTTATAAAGGCCACTGAGTGTTAGCAATTAGTGCACCCTGCGTTTGCTGGTGTGTTTTCCTGCACAGGAATGCTTTATTACGCGTCACCCGCCTATGCGCATGCGCACTTCTTTGCGCGAATTGGTGCATTTGCCCTCGCTTCCTCGTCTTTTCCTCTGACAGAAAGAGATAAACGGTTAAGGTCCATTAGAAAAATGTTACACCAATATCAACTGTTGGACTCCTGCAGGATTAAACACCCAGGAGAAAGATACTTTTTATTCACCTGTGCATAAAATGTACTCAAGATTGAATTATATAATGATAGAGCACAGATTAGTGGAGTTATTAGTTAAGGCTGACATTGAGGTGACATCAATATCGGATCATACTCCTGTCACGGTGAAGCTGTGTCTACAAGGAGAACGGAACAGGGTAAACATGTGGAAGTTGAACGAGACACTCCTACAGGATCAGGAGATGGAAATGAGATTAAAAAAAGAGATTTAGCAATATTTTCAGTCAAATGAGACTGAGGAGGTCTCGGTTGCAACAATATGAGAGGCACATAAGGTTTATATAAGAGGTATTCTGATCTCCATAGGGGCAGAAAAGAAGAGAAGGCGGGAGGAGAGAATAAGAACATTAATAAAAGAATTATATGAACTAGAACAATTACATAAAAAGAAACTAGATACATAGGTACATCAGAAAATAATACAATTAAAGGATTTAATGGAGAGCAATTAAAGGATTTAATGGAGCAAGAAACGAAGAAGGTGTTTAACATGGTGGCAAAAGAAAGATACCAATGGGGGAATTGACCAGAAAGATATTTAATGAAATGATTAAGGAAACAGAAATCAGCAAAATATGTGGAGAAAATCAAAGATGAGACAGGTGAAATGGTATATTCAATTACCGAAATAGCTAATGTATTTCAAAAATATTACAGTAGGTTATATGAATCAAGAATCTAAAAGCTTTACTTGGTAAACCCTAGGCTAACATTACCAAACTTAATGAGAATATTAAAATACTACGGAGAACTATCGAAGTTAAAAGTAAACCTCTCAAAGTCAGAGATATTAAATATTAGTGTCTCAAAAGCAGAGAAAACAGTACTATAAAATAAATTTCCTTTCACATGGAGGGAAAAAGAATTAAAAACATTTAGGCATAAAGTTGACCTCGTCTCTCAAAAATATATATTAAATTACATCCCAGTAATAAATGAGATAAAGAACAAGCTGAGGGGAAGCTCAAGAAGATCACTCTCCTGGATAGGAAAAATAAACGTAGTAAAAAATGGTGATAATACCAAAAATGTTGTATAAATTTAATATGCTCCTGATATATATATACCAATGACATATTTTGGGATCCTAAAAAAAATAATATTATGATATACTGTATATGGGCAGGTAAAAAACCGAGAGTATAATATGATGTCCTGTGCAAAGATTAATCAGATGGAGGTTTAAATATGCCAGATTTTAAGAGATACTATTTGGTAATACTATCATGGGTGGCAGATTGGGTATATAATATAAGAGGGAAAAGTTGGGTAAAAAGAGAAAGTAAACTTAGTGAGGCACCGTTAGATAAAATTATTTGGATCCCAGAACAGTTCTGGATGTTTTCTAATAACACTGGCACATTAACATGGAATGTGTTTAGGGTATGGGATGTAATTCATAGACAATTGGGATGGGAGTATAATTCACTGTTAATTCCACTTGTAGGAACAAGTTTTTCTATATCTGGGAAGGGGAAATATCAGGAAAATGGATAAAGAATGGAAATGCACAGTTATAGGATATTATGAAGGGGAAATATGTTCTTTTCAAGCAAAAAGATTTATTTTGTGTATTAGATGGGTGGTGATATTTTTAATTAAGACACTTTGTAATGGCACTTCCACAATCAGTAATAGTTGTAAAGGACATGCATCAATTTGAACAGATGTTGAGTTCAGGTACTATACAGAAACACAGCACATCGCGTATATATAAAATATTCACTAAAATGTCCAGATCTATCTCTCCATTATTTTTGGAGAAATGGGACAGAACATGGAACCCAATTGAATGAATAGCAAAGAAGGAAAATATTTAATTAAGCACATGGGGCGGTGGATAGGAAAATTGTAGAAAATAATTGTAAATGTTTTGGCAAGACGGTACATTACGCCTATTGTTTGTGGTTCACAAACAATAATCAGAGAATTCACCACTCTGTTAGAGAGAATGTGGGATAAAGGGAACTATTGCACACATATGGTGGGAATGCCCTAGAATACAGCAATATTGGAAGGATATAGCACAACAAATACAAGCGATCTCAGGAGTTAAAATCTCAAATAGCCCATAGGTTTGTTTATTCCATAATACTGAGTTAACAGTGAAACAGTATAAGAATATGATGATTTTTAATTTTTTAAATGCAGCATATGGATTGATCCCAAAAGTTCTGGCGGGTCCAGAAGATACCAAGAGTAAAGGATTGGATACTTAGGGTAGAATATATTTATAGGATGGGAGAATAACATAGAGATGAGGATAAAATGGAAACATTTTTAAGAACATGGAGTGGATGGAGCAAATTTAAAACCTCAAAAAGATATGTAGAGCTGATGGGAGAGTAAAACAGAAAGAACGATAATCTGGGAGACGAGGTTGTGAAGGGAAGAGGGAAAGAAGAATAAGAAGAGAAGAGAGAGTGAGAATATATGTAGCTTAGAAGAATTGAAGGAGAAAAGGAAGATAAGAGAGGGTAATGTGAGAGGAAGTGGGGAGGGGGATGGGAGGAGAAGGGACTGTGGGGATTTATGTATGGGAAAAAGGGAGAAAAAGGAAAGGGAAAAGGGGAATTGTTGAATGTTATGATATTGTGTAAGGATTTTTTTTTATTTTTGCATGTAAACGAAACTAATAAAAATATAATAAAAAAAATCAACATCAAAGCTTTTACTTGCTTAACTGATGAAGAAATAACAAAGGAGTAGCCCACACCTGGCCATGAAACAGCTTTGGATTCAATGTCCAATTATTTTTGGTCCCTTGAAAAGGGGGGGGGGCTACTTTTAAGAGCTGTAACTCCTAAACCATTCCTCCAATTTTGATGTACATACCCTCAAATTAAACCTGAGAGTGTGCACTTTCAGCCCATACCCATTATATAACTATAGCTTGAATTGGTTTTGGTAAATACCTGGAAAGAACTAAAATTGCGCCTGTGTCCAAATATATATGGACCTAACTATATGTCATTATCAAACATGCAACACACAGTACAACCAGGGCCATCTTTAATATTGATTCACTCTCCACCTACTCTGAGAGATGCAATAAATAGCAGCTAAACTAAAAATCAGTTTACTGCAGCAGATCAGGCAGTGATTGCAATTGGTTGCCGGAGGATACAGAATATCATTACCACTCACTGACTGGTTGCTGAGGTTACAGCACATATTATGGCTCACTGATTAGTTGCTAGAGATTACAGCACATGATTTCTGCTTGATGATTTGTTTCTAGAGGATATTGCACATCATTACTGCTCACTGATTGGTTGCTAGAGAGAGATTATTGCACATCCTTTCTGCTCACTGACTGGCTGTTACAGGTTACTGCATATTATTACCACTCACTGATTGGTTGCTAGAGGTTACTGCACATCATTACCAGTCACCCATTGGTTGCTAGAGGTTACTACACATCATTACCATTCTTTGATTGGTTGCTAGAGGTTACTGCACATCATTACTACTAACTGGTTGCTAGAGGTTACTGCACATCATTATTGCTCAGTGATTGCTTGCTAGAGAATTACAGCAGATCCCTACTGTTCACTGATTGGCTGCTAGAGGTTCTACACATCATTACCGCTCACTGATTGGTTGCTAGAGGTTACTGTAAATTATTACTGCTAACTGATTCGATCCTATTGGTTACTGTGCATCATTACCACTTACTTATTGCTTGCTAGAGGTTACAGCATATCATTACACCACTTAATTACATCTCACTGATTGGTTGCTGAAGATTATAGCATATCATATCCTCACTGTCAGGGCTCCCAGGTATGACCAGAGATGTGTGACTGACGCAGGGAAACGCAGACTTCAGATATGGGATAAACAATGTAATTTATTAACACTAACAATACAAACATAAACGCAGTGCAATACTAAACATAATACAGTGCAAACAAACCCAACCAACCACCCACAGATAACAGTACATACAAGCAAGCGTCGTCAGGCAGGCCGGGTCAATATCAATTGGGCAGGTAGGTACAGGGGGAGCAAACGGAGAATGGTCAGGGTCACAGGCCAGGTTCAGCAGGTAGCAAGCAGCGTAGTACAGAGGGTCAGGCAGAGGGATGGTCAGGGTCACAAGCCAGGGATCAGAACAGGTAGCAAGCAGCGTAGTACAGAGGGTCAGCAAAGGAACAGAAACAGGATGCAGGACAGATACAGGGCCCAGGACAAACACACACCAAGGCAGAGTCTGTGGGTCTGGCCATCCCTTAAATACCCCAGCATAATCAGTTACAGGTGTTAGCTGGCTGAAAAGTTGAGTCTCTGATTGCTGGGAGCACCCGCTGGCCAGCCCTGGTACTTCAGATCAAAAGGCAGCTGAGTCCCACCATTGCTGGCCAGTCCATTCCTGACAGTACCCCCCCTCAAGGAGCGGCCTCAGGACGCTCCAAACAGTCCTAGCTGGGAAAAATGTTCCACCGCCCGGGTCTGGTAACTGGCGGAATATCAAAGACTGGCACACCTGGCAGGACTCCGGGCAGCGGTACACCGGGCAGAGGCACATCGGGCTGGACTCCGGGCAGAGGCACATCGGGCAGAGGCACACTGGGCTGGACTCCGGGCAGAGGCACACCGGGCAGAGGCACACCGGGCAGGACTCCGGGCAGAGGCACATCGGGCAGGACTCCGGGCAGAGGCACATCGGGCAGGACTCCGGGCAGAGGCACATCGGGCAGGACTCCGGGCAGAGGCACATCGGGCAGGACTCCGGGCAGAGGCACATCGGGCAGGACTCCGGGCAGAGGCACATCGGATTACCAGGCGAAGCAGCAGGCACCGGGCCCCCGGGCGAAGCAGCAGGCACCGGGCCCCCAGGCGGAGCAGCAGGCACCGGGCCCCGGGCGGAGCAGCAGGCACCGGGCCCCCGGGCGGGGCGACCGGCATCGGGCCCCCAGGCGGGGCGGTGGGCGCCGGGCCCCCAGGCGGGGCGACAGGCATCTGGCCCCCAGGAGGGGCGACAGGCATCGGGCCCCCAGGCGGGGCGACAGGCATCGGGCCCCCAGGCGGGGCGACAGGCATCGGGCCCCCAGGCGGAGCGGCGGGCGCCGGGCCCCCAGGAGGGGCGACAGGCATCAGGCCCCCAGGCGGGGCGGCGGGCGCCGGACCCCCAGGTGGAGCGACAGGTCTCGGGCCCTCAGGCGGAGCGGCGGGCGCCGGACCCCCAGGTGGAGCGACAGGTCTCGGGCCCTCAGGCGGAGCGGCGGGCGCCGGACCCCCAGGTGGAGCGACAGGTCTCGGGCCCTCAGGCGGAGCGGCGGGCGCCGGACCCCCAGGTGGAGCGACAGGTCTCGGGCCCTCAGGCGGAGCGGCGGGCGCCGGACCCCCAGGTGGAGCGACAGGTCTCGGGCCCCCAGGCGGAGCGACAGGTCTCGGGCCCCCAGGCGGAGCGGCAGGCGCCGGACCCCCAGGTGGAGCGACAGGTCTCGGGCCCCCAGGCGGAGCGACAGGTCTCAGGCCCTCAGGCGGAGCGGCGGGCGCCGGACCCCCAGATGGAGCGACAGGTCTCGGGCCCTCAGGCGGAGCGGCGGGCGCCGGACCCCCAGGTGGAGCGACAGATCTCGGGCCCCCAGGCGGAGCGGCAGGTCTCGGGCCCTCAGGCGGAGCGGCGGGCGCCGGACCCCCAGGTGGAGCGACAGGTCTCGGGCCCCCAGGCGGAGCGACAGGTCTCGGGCCCCCAGGCGGAGCGGCGGGCGCCGGACCCCCAGGAGGAGCGACAGGTCTCGGGCCCTCAGGCGGAGCGGCGGGCGCCGGACCCCCAGGTGGAGCGACAGGTCTCGGGCCCTCAGGCGGAGCGGCGGGCGCCGGACCCCCAGGTGGAGCGACAGGTCTCGGGCCCCCAGGCGGAGCGACAGGTCTCGGGCCCTCAGGCGGAGCGGCGGGCGCCGGACCCCCAGGTGGAGCGACAGGTCTCGGGCCCTCAGGCGGAGCGGCGGGCGCCGAGTCACCAGGCACGACAGTGGGCTCCGAGTCAACTGGCATGACCGCTGGCACTGGGTCAGACATTGGATCGTCTGGCTGGACAGCGGGCATTGGGTCACCAGGCATCAGGTCATTTGACTCGACCGCGGGCACCGCGTCATCTGACAAGGCAGTGGGCTCCGAGTCAACTGGTATGACCGCGGGCACTGGGTCAGACATTGGATCGTCTGACTGGACAGCGGGCATCGGGTCACCAGGCATCAAGTCATTTGGCTCGACAGCGAGCACCGCGTCATCTGGCAAGGCAGTGGGCTCCGAGTCAACTGGCATGACCGCGGGCACTGGGGCAGACATTGAATCGTCTGACTGGACATCGGGCATTGGGTCACCAGGCATCAGGTCATTTGGCTCAACAGCGGGCACCGCGTCATCTGGCAAGGCAGTGGGCTCCGAGTCAACTGGAATGATCGCGGGCACTGGGTCAGACATTAGATCGTCTGACTGGACAGTAGGCATCGGGTCACCAGGCATCAGGTCATTTGGCTCAACAGCGGGCACCGCGTCATCTGGCAAGGCAGTGGGCTCCGAGTCAACAGGCACGACAGTGGGCACCGGGTCATCAGGTACCGGATTGTCTGGCTCGACAGCGGGCATCGGGTCACCAGGTATGACAGCGGGCACTGGGTCACCAGGCATCAGGTCATTTGGCTTGCCAGCGGGCACCGCGTCATCTGGCAAGGCAGTGGGCACCGGGTCACCAGGCATTGGATCGTCTGGCTCGACAGCGGGCATCGGGTCACCAGGTATGACAGCGGGCACTGGGTCACCAGGCATCAGGTCATTTGGCTCGCCAGCGGGCACAGCGTCATCTGGCAAGGCAGTGGGCACCGAGTCACCAGGTACGACAGCGGGCTCTGAGTCAATTGGCACGACAGCGGGCACCGGATCAGGTACCGGATCATCTGGATCAACAGCGGGCATCGAGTCAACTGGCCTAATAGGATCGTCAGGCTGGATCAGTTCATCATGCTGGGTAGAGGCATCAGGCTGAATGCCGGCGTCCGGCTGAGTAGAGGCTTCAGGCCGAGTAGAGGCTTCAGGCCGAGTAGAGGCTTCAGGCTGCGTACAGGCATTAGGCTGAGTAGAGGATTCAGGCTGAGTAGAGGCTTCAGGCTGAACCACGGAAGGCAGGTTCACCGGTTTGGATACTGGCAGGATGGTATTGGTTGGAAAGAATTTTCGCTTTTTTCTGGTTTTAACTACTGGAGCATTGCAAGTAAACGCAGGTCTGCAAACGAATGGAGCAGCTGGAGACAGAGAAGAGCTGGAGGATGGAACAGGAGAGGGAGCAGTTGCTACAGAGGGCTTTTTTACAGGGTTAAAGGCAGGATAGGTGCAGCGAGTGGGAGCAGGGTACTGACATGCGGTAGATAGCAGGGTATACTGGGCTGTAACTGGAGGAGCTGTTGGGAATACAGGAGTAGAGTTAGAAGCAGGACTGGGTTTTTGTAAGCTGACTGAGGCTGGGTGCAACAAGTCTGTCCATGTCTGCAGTATGGGTTGAACAAAGCTGAGTTTACACAAAGCCTGTCTGGTCAATGACTGCACTGCGTTTATACAATCTCTTAGTGTCTGTGGTGAACATGTGGAATAATGCTCCAGAAAGTAACCCACATCATCCTCTACCTGGTCTGCACTAAATGGTGGCAAAAATTCATCCCTGCATTCGGGGGTACCAGATGAAACCAACTCTGCACAAACCTGAATCAATGGCTGCACCATAGAGAAATCTGTGCCCTGATCTACTAGAACATGAGCGAGCCGTATACATTCTAGCAGTTCATCCCGGGTATACTCCTTCAGAGTTTGATAAGCATACTCCCTGTCATCAAACACTAGCAGATATAAATACACAACCTCATCCAGATCCATCCTTCCCAGCAACAAGCCAAGATGGCTTCCCTGTGCAGCCACTTCTGGTCAGGATTGGCCTTGGTGTAATGTCAGGGCTCCCAGGTATGACCAGAGATGTGTGACTGACGCAGGGAAACGCAGACTTCAGATATGGGATAAACAATGTAATTTATTAACACTAACAATACAAACATAAACGCAGTGCAATACTAAACATAATACAGTGCAAACAAACCCAACCAACCACCCACAGATAACAGTACATACAAGCAAGCGTCGTCAGGCAGGCCGGGTCAATATCAATTGGGCAGGTAGGTACAGGGGGAGCAAACGGAGAATGGTCAGGGTCACAGGCCAGGTTCAGCAGGTAGCAAGCAGCGTAGTACAGAGGGTCAGGCAGAGGGATGGTCAGGGTCACAAGCCAGGGATCAGAACAGGTAGCAAGCAGCGTAGTACAGAGGGTCAGCAAAGGAACAGAAACAGGATGCAGGACAGATACAGGGCCCAGGACAAACACACACCAAGGCAGAGTCTGTGGGTCTGGCCATCCCTTAAATACCCCAGCATAATCAGTTACAGGTGTTAGCTGGCTGAAAAGTTGAGTCTCTGATTGCTGGGAGCACCCGCTGGCCAGCCCTGGTACTTCAGATCAAAAGGCAGCTGAGTCCCACCATTGCTGGCCAGTCCATTCCTGACAGTACCCCCCCTCAAGGAGCGGCCTCAGGACGCTCCAAACAGTCCTAGCTGGGAAAAATGTTCCACCGCCCGGGTCTGGTAACTGGCGGAATATCAAAGACTGGCACACCTGGCAGGACTCCGGGCAGCGGTACCACCATTATTGGTGAATTCATTCCTGAGAGAGGGTGTGTTGCACTTGTCTGCTGAGCTCCAGAAAGGCCCGAGAAGCCTGGGGCTAAAGTGCCCTGCCCAGCCCAGGCAGGATGGCGGATCCTGGGCCTGGGTCCAGCGAGAAAAAGGCCCTGGAGGGGCCTAGTACCGGCCTCTCTTTTCCACCAGTAGAGGACCTGGGAATGGCCCCTAGGAAGGGGGAAGTTTATTCTGCCTACCGGGACCGTGTGGCCGCTCGGGCCAGGTTAATAGAGAAGGAGGAAGCCAAGCTCCAGAAGCTGACTCTGGAGCTAAAGAAGCTCCGGTCATCCTACGACCGTGTATGGTCTACTAAGCGGCAGGCCATGAAACCGGACCTGGAGGCGCTGGAACTTCGTGTGTCACAGCAGGGGAGGTATGTGGCGGCGCTGCAGCGCCAGAGCGGCGTCCTAAGCGAGAAGTATCTGAATGAAGCGAGATTTAAGGCAGCAAGAAGCCGCAGTGTTGCGGCGATGCGGGGTCCGGTGGAGGAGGCCTCTTCGGTGGAGGAATTGTCGGGGGAGTTGCTGGTGGAGGGCGAGCAGGGGCAGGTTGAGCCCACAGCACCCTCAGAGGAAATGGCGTCTAAAATGGAAGACAGCGTGGTGGCAGGATCATCAGAGTCCCTCCCCCCTGGGCAGCTGCCTGTGGATTGGGGGAGCCAGGTAGAGGAGGCGGAGATGGTGGGCGGATTGCAGTTCCTGGCAGAGGCGGTTGCAGAGCTGCGTGGAGCCGACTTCAGGTTTACGTCCGAGGACTCAGAGGAAGAAGCTGAAAGTGATGTCATCCCCCGCAAGCCGGCTAAGCCGGTGGTGAAAGAGCATGCTGCCTTTGTCATGCTGCAACGCATCCCCAAGGACGTGTTGGCAAAGGCAGGGGAGCCACTGGAAGGGGAGAAGGACTCTGCTGATTGTGTTGGTGAGATGGTTCTGGACACTGGGGTAGCGGGTATAATGCCTGCAAAATTGTCTGAGATGCAGGTTAGCCCTACAGTCCTGGCTAAGGGTGTTTCCCCTCCGGTGGTGGTCCCACTGAGCCCTGCCCCTTTGGGGGGCATGGTGGCCTCTGGTGTGCAACCAGCAGGTCCCCCGGTTTCTCCTCAGGGGGCTCCAGGTTCTCAGGTCCAGGCTCCTGCGGGTCCGGCTCAGGTGGGTTCTCCTGGTATGGGTGGTCCCCAGCCCCAGGCTCCCCCAGGTCATGGCTCATCAGCATCTGCCCCTTCAGTTGCTGCTGCTGGTGTGGCGGCTTCCCCTGGTCATACCCCCTTGATGTTGAGTGCCCCTGGGGCTAGATCGGGGCTCAGTTACTCTGCTGCAGTTAGGGGAGGTCAGAGGTCAGTGGGATCGGCCCGGGCAAGGGCAGGTAACCTACCCACTTCCGCCGCAAGGCGAAATGTTGTTCAGCTGAAATGGTCAGGGGAGGGCCCCCCCCTTAGCAGGAGAGAGGTCATAGACCGCATATTAGAAATGGGCTTCCATGCCGCAGATATTTTTGCGTTTATTGCTCCAGTTGGTACTGGAGAATATGACGTGTCCTTCATGCGGCCAGAATTGTTGGACCTCTTTTGGCAGAGGTATGAGGCCACCTTTGTCACCAGCCCTAGGTGGGTGGGCCTAACCCCGAGGCTCGTCTCTCGCCAGTCCCTGGTTAAAAAAATAACGGTGCTGGTGAGAAATGAATCCATCCCAGCATCAGATATTGTGGTCTGGCTAAGCAGATATGGGGATGTGATGGGGCCCCTTGGGAAGATCAAGGATGAGAGGGGAATATGGACAGGTGGGTGGACGACCACCGTCCGCTTAAAGGTGGTTGGAAATGTGCTCCAGCACATTCCCTCTTCCGCTTTTCTAGGGAAGGACCGCCTGATAATTTTTTATGCGGGTCAGCCGAGGGTCTGCCACCGGTGTGGGGGCAAGGGGCATTTTGCGGCCACCTGCCCCGTCATTAGATGTTCCCTGTGTCAGGAAATAGGACACCTGGCCAGGGACTGCAATGTTGTCCGATGCAATCTCTGCGGGGAGCTCGGGCATTCATACAACCAGTGCCCGGAGGCCCTCCACAACCTTCCGGTGGGGGAGCTTGAAGCAGAGTTGGATCGGATAGATGCTGAAGAGGCGGAGGCGGCATTGGAGAGAGCGGCTTCGGTTGCTGTGGCGGCCCTTGTGAGGGAAGGGGAGGTTTCTGTGGCCCCTCCTGTCTCTGTCCCCCCTGTTTTGTCTACCCCTTTGGAGTCCCCTGTTGTTCCCCCTTGTGTGCCGGTTCCTCCTCCCAGGACTAAGAAACAGCTGAGGGAGGCTGCTAAAGGGGCCGGGATGGTTGAGGCTAGGTCTAGTCCCTTAGTGTCTGCTCCCCCCTTGCTCTTGCCGCTGCAGCGGAGTAGGAGGCCCGGTAGGGAGTCCCGCGAGTCCCAAGGTTCTGCTCCAGTAGGGGCTCGGGTGGAGGAGGGGTGGTCCCTGGTGGGTAGGCGGAGTAAGCCAGTTTTGTCCTCAGCGGGGTCGGTGTCCTCTTTAGAGGCGGGGGAGGTGGCCCTGGGGAATAGGTTTGGGGCTTTGTCGGGGGAGGAGGAGGGGTCAGGTGATCCCGCTTCCCCGATGGAGGACGAGGATGCTGGGGGGTCTCTTAAGAGAGTGAGGGACCCTGCCAAGAAAGTCAAGAGGAGGATTAAGAAACGTCCCTCTCAATTATCTTAATGGCAGTTCCCGCTCCGATAAAGGTGGCAACCATTAATGTTGCCAGCCTGAAGTCTGTAAGTGCTAGAGAAACAGCCTTATTTTTGATCAGTGGGATGGAAGCTAATATTTTCTTTTTGCAGGAGACCAGGTTGCCCACCTTGGCTGATGTCCATCTGGCCAAGCGTGAGTGGAGGCGTGGGCCCTCCTACTGGTCTCTTGCGGCTGAGCTTTACAGCGGAGTTGCGGTGCTTTTTACCGGCATGGTAACGTGTCGGCGGATAATTGAGGTAGAGATCGGAAGATGTCTGATTCTGGATGTTCTCGTAAGGGGGCATGAGCTCCGTCTCATTAATATCTATGGCCCACAGTCCAAGTGGGACAGGAAGAACCTCTTTGCGAGGATTAAACCTTACCTCTTTACATCCCGGCTGGTAGTCTTTGGAGGTGATTTTAACACCATTACTAGGCCCAAGGACAGGAGAGGCTTCACTGACGGGCTGGGATATGATAGCAATTTTCTAAATGCTATAGTCAGGGAGGCAGGTCTGGTTGACGCTTGGATTCAAAGTGTCCCAGACGACACGGGTTTCACCTTTAGGAGAGGTAATAGCCAGAGTAGGATAGACAGGTTTTTTTTGAAGGAGAACTCTGCCTTCTCGGCACCTGAGTGTCAGGCGGTGGAGTTTTCCGATCACCTTATGCTATCTGTCACCTTGAATATTTCAGACACGCCGCTGAGAGGAAAGGGCATCTGGAGGATGAATTCGTCTCTGCTGGAGGACGAGGAGGTGAGACGATCTTTCGGGGAGTTCTTTCAGGCGCAGGAGACGGTGCTGGATTTCTGCGGCAGTAAGTCTGAGTGGTGGGAGCTCACCAAAGTGCGGATCAGCAGGTTTTTCAAGGCTATTGGTAAGAGACGGCAGTTTAAACAGTATAACGCCTACCAGCGGTTGCGGAGGAAGCTCGACCGCCTTGTTTCTAGCGGTGGAGATTCGGGGGCAATCTCGGAGGTGAAGCTTCTCCTTAGGAAACTCCAGTATGATCGGCGTGCCTCTTTGGTTCTGGAGAGGGATTATGGGAAATACCACTCGCCTGACCCTTTCCAGAATTGCAAACAGAGTGCAGCAGTTAAGACGATCTCTGCTCTGAGGGATAGTACAGGGTCCCTGACTAAATCCAGGTCAGGGATTCTGGAGGTCTCCAGGTCCTTTTATGTGGATTTACTGAGTGAGAAACACCTTGACCGGACAGGGATGTCGAGCTTTTTGGAATCCACGCCTGGTCTGGACAGTGATGTCCCTCTGGCGAGTTTGACTGGGGAGATTACTGCAGAAGAGGTGTCCAGAGCGATTGATAGTCTGGCCATTAAAAAGACTCCTGGGCCAGACGGTCTGACTGCCGAATTTTTTAAGGCTTTTAAATCCCGCCTGGCACCTCGTCTCGCGGAAGTGTATAACAGCTGTCTGGATGAGGGATCTCTCCCTCCTTCCATGAGACAGTCTGCAGTTATTCTCCTGTCAAAGGGTAAAGATCCTTCGGCTATTGAGAACTGGCGCCCCATCAGCCTCCTCAATGTCGATAGAAAGGTTCTGGCGAAGATCTTGTTCTGGCGCTTGTCGTCAGTGGCAGACAGTTTGCTTTCTCGTCAGCAGCATTGCTCGGTCCAGGGCAGGAGTACCTTCACAGCGGTGTTAGCTGTCCGGGAGGCTCTGGAGCGATGTAAGGCTGAAGGATGGGGAAAGTACTTGCTGGCGGTGGATCAGGCAAAGGCCTTTGATCGAGTTGATCACAAGTACCTCTGGCATCTCCTGGACCGGTATGGTTTGGAGGGGAGGTTCATCGGCTGGTTGAAGACATTGTACCAAGGGGCGGAGAGCTTCATGTTGGTGAATGGTTGGGTTAGGCAGCCCTTTGAGGTTGGATCTGGGGTGCGCCAGGGGTGCCCGCTGAGTCCCTTGCTCTATGCCTTTGCCATCGACCCCTTCGTCAGGAGGCTAGATGGCGGGGCGGTGAGTGGGGTGCTGGTGGGTGCCACTGGAGATCCGCCTTTGAGAGTTGTGGCTTATGCTGATGACGTTTCTGTTTTCATTTCTGGACCGGAGGAGGCGCAGGAGGTGGTTTCAGTAATGGATCAGTATGCCGAGGCATCAGGTTCCAAGGTCAATCAGGACAAATGTGAAGTTCTCTGGATGGGTAGGGAGGGTGAGAGCTTCTCACTCCCGGACGCCTTCCCGGTGCCTCAGCCGAACATCAAAGTGTTGGGCATCAATTTTGGCTCTGCTGATTACAGCAAGCAAAATTGGGAATCCAAGCTGTCGGATGCCGAGGTCAAAGTGAGATGTTGGAAGGGGTGGCGGCTCTCCTTGAGGGAAAGGGTTGATTTGATCAAGACTTTCCTGCTCCCAGTCTTTTTGTACGTCAGCTTCATTTGCCTCTTGCCAGAATCGCTCTATACGAGGATCTATAGCTGTTTCTTCCAGATGTTATGGGGGAATCGGCTGAACCTCGTCAAGAGGGACGTGACTTACTCATCCAGGCGGGAGGGTGGCCTAGGTATGGTCAACCCGGTGGTCTTTTTCTCTCTGATGTTCTTGAAACATAACTTTGGTAACATGCTGGCAGAGAGACCGCCTGCATGGGTAGGACTGTTCCGGATCTGGTTTGGACCCTTTCTGCACAGTTGGGAGAGTGGCGGGCCAGTGAGAAGCCTGCGGGTCAAGCATGGTAAGCTCCCGGCTTATGTGGCCCTGTGCCTGAAGTTACTCCGGCGGTGGCATGTGACTGCGGAGGAGGTCCGGTCCCTCCCCAGGAGGCTCCTGGGTGAGAGGATTGTGGCATCTGCTTTCCATGCGCCGCTGGCCTTGAGAGATTGCCCGGGCCATGTTATGAGGGAGGATTTGCGGTTGATAAATCTGGAGCGGATCCCCCTGAAGTTGCGGGACCAGGCCTGGCTCGCCTTCCATGGCAGGCTCTACGTGAGGGGTAACCTGAAGTACCGTCCTGCGGATGACCGTGGTTGTCCGAGGTCGGAGTGTGGGGGTGAAGTGGAGACTATGGACCACTTCTTGCTTCAGTGCCCCTTTAACGTAGAGGTGTATAAACAGGTGGGAGGGGCTCTGGGTGTTCCTTTCCTCCATCGCATGTCGTATGCGGAGTGGGTGTACGGAGCATTCGAGAGTCGCATGGGTTTTAATTTGGACACCCTGTTTTTAGTCAGCTTAGTTGTCCGTTATTACACTTGGATGGCACGGTGTCAGGTCTCCATTCGGCAGAAGGTCCTCCCTGTTCAGGTGGTGGCGAGTGACATCCTTGGTGAGGTGGGGAAAATTCGGGGTCTTGAGAAAGACAGGCTGCGACGCAGAACTTGGATGGAGGCGTGGAGGAACATCAAGCCTGTTGCTGCGGTCTGTTGATCTCGGGTGGTGGGATCTGTCCCTAGTTTCTGCCTTCAGCACTCCCTAGATTTTTGCGTTCAGATCTTTTTGGTAGCCTTTTGCATGGTAGGTTGTAGGGGTCAGACGTGGAAGATCTGCGGGTTCCTTAGCCCTCCCCTGTGGTGTATATAATAGTATGGTTAGGTCCTTTGTATATAGTTTAGGCCATATAGGCCGTAAGCAGCAGGTTTGAATATGGAAATTGCATATGGTTTATGTTTTTATCTGAGCCATAAAGGCTCTTAGTCATGTGGTCTCGGCCATAAAGGCCTTGTACTGTAAATATTGTATATAGTTTCCGTTTTTTACTTTCAGGTTATGGACTTTTATTTATGAGCCGTTCAGGCTATGTTTGAGTTTTGTTTTGTTTTTTTTTGTTTTTTTTGTTTGTTTTTTTTTTCCCCAGGGACTGTTGGGACATTTTTAGTTTCCTTTCTGTTGAGTTTTGTATTTATTTATTTATTTATATTTATACTTTTATACATAAGTCTGATGGATATGTATGACATCAATACATAATAAAAAATCTCCATTCCTGACACTCACTGTCTGCACACCATGGACTGAGAAGGCCTCAGTGGGCATCATTCAGCAAAGGTGATGGTGGCTGGAACCTCAGGGGGGGCATATTATAAATATAAATACCGATGCAATTTACATATGAATGTCACATTCATACACTATTTATGTATGAATGTAAGTCGTCTGTACATGGCAATAAGGCAGAGCTGGGCATTATAAGTGACAGCACTTTACATTGAGATATCAGGACACAGCACAGGACAAAGACTTCAAGGGGCAAGGGAATATAAACCAGGGCAGTTGGCAAGTATGGGGCAGCTGCTTTGGGCCTCACAACAGTGACTGGACCCAGAGCAGCTGCCCTTTTTGCCCCTTCTTAAAGGAGGCCCAGAGTAAAACAAGGGTATCTAAACCCAAAAACAGAAATTTATCTGACCAGTCCTTAGTTGATGTGGCAGCATTGTATTTCTTTTTTCCTTTTTTTTTTGTTTTTACCTAGTAACCCTCGGAATAATACATTTCACTTTCCTGGCTATGTTTATTTTTGCACTGTGTCTGTGCAAAGGCTGGCCTTCAAACATGTCTGCATTGTTAATCTCCATTACATGGGATTAGTGGTTTACATAAGAAAGATAAGCAGGTTTGCACTGTGTTTTCAGTTCACAGGAAGTTCCACTGCATCTTTGGCGAATTCAGCGTGTATTTTCTGTACTTGCTAAAAATGTTCTTTTCCTGAACAATGAAAATTAATGCAACCACTACTTCTAAATACTGGTAAGCTGCAATATTACACTTTATTGTTTTCACATTTAAATAGACTTAAAGCAATATGCACACAGAGCATTTGAATTACCCATCTGAATGCCTTTTATTCCTGGCAGGAAAAAGCAGCTTAAAAAATGTGCCTTAAACCATTTATTGCACATGCATTTAGGTGCCTCAGGTGTTTGAGCATTTATTTCCATTGGCCAAAATATTAATTTATTCTGGCCATTGGAATGAATGAAAGCTCAAGTGCTAAAAGCATCTAGCGCTTAAGCGTTTACGTATGTTAAGCGTTTTTTTTTAGCCCAAAAGCTCCTCTCCTAAATGCACTGGTGATGTTTCTTTCAGCCTGTAAATGCTCCTCTTCTAAGTAGATGTGTGCAGGACACAGGCTAATATAGAGATGCTTTTATAGGCTGAAAAGAAAAGTAAAGCGCCTGTAAATTTAAGCCCTGTGTGCTCTTGGTCTTAGAGGCATATGGCATAAGGGTGCTTTAGCAATGAGTAGAGATGAGCGAAGTATTCAAAAATTCGATTCGACTGATTCGGCGAATTCGTGGAAAAAATTTGATTCGAGTCGAATATATTCGCTGTGAATTTAACTTAAAAAAGGGTGTTTCTAGGCTTCAGAGAGACTTTATATTAGTGCAGAACACTGTACCTTTAATTTAAATGCCCTTGGAGTCTGCTGGGGAAGAGAAATAATACTGTCAGTCAGTATGACATGCAGATGAGTGCCGTCGATCTTAGAATCACCGCACACTTCACTCATTTGGCCAGTCACGGGGCCAAAACCAGTGTTTGGAGCCACAGTGTGGCGGTGGAGGCAGCAGCAATGGGAGGCCATACAGCAACCTATGACAAAATGGAAACCAGCAGGAGTGTGAGGAGACCTGAAAGTGGCACATGGCAGAGTGGGAGCAATGGGAGGCGGTAGAGGGACCCATGACACACTGTGGACCCAGCAGCAGCGTGACCAGGCGGTACGGGGGCCCATGGCAGATTTGGGGCCTGGCAGCACCTATGGGAGGCCTGTAATCTGCCAGCAACCTATGACAAAATGGAAACCAGCAGGAGTGTGAGGAGACCTGAAAGTGGCACATGGCAGAGTGGGAGCAATGGGAGGCGGTACAGGGACCCATGTCACACTGTGGACCCAGCAGCAGCGTGACCAGGCGGTACGGGGGCCCATGGCAGATTTGGGGCCTGGCAGCACCTATGGGAGGCCTGTAATCTGCCAGCAAACTATGACAAAATGGAAACCAGCAGGAGTGTGAGGAGACCTGAAAGTGGCACATGGCAGAGTGGGAGCAATGGAAACAGCAGCAATGGGAGGCCGTACAGGGACCCATGACACACTGTGGACCCAGCAGCAGCGTGACGAGGCGGTACGGGGGCCCATGGCAGATTTGGGGCCTGGCAGCACCTATGGGAGGCCTGTAATCTGCCAGCAACCTATGACAAAATGGAAACCAGCAGGAGTGTGAGGAGACCTCAAAGTGGCACATGGCAGAGTGGGAGCAATGGGAGGCGGTACAGGGACCCATGACACACTGTGGACCCAGCAGCAGCATGACGAGGCGGTACGGGGGCCCATGGCAGATTTGGGGCCTGGCAGCACCTAAGGGAGGCCTGTAATCTGCCAGCAACCTATGACAAAATGGAAAACAACAGGAGTGTGAGGAGACCTCAAAGTGGCACATGGCAGAGTGGGAGCAATGGGAGGCGGTACAGGGACCCATGACACACTGTGGACCCAGCAGCAGCGTGACCAGGCGGTACGGGGGCCCATGGCAGATTTGGGGCCTGGCAGCACCTATGGGAGGCCTGTAATCTGCCAGCAACCTATGACAAAATGGAAAACAACAGGAGTGTGAGGAGACCTCAAAGTGGCACATGGCAGAGTGGGAGCAATGGGAGGCGGTACAGGGACCCATGACACACTGTGGACCCAGCAGCAGCGTGACCATGCGGTACGGGGGCCCATGGCAGATTTGGGGCCTGGCAGCACCTATGGGAGGCCTGTAATCTGCCAGCAACCTATGACAAAATGGAAACCAGCAGGAGTGTGAGGAGACCTGAAAGTGGCACATGGCAGAGTGGGAGCAATGGGAGGCGGTACAGGGACCCATGACACACTGTGGACCCAGCAGCAGCGTGACCAGGCGGTACGGGGGCCCATGGCAGATTTGGGGCCTGGCAGCACCTATGGGAGGCCTGTAATCTGCCAGCAACCTATGACAAAATGGAAACCAGCAGGAGTGTGAGGAGACCTGAAAGTGGCACATGGCAGAGTGGGAGCAATGGAAACAGCAGCAATGGGAGGCCGTACAGGGACCCATGACACACTGTGGACCCAGCAGCAGCGTGACGAGGCGGTACGGGGGCCCATGGCAGATTTGGGGCCTGGCAGCACCTATGGGAGGCCTGTAATCTGCCAGCAACCTATGACAAAATGGAAAACAACAGGAGTGTGAGGAGACCTCAAAGTGGCACATGGCAGAGTGGGAGCAATGGAAACAGGAGCAATGGGAGGCCGTACAGGGACCCATGACACACTGTGGACCCAGCAGCAGCGTGACGAAGCGGTACGGGGGCCCATGGCAGATTTGGGGCCTGGCAGCACCTATGGGAGGCCTGTAATCTGCCAGCAACCTATGACAAAATGGAAACCAGCAGGAGTGTGAGGAGACCTGAAAGTGGCACATGGCAGAGTGGGAGCAATGGGAGGCGGTACAGGGACCCATGACACACTGTGGACCCAGCAGCAGCGTGACCAGGCGGTACGGGGGCCCATGGCAGATTTGGGGCCTGGCAGCACCTATGGGAGGCCTGTAATCTGCCAGCAACCTATGACAAAATGGAAAACAACAGGAGTGTGAGGAGACCTCAAAGTGGCACATGGCAGAGTGGGAGGAATGGGAGGCGGTACAGGGACCCATGACACACTGTGGACCCAGCAGCAGCGTGACCATGCGGTACGGGGGCCCATGGCAGATTTGGGGCCTGGCAGCACCTATGGGAGGCCTGTAATCTGCCAGCAACCTATGACAAAATGGAAACCAGCAGGAGTGTGAGGAGACCTGAAAGTGGCACATGGCAGAGTGGGAGCAATGGGAGGCGGTACAGGGACCCATGTCACACTGTGGACCCAGCAGCAGCGTGACCAGGCGGTACGGGGGCCCATGGCAGATTTGGGGCCTGGCAGCACCTATGGGAGGCCTGTAATCTGCCAGCAACCTATGACAAAATGGAAAACAACAGGAGTGTGAGGAGACCTCAAAGTGGCACATGGCAGAGTGGGAGCAATGGGAGGCGGTACAGGGACCCATGACACACTGTGGACCCAGCAGCAGCGTGACCAGGCAGTACGGGGGCCCATGGCAGATTTGGGGCCTGGCAGCACCTATGGGAGGCCTGTAATCTGCCAGCAACCTATGACAAAATGGAAACCAGCAGGAGTGTGAGGAGACCTCAAAGTGGCACATGGCAGAGTGGGAGCAATGGAAACAGCAGCAATGGGAGGCCGTACAGGGACCCATGACACACTGTGGACCCAGCAGCAGCGTGACCAGGCGGTACGGGGGCCCATGGCAGATTTGGGGCCTGGCAGCACCTATGGGAGGCCTGTAATCTGCCAGCAACCTATGACAAAATGGAAAACAACAGGAGTGTGAGGAGACCTGAAAGTGGCACATGGCAGAGTGGGAGCAATGGGAGGCGGTACAGGGACCCATGTCACACTGTGGACCCAGCAGCAGCGTGACCAGGCGGTACGGGAGCCCATGGCAGATTTGGGGCCTGGCAGCACCTATGGGAGGCCTGTAATCTGCCAGCAACCTATGACAAAATGGAAAACAACAGGAGTGTGAGGAGACCTCAAAGTGGCACATGGCAGAGTGGGAGCAATGGGAGGCGGTACAGGGACCCATGACACACTGTGGACCCAGCAGCAGCGTGACCAGGCGGTACGGGGGCCCATGGCAGATTTGGGGCCTGGCAGCACCTATGGGAGGCCTGTAATCTGCCAGCAACCTATGACAAAATGGAAAACAACAGGAGTGTGAGGAGACCTGAAAGTGGCACATGGCAGAGTGGGAGCAATGGAAACAGCAGCAATGGGAGGCGGTACAGGGACCCATGTCACACTGTGGACCCAGCAGCAGCGTGACCAGGCGGTACGGGGGCCCATGGCAGATTTGGGGCCTGGCAGCACCTATGGGAGGCCTGTAATCTGCCAGCAACCTATGACAAAATGGAAAACAACAGGAGTGTGAGGAGACCTCAAAGTGGCACATGGCAGAGTGGGAGCAATGGGAGGCGGTACAGGGACCCATGACACACTGTGGACCCAGCAGCAGCGTGACCAGGCAGTACAGGGGCCCATGGCAGATTTGGGGCCTGGCAGCACCTATGGGAGGCCTGTAATCTGCCAGCAACCTATGACAAAATGGAAACCAGCAGGAGTGTGAGGAGACCTCAAAGTGGCACATGGCAGAGTGGGAGCAATGGAAACAGCAGCAATGGGAGGCCGTACAGGGACCCATGACACACTGTGGACCCAGCAGCAGTGTGACCAGGCGGTACGGGGGCCCATGGCAGATTTGGGGCCTGGCAGCACCTATGGGAGGCCTGTAATCTGCCAGCAACCTATGACAAAATGGAAAACAACAGGAGTGTGAGGAGACCTCAAAGTGGCACATGGCAGAGTGGGAGCAAAGGGAGGCGGTACAGGGACCCATGACACACTGTGGACCCAGCAGCAGCGTGACCAGGCGGTACGGGGGCCCATGGCAGATTTGGGGCCTGGCAGCACCTATGGGAGGCCTGTAATCTGCCAGCAACCTATGACAAAATGGAAAACAACAGGAGTGTGAGGAGACCTGAAAGTGGCACATGGCAGAGTGGGAGCAATGGAAACAGCAGCAATGGGAGGCCGTACAGGGACCCATGACACACTGTGGACCCAGCAGCAGCGTGACAAGGCGGTACGGGGGCCCATGGCAGATTTGGGGCCTGGCAGCACCTATGGGAGGCCTGTAATCTGCCAGCAACCTATGACAAAATGGAAAACAACAGGAGTGTGAGGAGACCTCAAAGTGGCACATGGCAGAGTGGGAGCAATGGGAGGCGGTACAGGGACCCATGTCACACTGTGGACCCAGCAGCAGCGTGACCAGGCGGTACGGGGGCCCATGGCAGATTTGGGGCCTGGCAGCACCTATGGGAGGCCTGTAATCTGCCAGCAACCTATGACAAAATGGAAAACAACAGGAGTGTGAGGAGACCTCAAAGTGGCACATGGCAGAGTGGGAGCAAAGGGAGGCGGTACAGGGACCCATGACACACTGTGGACCCAGCAGCAGCGTGACCAGGCGGTACGGGGGCCCATGGCAGATTTGGGGCCTGGCAGCACCTATGGGAGGCCTGTAATCTGCCAGCAACCTATGACAAAATGGAAAACAACAGGAGTGTGAGGAGACCTGAAAGTGGCACATGGCAGAGTGGGAGCAATGGAAAAAGCAGCAATGGGAGGCCGTACAGGGACCCATGACACACTGTGGACCCAGAAGCAGCGTGACAAGGCGGTACAGGGGCCCATGGCAGATTTGGGGCCTGGCAGCACCTATGGGAGGCCTGTAATCTGCCAGCAACCTATGACAAAATGGAAAACAACAGGAGTGTGAGGAGACCTCAAAGTGGCACATGGCAGAGTGGGAGCAATGGGAGGCGGTACAGGGACCCATGTCACACTGTGGACCCAGCAGCAGCGTGACCAGGCGGTACGGGGGCCAATGGCAGATTTGGGGCCTGGCAGCACCTATGGGAGGCCTGTAATCTGCCAGCAACCTATGACAAAATGGAAAACAACAGGAGTGTGAGGAGACCTGAAAGTGGCACATGGCAGAGTGGGAGCAATGGGAGGCGGTACAGGGACCCATGTCACACTGTGGACCCAGCAGCAGCGTGACCAGGCGGTACGGGGGCCCATGGCAGATTTGGGGCCTGGCAGCACCTATGGGAGGCCTGTAATCTGCCAGCAACCTATGACAAAATGGAAAACAACAGGAGTGTGAGGAGACCTCAAAGTGGCACATGGCAGAGTGGGAGCAATGGGAGGCGGTACAGGGACCCATGACACACTGTGGACCCAGCAGCAGCGTGACCAGGCAGTACGGGGGCCCATGGCAGATTTGGGGCCTGGCAGCACCTATGGGAGGCCTGTAATCTGCCAGCAACCTATGACAAAATGGAAACCAGCAGGAGTGTGAGGAGACCTGAAAGTGGCACATGGCAGAGTGGGAGCAATGGAAACAGCAGCAATGGGAGGCCGTACAGGGACCCATGACACACTGTGGACCCAGCAGCAGCGTGACCAGGCGGTACGGGGGCCCATGGCAGATTTGGGGCCTGGCAGCACCTATGGGAGGCCTGTAATCTGCCAGCAACCTATGACAAAATGGAAAACAACAGGAGTGTGAGGAGACCTGAAAGTGGCACATGGCAGAGTGGGAGCAATGGGAGGCGGTACAGGGACCCATGTCACACTGTGGACCCAGCAGCAGCGTGACCAGGCGGTACGGGGGCCCATGGCAGATTTGGGGCCTGGCAGCACCTATGGGAGGCCTGTAATCTGCCAGCAACCTATGACAAAATGGAAAACAACAGGAGTGTGAGGAGACCTCAAAGTGGCACATGGCAGAGTGGGAGCAATGGGAGGCGGTACAGGGACCCATGACACACTGTGGACCCAGCAGCAGCGTGACCAGGCGGTACGGGGGCCCATGGCAGATTTGGGGCCTGGCAGCACCTATGGGAGGCCTGTAATCTGCCAGCAACCTATGACAAAATGGAAAACAACAGGAGTGTGAGGAGACCTGAAAGTGGCACATGGCAGAGTGGGAGCAATGGAAACAGCAGCAATGGGAGGCCGTACAGGGACCCATGACACACTGTGGACCCAGCAGCAGCGTGACCAGGCGGTATGGGGGCCCATGGCAGATTTGGGGCCTGGCAGCACCTATGGGAGGCCTGTAATCTGCCAGCAACCTATGACAAAATGGAAACCAGCAGGAGTGTGAGGAGACCTGAAAGTGGCACATGGCAGAGTGGGAGCAATGGAAACAGCAGCAATGGGAGGCCGTACAGGGACCCATGACACACTGTGGACCCAGCAGCAGCGTGACGAGGCGGTACGGGGGCCCATGGCAGATTTGGGGCCTGGCAGCACCTATGGGAGGCCTGTAATCTGCCAGCAACCTATGACAAAATGGAAAACAACAGGAGTGTGAGGAGACCTCAAAGTGGCACATGGCAGAGTGGGAGCAATGGAAACAGCAGCAATGGGAGGCCGTACAGGGACCCATGACACACTGTGGACCCAGCAGCAGCGTGACGAAGCGGTACGGGGGCCCATGGCAGATTTGGGGCCTGGCAGCACCTATGGGAGGCCTGTAATCTGCCAGCAACCTATGACAAAATGGAAACCAGCAGGAGTGTGAGGAGACCTGAAAGTGGCACATGGCAGAGTGGGAGCAATGGGAGGCGGTACAGGGACCCATGACACACTGTGGACCCAGCAGCAGCGTGACCAGGCGGTACGGGGGCCCATGGCAGATTTGGGGCCTGGCAGCACCTATGGGAGGCCTGTAATCTGCCAGCAACCTATGACAAAATGGAAAACAACAGGAGTGTGAGGAGACCTCAAAGTGGCACATGGCAGAGTGGGAGGAATGGGAGGAGGTACAGGGACCCATGACACACTGTGGACCCAGCAGCAGCGTGACCATGCGGTACGGGGGCCCATGGCAGATTTGGGGCCTGGCAGCACCTATGGGAGGCCTGTAATCTGCCAGCAACCTATGACAAAATGGAAACCAGCAGGAGTGTGAGGAGACCTGAAAGTGGCACATGGCAGAGTGGGAGCAATGGGAGGCGGTACAGGGACCCATGTCACACTGTGGACCCAGCAGCAGCGTGACCAGGCGGTACGGGGGCCCATGGCAGATTTGGGGCCTGGCAGCACCTATGGGAGGCCTGTAATCTGCCAGCAACCTATGACAAAATGGAAAACAACAGGAGTGTGAGGAGACCTCAAAGTGGCACATGGCAGAGTGGGAGCAATGGGAGGCGGTACAGGGACCCATGACACACTGTGGACCCAGCAGCAGCGTGACCAGGCAGTACGGGGGCCCATGGCAGATTTGGGGCCTGGCAGCACCTATGGGAGGCCTGTAATCTGCCAGCAACCTATGACAAAATGGAAAACAACAGGAGTGTGAGGAGACCTCAAAGTGGCACATGGCAGAGTGGGAGCAATGGAAACAGCAGCAATGGGAGGCCGTACAGGGACCCATGACACACTGTGGACCCAGCAGCAGCGTGACGAAGCGGTACGGGGGCCCATGGCAGATTTGGGGCCTGGCAGCACCTATGGGAGGCCTGTAATCTGCCAGCAACCTATGACAAAATGGAAACCAGCAGGAGTGTGAGGAGACCTGAAAGTGGCACATGGCAGAGTGGGAGCAATGGGAGGCGGTACAGGGACCCATGACACACTGTGGACCCAGCAGCAGCGTGACCAGGCGGTACGGGGGCCCATGGCAGATTTGGGGCCTGGCAGCACCTATGGGAGGCCTGTAATCTGCCAGCAACCTATGACAAAATGGAAAACAACAGGAGTGTGAGGAGACCTCAAAGTGGCACATGGCAGAGTGGGAGGAATGGGAGGCGGTACAGGGACCCATGACACACTGTGGACCCAGCAGCAGCGTGACCATGCGGTACGGGGGCCCATGGCAGATTTGGGGCCTGGCAGCACCTATGGGAGGCCTGTAATCTGCCAGCAACCTATGACAAAATGGAAACCAGCAGGAGTGTGAGGAGACCTGAAAGTGGCACATGGCAGAGTGGGAGCAATGGGAGGCGGTACAGGGACCCATGTCACACTGTGGACCCAGCAGCAGCGTGACCAGGCGGTACGGGGGCCCATGGCAGATTTGGGGCCTGGCAGCACCTATGGGAGGCCTGTAATCTGCCAGCAACCTATGACAAAATGGAAAACAACAGGAGTGTGAGGAGACCTCAAAGTGGCACATGGCAGAGTGGGAGCAATGGGAGGCGGTACAGGGACCCATGACACACTGTGGACCCAGCAGCAGCGTGACCAGGCAGTACGGGGGCCCATGGCAGATTTGGGGCCTGGCAGCACCTATGGGAGGCCTGTAATCTGCCAGCAACCTATGACAAAATGGAAACCAGCAGGAGTGTGAGGAGACCTCAAAGTGGCACATGGCAGAGTGGGAGCAATGGAAACAGCAGCAATGGGAGGCCGTACAGGGACCCATGACACACTGTGGACCCAGCAGCAGCGTGACCAGGCGGTACGGGGGCCCATGGCAGATTTGGGGCCTGGCAGCACCTATGGGAGGCCTGTAATCTGCCAGCAACCTATGACAAAATGGAAAACAACAGGAGTGTGAGGAGACCTGAAAGTGGCACATGGCAGAGTGGGAGCAATGGGAGGCGGTACAGGGACCCATGACACACTGTGGACCCAGCAGCAGCGTGACCAGGCGGTACGGGGGCCCATGGCAGATTTGGGGCCTGGCAGCACCTATGGGAGGCCTGTAATCTGCCAGCAACCTATGACAAAATGGAAAACAACAGGAGTGTGAGGAGACCTCAAAGTGGCACATGGCAGAGTGGGAGCAATGGGAGGCGGTACAGGGACCCATGACACACTGTGGACCCAGCAGCAGCGTGACCAGGCAGTACGGGGGCCCATGGCAGATTTGGGGCCTGGCAGCACCTATGGGAGGCCTGTAATCTGCCAGCAACCTATGACAAAATGGAAACCAGCAGGAGTGTGAGGAGACCTGAAAGTGGCACATGGCAGAGTGGGAGCAATGGAAACAGCAGCAATGGGAGGCCGTACAGGGACCCATGACACACTGTGGACCCAGCAGCAGCGTGACCAGGCGGTACGGGGGCCCATGGCAGATTTGGGGCCTGGCAGCACCTATGGGAGGCCTGTAATCTGCCAGCAACCTATGACAAAATGGAAAACAACAGGAGTGTGAGGAGACCTGAAAGTGGCACATGGCAGAGTGGGAGCAATGGGAGGCGGTACAGGGACCCATGTCACACTGTGGACCCAGCAGCAGCGTGACCAGGCGGTACGGGGGCCCATGGCAGATTTGGGGCCTGGCAGCACCTATGGGAGGCCTGTAATCTGCCAGCAACCTATGACAAAATGGAAAACAACAGGAGTGTGAGGAGACCTCAAAGTGGCACATGGCAGAGTGGGAGCAATGGGAGGCGGTACAGGGACCCATGACACACTGTGGACCCAGCAGCAGCGTGACCAGGCGGTACGGGGGCCCATGGCAGATTTGGGGCCTGCAGCACCTATGGGAGGCCTGTAATCTGCCAGCAACCTATGACAAAATGGAAAACAACAGGAGTGTGAGGAGACCTGAAAGTGGCACATGGCAGAGTGGGAGCAATGGAAACAGCAGCAATGGGAGGCCGTACAGGGACCCATGACACACTGTGGACCCAGCAGCAGCGTGACCAGGCGGTACGGGGGCCCATGGCAGATTTGGGGCCTGGCAGCACCTATGGGAGGCCTGTAATCTGCCAGCAACCTATGACAAAATGGAAACCAGCAGGAGTGTGAGGAGACCTGAAAGTGGCACATGGCAGAGTGGGAGCAATGGAAACAGCAGCAATGGGAGGCCGTACAGGGACCCATGACACACTGTGGACCCAGCAGCAGCGTGACGAGGCGGTACGGGGGCCCATGGCAGATTTGGGGCCTGGCAGCACCTATGGGAGGCCTGTAATCTGCCAGCAACCTATGACAAAATGGAAAACAACAGGAGTGTGAGGAGACCTCAAAGTGGCACATGGCAGAGTGGGAGCAATGGAAACAGCAGCAATGGGAGGCCGTACAGGGACCCATGACACACTGTGGACCCAGCAGCAGCGTGACGAAGCGGTACGGGGGCCCATGGCAGATTTGGGGCCTGGCAGCACCTATGGGAGGCCTGTAATCTGCCAGCAACCTATGACAAAATGGAAACCAGCAGGAGTGTGAGGAGACCTGAAAGTGGCACATGGCAGAGTGGGAGCAATGGGAGGCGGTACAGGGACCCATGACACACTGTGGACCCAGCAGCAGCGTGACCAGGCGGTACGGGGGCCCATGGCAGATTTGGGGCCTGGCAGCACCTATGGGAGGCCTGTAATCTGCCAGCAACCTATGACAAAATGGAAAACAACAGGAGTGTGAGGAGACCTCAAAGTGGCACATGGCAGAGTGGGAGGAATGGGAGGCGGTACAGGGACCCATGACACACTGTGGACCCAGCAGCAGCGTGACCATGCGGTACGGGGGCCCATGGCAGATTTGGGGCCTGGCAGCACCTATGGGAGGCCTGTAATCTGCCAGCAACCTATGACAAAATGGAAACCAGCAGGAGTGTGAGGAGACCTGAAAGTGGCACATGGCAGAGTGGGAGCAATGGGAGGCGGTACAGGGACCCATGTCACACTGTGGACCCAGCAGCAGCGTGACCAGGCGGTACGGGGGCCCATGGCAGATTTGGGGCCTGGCAGCACCTATGGGAGGCCTGTAATCTGCCAGCAACCTATGACAAAATGGAAAACAACAGGAGTGTGAGGAGACCTCAAAGTGGCACATGGCAGAGTGGGAGCAATGGGAGGCGGTACAGGGACCCATGACACACTGTGGACCCAGCAGCAGCGTGACCAGGCGGTACGGGGGCCCATGGCAGATTTGGGGCCTGGCAGCACCTATGGGAGGCCTGTAATCTGCCAGCAACCTATGACAAAATGGAAAACAACAGGAGTGTGAGGAGACCTGAAAGTGGCACATGGCAGAGTGGGAGCAATGGAAACAGCAGCAATGGGAGGCCGTACAGGGATCCATGACACACTGTGGACCCAGCAGCAGCGTGACAAGGCGGTACGGGGGCCCATGGCAGATTTGGGGCCTGGCAGCACCTATGGGAGGCCTGTAATCTGCCAGCAACCTATGACAAAATGGAAAACAACAGGAGTGTGAGGAGACCTCAAAGTGGCACATGGCAGAGTGGGAGCAATGGGAGGCGGTACAGGGACCCATGTCACACTGTGGACCCAGCAGCAGCGTGACCAGGCGGTACGGGGGCCCATGGCAGATTTGGGGCCTGGCAGCACCTATGGGAGGCCTGTAATCTGCCAGCAACCTATGACAAAATGGAAAACAACAGGAGTGTGAGGAGACCTGAAAGTGGCACATGGCAGAGTGGGAGCAATGGGAGGCGGTACAGGGACCCATGTCACACTGTGGACCCAGCAGCAGCGTGACCAGGCGGTACGGGGGCCCATGGCAGATTTGGGGCCTGGCAGCACCTATGGGAGGCCTGTAATCTGCCAGCAACCTATGACAAAATGGAAAACAACAGGAGTGTGAGGAGACCTCAAAGTGGCACATGGCAGAGTGGGAGCAATGGGAGGCGGTACAGGGACCCATGACACACTGTGGACCCAGCAGCAGCGTGACCAGGCAGTACGGGGGCCCATGGCAGATTTGGGGCCTGGCAGCACCTATGGGAGGCCTGTAATCTGCCAGCAACCTATGACAAAATGGAAACCAGCAGGAGTGTGAGGAGACCTCAAAGTGGCACATGGCAGAGTGGGAGCAATGGAAACAGCAGCAATGGGAGGCCGTACAGGGACCCATGACACACTGTGGACCCAGCAGCAGCGTGACCAGGCGGTACGGGGGCCCATGGCAGATTTGGGGCCTGGCAGCACCTATGGGAGGCCTGTAATCTGCCAGCAACCTATGACAAAATGGAAAACAACAGGAGTGTGAGGAGACCTGAAAGTGGCACATGGCAGAGTGGGAGCAATGGGAGGCGGTACAGGAACCCATGTCACACTGTGGACCCAGCAGCAGCGTGAGGAGGCGGTACAGGGGCCCATGGCAGATTAGGGGCCTGGCCGCAGCAATGTGAGGCACGTAATCTGCCAGCATCCTATGACAAAATGAAACACACCAGCAGTGTGAGGAGACCTGAAAGTGGCACATGGCATGACACACTGTGGACCTTGCAGCAGCGTGAGGAGGCGGTACAGGGGCCCATGGCAGATTAGGGGCCTGGCAGCAGCTATGGGAGGCCCGTAATCTGCCAGCACCCTATGACAAAATGAAACACACCAGCAGTGTGAGGAGACCTGAAAGTGGCACATGGCATGACACACTGTGGACCTTGCAGCAGCGTGAGGAGGCGGTACAGGGGCCCATGGCAGATTAGGGGCCTGGCCGCAGCAATGTGAGGCCTGTAATCTGCCAGCAACCTATGACAAAATGGAAACCAGCAGGAGTGTGAGGAGACCTGATAGTGGCACATGGCATGACACACTGTGGACCTGGCAGCAGCATGAGGAGGCGGTACGGGGGCCCATGGCAGATTAGGTGCCTGGCAGCAGCAATGGGAGGCCCGTAATCTGCCAGCACCCTATGACAAAATGGAACCCAGCAGCAGTGTGCGGAGACCTGAAAGTGGCACATGTTTGGGGCATGATTCATGGCGGATTTAGTCAGTTGTGTCAGGAACTGGTGGTTTGAAATCCAGACTAATCCACGCCTGATTCATTTTCACAAACGTGAGTCTCTCCACACTTTGGGTGGACAGTCGTGTCCTCCGCGGAGTTACAATACCTCCTGCGCACTAAACACGCGCTCCGATGCCACGCTACTGGCCGGGCATGACAGCCTTTCAAGGGCAAATTCAGCTAGTTGGGGCCAAAGGTCAAGTTTCGTTGCCCAGTAGTCAAGGGGATTGTCTACCTCGGTTGGCAGGGTGCTGTCCAAGTAGGCCCAAGCCTGTTGTTTGAGCTCCTGCTCCAGGTCCACCTGATGCTGCTGCTGCTGCGGCTGGTTAGTAGTTTCCTCACTGCTCTGGTGAAGAAAGCTACTCATCATCGACTGCAGACTGAGGCAGCCGCTGCTGGTGGAGCTGCCACTGCTCCTACCACCCCACCCCTCCCCTGCTGCCATGGCAGCGGAACGCGAGCGCACAGGGCCCACAGTGTCTGAGGATGGACGTTGGCGCAGAAAGGCAGAGACCAACTGACTACATAGGTGGTTTTTATAGTACGTAATTTTGGCCTCCCTCTCAGCAGGTGTGAAAAAGGCCACCATTTTGGAACGGTAGCGAGGGTCCAACAAGGTGGACAGCCAAAAGTCATCCCTCTGTCTGATGGTTATTATTCGGCTGTCGCTACGCAAGCAACCGAGCATGCTAAGGGCCATTTGTGCCAAGGAATGCGAGGGACTCCCTGCCTCCATCTCCACAGCATACTGCCACGGTGCGTCTGGGTCCTCTGTCTCCTCCTCCTCCTCCTCTACCAGATGCTCCTGCTCCTCCACTCCTGTCCGCTGAGTGGAAAAACCACCCATTTCACTCAATAATTCCTGAGCACAAATGTCTTCCTCTACCTCCTCCTCTTCTTCCTGTCCTGCCCCCACAGGGGTCATGTGGCGTTGAGATCTGTGCGCCACGTCTACCGCACCCTGACCAGCCATTGTTAACAGCATTTGTTCCAGGACGTGCAACAGAGGAATGACGTCGTTCATCCCATAGTCCTGCCGACTCACGAATAGCGTGGCCTCCTCAAAGGGCCTGAGCAAGCGGCAGGTGTCACGCATAAGCTGCCAATGGCTGACATCTAAGTTACACAGGGGAGTACCTTTATCCGCTTGTAACATCAGGAAATCGGTGATGGCCTTTCGCTGCTCGTAAAGGCGGTCTAACATGTGTAGGGTTGAATTCCACTTTGTTGCAACGTCGTAGATCAGGCGATGCTGTGGAATTCCGTTCTGCCGCTGCAGCTCAAGGAGGGTGTGCTTTGCGCTGTAGGAATGGCTGAAATGCATGCAAAGTTTACGTGACATTTTAAGGATGTCTTGCAGTGGGATAGTGGATTTTAGGAACCGCTTGACAACCAGATTGAACACGTGAGCCATGCATGGCGCATGGCACAACCTTCCTTGACGCAGAGCAGGCACCATGTTCTTTCCGTTGTCGGTCAACATGGTTCCGATTTTCAGTTTGCGCGGAGACAGCCATCTGTCGATTTCTCTGTACACTCAGAAGTTCCTCCCCTGTGTGACTACGTTCGCCAAGGCATACCAGGTGCAGCACAGCGTGACACCGTTGCGCCCTGCACATGTGATATGCCGGTCGGGTAATGGGACTTGGCACGGGGGTGGCGGCTGAGGACACGGCGGAAGAAGAGGTGGTAGAGGCGGACATGTTTGCTGGACCAAGGACGTGCAAACGTGGAGGCAAAAGCGTCGTGACCTGTCCAAGTTGCTGGTGCGGCTGTGCCGGCACCACGTTCACCCAGTGGGCCGTAAATGACATGTACTGTCCCTGACCGTAGTTACAGCTCCACACGTCGGCGCTGCCGTGCACTTTGGCAGAGACCGACATGCTCAAAGACTGGCCCACCATCTCTTCTACATGTGAATGCAGGGCTGGCACTGCCTTTTTGGAGAAGAAATGACGGCTTGGCACTCTCCACCGCGGCACGGCACAAGCCATCATTTCTCGGAAAGGTGCTGAGTCCACCAGTTGGAAAGGGAGGGACTGCAGCACCAGCAACTTGGACAGGAGGACGTTCAGCTTTTGCACCGTCGGGTGCGTGCTCGCAAACTGTTGTCTCTTGGAAACGGATTCCAAGAAAGACTGCTGACGGAATCCGTGAAGAGGAGTAGCAGGAGAAGGAGCATCTGAACGAGCGGAAGATGCCAACGAGCGACAACTCCCCTCAGCAGAGGTGTTGGAGCCTTGACTGGCTGATAGAGGGCGATTGACGTCGGGTAACGGAGCAAGTAACGGAGCGGGTGATGGAGCGGGGGCTGGGTCAGGCAGAACCGCCGTATCTTTATCACGGTTTTCCCAGGCCACCAAATGGCGACGCTGCATATGCTGACGCAACGCTGTAGTCCCAACATGGGCCCCCTGGCCACGCTTGACTTTCTGGCCACATAGTCGACATACGGCTACGTTTACTTCCTCGGGCGGCTTGACGAAAAATTGCCACACCGCCGAGTAGGAAACTTTGCCCCCGCTACTCCTCACTGGCTGACTGCTACTTCCTCCGTGCACACCAGCACCACTACTGGCCGTGGTGGTAGGCTGCAGTGGAGCTGGTGCTCTACTCCATGGCCGTTTGGCTCCACTGACACTGCTGCGACCCTGCTGCCTCCTGGGCAACCCACCGACTGTTTCGCTCGCTGCCAAGCTGGCACCCTCTTCTCCTGATGATGCGGAAGAAATTGCCTGATGACGACGAGGCTGCCAAGTGCGATCAACCTCCTCATCATCAAGTAGGGTCTCCGCCTCACTACTAGCCCCCTCGGCTGCGTCTGGGTCAGGAGACAGACCTGTCTCTAGACCGGCTACCGAGCCACTCTCCTCGCCAGTACTTCTTCGCCTGGCTGCTGAAGAGGCGGATGTCTCCCCCCATTCCTGACCGCCCTGTTAGCTCTTCCTCACTGTACAGTGGGGCTGAGCCCACAGCATGCGATACTTCGCTTGGTGAGGGAACACCAAAGGACAGGGGCAGGTAGAGGACACGTGATTTCAGTGGGCTTGCTCCCGGGCCATGCCAACTAACGGTTGTGTCTGACGTACCCACCGACCGTTGGCTGTAGGTGTCAGAGGTGACCTGGGAAGAGGAAGACGACCGAGCCAACCAATCGATGACGGCAGGGTTGTCGGTGGAGACACGACCGCTGGATGACACCGGGAGCACTGGCCTCTGGCTGCGACTAGTGCTGCCTCGACCCCTTCCTCTGCTGCCACGTCTGCTCGCTCCTAAAACATTGCCTCCTCTGCCACTCCTCTGCATGTTGTCTGACATACTCTTTAATTCAACGATTCTGTGTCCCTGAGTAACAATTCTGTGTCCCTGAGTAACAATTCTGTGTCTGTCCCTGAGTAACAATTCTGTGGCCCTGAATAACAATTCTGTGTCCCTCAGTAACAATTCTGTGTCCGAGTAACGTTTCTGTGGCCCTAAGTAACGGTTCTGTGGCCCTCAGTAACAATTCTGTGGCCCTCAGTAACAATTCTGTGGCCCTCAGTAACAATTCTGTGTCTGTCCCTGAGTAACAATTCTGTGGCCCTAACTAACGTTTCTGTGGCCCTAAGTAACAGTTCTGTGGCCCTCAGTAACAATTCTGTGTCCCTGAGTAACGTTTCTGTGGCCCTAAGTAACGGTTCTGTGGCCCTCAGTAACAATTCTGTGGCCCTCAGTAACAATTCTGTGTCTGTCCCTGAGTAACAATTCTGTGGCCCTAACTAACGTTTCTGTGGCCCTCAGTAATGATTCTGTGGCCCTCAGTAACAATTCTGTGTCCCTGAGTAACGTTTCTGTGGCCCTAAGTAACGGTTCTGTGGCCCTCAGTAACAATTCTGTGGCCCTCAGTAACAATTCTGTGTCTGTCCCTGAGTAACAATTCTGTGGCCCTAACTAACGTTTCTGTGGCCCTAAGTAACGGTTCTGTGGCCCTCAGTAACAATACTGTGTCCTTGAGTAACGTTTCTGTGGCCCTAAGTAACGGTTCTGTGGCCCTCAGTAACAATTCTGTGGCCCTCAGTAACAATTCTGTGTCTGTCCCTGAGTAACAATTCTGTGGCCCTAACTAACGTTTCTGTGGCCCTAAGTAACGATTCTGTGGCCCTCAGTAACAATTCTGTGTCCCTGAGTAACGTTTCTGTGGCCCTCAGTAACAATTCTGTGGCCCTCAGTAACAATTCTGTGTCTGTCCCTGAGTAACATTTCTGTGGCCCTAACTAACGTTTCTGTGGCCCTAAGTAACAGTTCTGTGGCCCTCAGTAACAATTCTGTGTCCCTGAGTAACGTTTCTGTGGCCCTAAGTAACGGTTCTGTGGCCCTCAGTAACAATTCTGTGGCCCTCAGTAACAATTCTGTGTCTGTCCCTGAGTAACAATTCTGTGGCCCTAACTAACGTTTCTGTGGCCCTAAGTAACGATTCTGTGGCCCTCAGTAACAATTCTGTGTCCCTGAGTAACGTTTCTGTGGCCCTAAGTAACGGTTCTGTGGCCCTCAGTAACAATTCTGTGGCCCTCAGTAACAATTCTGTGTCTGTCCCTGAGTAACAATTCTGTGGCCCTAACTAACGTTTCTGTGGCCCTAAGTAACAGTTCTGTGGCCCTCAGTAACAATTCTGTGTCCCTGAGTAACGTTTCTGTGGCCCTAAGTAACGGTTCTGTGGCCCTCAGTAACAATTCTGTGGCCCTCAGTAACAATTCTGTGTCTGTCCCTGAGTAACAATTCTGTGGCCCTAACTAACGTTTCTGTGGCCCTAAGTAACGATTCTGTGGCCCTCAGTAACAATTCTGTGGCCCTGAGTAACGTTTCTGTGGCCCTAAGTAACGGTTCTGTGGCCCTCAGTAACAATTCTGTGGCCCTCAGTAACAATTCTGTGTCTGTCCCTGAGTAACAATTCTGTGGCCCTAACTAACGTTTCTGTGGCCCTAAGTAACGGTTCTGTGGCCCTCAGTAACAATTCTGTGTCCCTGAGTAACGGTTCTGTGGCCCTAAGTAACGGTTCTGTGGCCCTCAGTAACAATTCTGTGGCCCTCCGTAACAATTCTGTGTCTGTCCCTGAGTAACAATTCTGTGGCCCTAACTAACGTTTCTGTGGCCCTAAGTAACAGTTCTGTGGCCCTCAGTAACAATTCTGTGTCCCTGAGTAACATTTCTGTGGCCCTAAGTAACGGTTCTGTGGCCCTCAGTAACAATTCTGTGGCCCTCAATAACAATTCTGTGTCTGTCCCTGAGTAACAATTCTGTGGCCCTAACTAACGTTTCTGTGGCCCTAAGTAACGATTCTGTGGCCCTCAGTAACAATTCTGTGTCTGTCCCTGAGTAACAATTCTGTGGCCCTAAGTAACGGTTCTGTGGCCCTCAATAACAATTCTGTGTCTGTCCCTGAGTAACAATTCTGTGGCCCTAACTAACGTTTCTGTGGCCCTAAGTAACAGTTCTGTGGCCCTCAGTAACAATTCTGTGTCCCTGAGTAACGTTTCTGTGGCCCTCAGTAACAATTCTGTGGCCCTCAGTAACAATTCTGTGTCTGTCCCTGAGTAACAATTCTGTGGCCCTAACTAACGTTTCTGTGGCCCTAAGTAACGGTTCTGTGGCCCTCAGTAACAATTCTGTGGCCCTCAGTAACAATTCTGTGTCTGTCCCTGAGTAACAATTCTGTGGCCCTAACTAACGTTTCTGTGGCCCTAAGTAACAGTTCTGTGGCCCTCAGTAACAATTCTGTGTCCCTGAGTAACGTTTCTGTGGCCCTAAGTAACGGTTCTGTGGCCCTCAGTAACAATTCTGTGGCCCTCAGTAACAATTCTGTGTCTGTCCCTGAGTAACAATTCTGTGGCCCTAACTAACGTTTCTGTGGCCCTAAGTAACGATTCTGTGGCCCTCAGTAACAATTCTGTGTCCCTGAGTAACGTTTCTGTGGCCCTAAGTAACGGTTCTGTGGCCCTCAGTAACAATTCTGTGTCTGTCCCTGAGTAACAATTCTGTGGCCCTAACTAACATTTCTGTGGCCCTAAGTAACAGTTCTGTGGCCCTCAGTAACAATTCTGTGTCCCTGAGTAACGTTTCTGTGGCCCTCAGTAACAATTCTGTGGCCCTCAGTAACAATTCTGTGTCAGTCCCTGAGTAACAATTCTGTGGCCCTAACTAACTTTTCTGTGGCCCTAAGTAACGGTTCTGTGGCCCTCAGTAACAATTCTGTGTCCCTGAGTAACGTTTCTGTGGCCCTCAGTAACAATTCTGTGGCCCTCAGTAACAATTCTGTGTCTGTCCCTGAGTAACAATTCTGTGGCCCTAACTAACGTTTCTGTGGCCCTAAGTAACGGTTCTGTGGCCCTCAGTAACAATTCTGTGGCCCTCAGTAACAATTCTGTGTCTGTCCCTGAGTAACAATTCTGTGGCCCTAACTAACGTTTCTGTGGTCCTAAGTAACAGTTCTGTGGCCCTCAGTAACAATTCTGTGTCCCTGAGTAACGTTTCTGTTGCCCTAAGTAACGGTTCTGTGGCCCTCAGTAACAATTCTGTGGCCCTCAGTAACAATTCTGTGTCTGTCCCTGAGTAACAATTCTGTGGCCCTAACTAACGTTTCTGTGGCCCTAAGTAACGATTCTGTGGCCCTCAGTAACAATTCTGTGTCCCTGAGTAACGTTTCTGTGGCCCTAAGTAACGGTTCTGTGGCCCTCAGTAACAATTCTGTGTCTGTCCCTGAGTAACAATTCTGTGGCCCTAACTAACATTTCTGTGGCCCTAAGTAACAGTTCTGTGGCCCTCAGTAACAATTCTGTGTCCCTGAGTAACGTTTCTGTGGCCCTCAGTAACAATTCTGTGGCCCTCAGTAACAATTCTGTGTCAGTCCCTGAGTAACAATTCTGTGGCCCTAACTAACTTTTCTGTGGCCCTAAGTAACGGTTCTGTGGCCCTCAGTAACAATTCTGTGGCCCTCAGTAACAATTCTGTGTCTGTCCCTGAGTAACAATTCTGTGGCCCTAACTAACGTTTCTGTGGCCCTAAGTAACAGTTCTGTGGCCCTCAGTAACAATTCTGTGTCCCTGAGTAACGTTTCTGTGGCCCTCAGTAACAATTCTGTGGCCCTCAGTAACAATTCTGTGTCTGTCCCTGAGTAACAATTCTGTGGCCCTAACTAACGTTTCTGTGGCCCTAAGTAACGGTTCTGTGGCCCTCAGTAACAATTCTGTTGCCCTCAGTAACAATTCTGTGTCTGTCCCTGAGTAACAATTCTGTGGCCCTAACTAACCTTTCTGTGGCCCTAAGTAACGGTTCTGTGGCCCTCAGTAACAATTCTGTGTCCCTGAGTAGCGTTTCTGTGGCCCTAAGTAACGGTTCTGTGGCCCTCAGTAACAATTCTGTGGCCCTCAGTAACAATTCTGTGTCTGTCCCTGAGTAACAATTCTGTGGCCCTAACTAACGTTTCTGTGGCCCTAAGTAACGATTCTGTGGCCCTCAGTAACAATTCTGTTTCCCTGAGTAACGTTTCTGTGGCCCTAAGTAACGGTTCTGTGGCCCTCAGTAACAATTCTGTGTCTGTCCCTGAGTAACAATTCTGTGGCCCTAACTAACGTTTCTGTGGCCCTAAGTAACAGTTCTGTGGCCCTCAGTAACAATTCTGTGTCCCTGAGTAACGTTTCTGTGGCCCTCAGTAACAATTCTGTGGCCCTCAGTAACAATTCTGTGTCTGTCCCTGAGTAACAATTCTGTGGCCCTAACTAACGTTTCTGTGGCCCTAAGTAACGGTTCTGTGGCCCTCAGTAACAATTCTGTGGCCCTCAGTAACAATTCTGTGTCTGTCCCTGAGTAACAATTCTGTGGCCCTAACTAACGTTTCTGTGGCCCTAAGTAACGGTTCTGTGGCCCTCAGTAACAATTCTGTGTCCCTGAGTAACGTTTCTCTGTCCCTAAGTAACGTTTCTCTGTCCCTAAGTAACGTTTCTCTGTCCCTAAGTAACGTTTCTGTGGCCCTAACTCTGTCCCAAATACAGAGCGGTGTGCCTCTCTTGAATGACTGGAGGCAAATGGAGAATTCTAAAATGGCCGCCATTTATAGCTCGACCATTACACAGTGCTGGCTGGCTGGCTGCTGATTGGCTAATGCGATCACATGTCATTAATGAATGCATTATGGGTCAGCGCGCCTTGTCTGCGCGCCTTCCCAGACATCCCCGCTCCGTCGCCGCACATGTCGCCGCCATTTTAGAAAAAAATTTTCCAATATTCGAAACGAATTCCACTTCGCCTACTTCGATTCGCTCATCTCTAGCAATGAGTTACTAATAAATTTCATAAAAATTAGTGATGAACTCATACTGATACCAGAAACTGATACTTTCTGGTGTGATTTGCGTCAATACAAATTGCACCCCAAAGATTAGCATGCAATTTGAACAGTAATGTGATTCCTGTACAAATTGCATTCGGTTTCCCCACTGCTTCTGTGGAACCACAGACTTGTCATAGCTTGAGTTCACACTGGGGCGGTGCGGGAAACCTCCCTGCAGGCATCCTATGCAGGCGTGTGGGCATGTATGCTATGGAAACGGATGCTCCATATTGTCAGCAGAAGGAGAGGAGAGAAAGCAGCAAGGATTTTAAATCCCTGCCACTTTCTCTCTTCACCTTGCACCTGAGGATTTACTCCCATTAATGACCAGACCTCTTTTTACTTTTCGGCACCACACTATTTCAACTAATAATTGCACGGTCATGCAATGCTGCACCCAAACTTTCTTTTGGTATACTTGATCACCTGTGTACTATAAACAAAAAAAAGACCGAACATTTTGAAGAAAAACAATATTTTTTACTTTCGGCTATAAAAAATATATAGTAAACTTAACGTTAGTCATAAATTTAGGCCAAAATGTATTCTGCTACATGTTTTTGGTAAACAAAAATCCCAATAAGTGTATAATGAATGCTTTGTGTGAAATTTATTGCGTCTACAAACTATGGTATAGATACTGCAATTTACACCATTTTTTGCTATACAGTGCTGCACTAGTTTAACTAACAATTGCGAGGTCATGCAATACGGTACATAAATGCAGAAATAGAGCTTTCTTTTGGTGGTATTTGATCTCCTGTTTTTATTTTTTGCTCTATAAACAAAATAAGACCAAAAATTTTGAAAAAAAACTAATTTCTGTCATAAAAAATATCCAAAAAACCCAAATCTCGTCATAAATTTAGGCCAAAATGTATTCTGCTACAAGTTTTTGGTTAAAAAAAATCCCAACAAGTGTATATTGATTGCTTTATGTGAAAGTTATAGCATCTACAAACTATGGTATAGATAATGGAATTTACAGAGCTTTTACATTCTGACTGCCCATCACATTTCTTGAGGTGCTAAAATACCAGGACAGTACAAACACCCCCAAATGACCCCTTTTCGGAAATTACACACCCTAAGATATCTGCTGAGAGGCATATTGAGTCCATGGAAGATTATTTTTTTCCACAAGTGTCTGGAAAATGACAAAATATTTTTTTTTTTACACAAAGTTGTCATTTAAATGATATATTTCTCACACAAGCTATGGGCATATGTGGAATTGCACCCCAAAATACATTCTGCTACTTCTACAGAGTATGGGGGTACCACATGTGTGAGACTTTTTGGGAGCCTAGCCACATACAGGAACCTGAAATCCAGTGAGCACTTTGAAAGCCTGAAGATGCGTAACGTCCTCATTTTACTTCCTCACTACCTATCACAGTTTTGGAGGCCCTGAAATGCCAGGATAGCACCAAACGCCCCCTAATTTGCATGAATTTAAAAAGAGGCATGGTGAGTATTTTGCAGATCTAATTCTCTCTCACAAGGTTTTGAAATATAAAAAAAGAAAAGATAAATGTTTTTGTTTTCTTTCTTCATTTTACAAAAACTTGTGGCAACAAACGAGATCTGCAAAATACTCATCATGCTTCTTATCAAATTCCTTGGGGTGTCTACTTTCCAAAAAGGGGTCATTTGGGGCAGGTTTGGTGCTATCCTAGCATTTCAGGGCCTCCGATACTGTGATAGGTAGTCAGGAAGTGTAATGAGGAAATAAAGCCCTTTAAAAGCCTGAAGGTGCTTATTGGATTTTGGGGTCCTGTACTTGGCTAGACTGCCAAAAAGTCTCTCACATGTGGTACCCCCATACTCGGGAGAAGTATCAGAATGTATTTTGGGGAGTAACTCCACATATACCCATGGCGTGTGTGAGCAATAAATCATTTAAGTGACAATTTTGTGTAAAAAAGAAAAAAATTTTTTTTGTCATTTTCCAAAAACTTGTGGTAAAAAAATAAATTCTTCTATTGACTCAACATGTTTGGGGTGTCTACTTTCCAAAAAGGGGTCATTTTGGGGGGTAGGGGCATTTTATACCCAGCATTAGAAGTTTATGCCACACATCATTCACTCTTCTAACCACCTGAAGACCAAGCCTTTACTGACACTTTTTGTTCACATGAAAAAAAATCTGTATTTTATGCTAGGAAATTACTTTTAACCCCCAAACATTATATATTTTTAAAGCAGACACCCTATTGAATAAAATGGTGGGTGCTGCAATTTTTTATCTCACATAGTACTCGTGCAGAGATTTTTCAAACATTTTTTAATGTTTTAATTAACATGACATGCTTTAAAACTGCGCATGCCCCGTGCCATGGCGACAAACTGCATACATTTTTAATATCCACAGACAACGCTTTAAAAGCCTTTACAAGCTACCATTTTATATTTACAGAGGAAGTCTAGTACTAGAATTACTGCCCTTGATCTGACGTTCGTGGCGATACCTCACATACATGATGCAACCACTGTTTACATACTGGCACAGGGTCAACGCTAGCGCATGCAGGTGGGGTGAGGGTACTTTTTTTTTAAGTTATTTTGATTTTTTAATTATTTTACACTGTCCTTTTCATTTTTTGTATCACTTTTAATGCTATCGCAGGGAATGCAAATATCCCCTATAACTTCAATGGGCATAGTCATCTTCTTTTTTGAGAAATCTGGGGTCTATCAGACTCTAGATATCTCCTCTGCCTTTACATTATCTAATCTCACCAAGATCAGCGTGATCAGATGCTTTCCCAATTTACAAATGGCGCTGTTTATATCCTGTGAAACTGAAGTGATGAAATGCTCGTAGCTTCCGATTTCTTAGACTATAGATGATTGGCACCATTCCAGTCTCCAATCAGCTGTATGTTCAGCTGGCAGAAACACCGGCTGCATTCTCAGGTTCACCCGATGGCATGGGACTGCCCAAAAAGGCAGAGGGGGAGGGGCATCGTCTCCTGCTGCTTGTAACAGCAATCCTGCAGCTAATTAGCCACTAGGATGAAAGTCGATTTCTGGCTGAAAAAAACGATACCAGCAGGCATCATCCTGGTATAACCAGTCAAAGTCCAGTGATGTACCAGTATGCTATGTTCTTTTTTTTTTATTGCAGCCTGTGGGCTGAATGAAAAAAAGAGAAGAAATCTCTGACAAAAAAAGTGTGTGGTATGACAGCCATTAGAATATACCGCTCTGCAGCCACCCACTTCTAATGGTGGGCACACATTAGGTTGCACGGTGCCACATGTGCCAATTCCAAGATTGTACAAATGTCTTAAGCAGTGGCACGCTTGAATAAAAATTGTTCACGTATAAGTGGTACAACATACGGTAAAAAGATGAGAGCAAGTCCCAAACTATCTTGCCACTGCTCCCCATGTAGTCAGGGCATGTGGGGGGCTCCACGTGACTATCTTTTCCCTTGTAAATCCAAAACTTATATGTATAGCCTGTTGCTCTCTCACAGGTATTCTACATCTTGACCCCATATCTGGCACGCTTGCTGGGGAGAAATTGTTTGAATTCAAGGCGGCCAGAAAAATTAATGAGGGACTCATCAACGCAGATGTTTTGCTGGAGAGTATAGACATCTGCAAATTTTTGGTTAAGGTGATTTACGAGGGGCTGAATTTTGTGGAGCTGGTCAAATTCAGGGTCACCCCGAGGATGACAGAGTGTGTTGTCATTGAAGTGCATAAAACACATTATACTCTCATATCTATGCCTGGCCATGGCACCAGAGAACACGGGCATATGATGAAACGGGTCTGTGGACCAATACAACCGCAATTCATTTTTTTTTAGTAATGCCCGTGTTGAGAGTTAGGCCCCCAAAAACATTTAAATTTGGAAACTGTAATGGATTTCCATGTGAATTGTCTGGCAAGGTTTGAATTTGGGTTGGCGGAGATAAATTGTTGTGCATATAAATTGCTTTGATCTACAATCAATGCATACAGATCTTTCATAAAAAACAGCTCCACAAAATCAAGGGAAGTAGTTAAATTTGCTGTTTCCACCTGAATTCCAGGTTGGGCAGTGAATGGGGGAAGTACGGGTGCTGCAGAATTTGTGGGCTGCCATTTGGGATTTGCAAGCACATCCGGAAAGATACTAGGGGCTCTACGGGCCTGTGTGCGAATTCTTGTTGGCTGCAGACAATACTTGTGCTCGCCATCGCACCAGCTTATACTGCACTTATGGGACTCGCCATGTCACCAAGTGATACTGCAGTGCTGGTATGTGAAAGACCAGGATGTACTAGGTTTGTGCATTGTATGGTTGTAGGCCCAAACCACTTGCTGTGGCCAATGATCTCAATGTTTTTGCTCCAGTGTCCTAAGCATACTAAGCAATGTATGGCTGAAACGCTCACAAGCTTCATTGCTCTGATTCAACAAGATTCGATTCATACCAGAACAATTTAGCCATGGTGACTGCGTTTTGATCGCAGGTGGGAACCACTATGGTGAACTTGGAGAAGATGTCCATGAACACTAAGAAATAATAGAAGTCCATAGTTAGCAAACAGGAGCAAATTGGATCATGCTTTGCTTGGGGTTTTTTTTGCCTTCCTCTGTATGAACTGTGGGTGTAGGATTATAACTTTCTTTTTTTTTTCTTGTTCAAATATTTTATTAACATTTTAACAAGGGATTGGGAACATAGGTAGAAGACATTCTGCACACATACATGAGTGTATAAACATTAGTGGTTGCAGCAGTATTGTCTTTATAAGAAAGGGGAGGAAGGCACAGATACATGAATGTTGCATTTCAAGTAGCTGGAGATGAGCAATATTAATATGTTCAGATACAGACAAGATATTTTCCTGGGAATAGAAACAAGCTCCCTGAAGTATTGTAGAGGATTTGGGGTAAAAAAAAGAGTGTAAGCCTATGGTACAAGGTCATGGGGGGGAAGAGAGGAGGGTACTAACAGGGGGGGTCTGAATGGGGATGAAGGAGGGAGGAGGGAGGTAAGTGACTCAGAGAGTGATAAAGTCGTGCTTAAGATTAAATGAAATGTAGGTCAACCTGGTATCGAGATAGTACATAGTGCATGGGGATATCAAGGGAGAAGGCGTGAGTCATCAAAGTTTGACAGGAGGAAGCATTCTACCCATGGGTTCCAGATATTCAGGAATTTGGGGATAGTGTCAAGTAGTGTGGCTTCCACTTTAGCGTGGATCATAGCCTGTGTGATCTTGTTTTTTACTGCTATGATGCTTAATGAGGGAGATTTCCAGGATTTGGCTATGATCTGTTTAGCTGCTGTAGTTACCTGCAAGAGAAGTTTGAATTGTGGTTTAGTGATGTCAGGGGGGCGTTGGTTGAGAAGGGCTGTGATTGGGTCAGGCTTGAGTGTTTTAGCGCTAAGTCTAGACAAGATGCTGAAGATGCCAGCCCAAAACGTTTGGGCTATCGGGCATGTCCACCAGATGTGGAAGTGTGTACCTGCTATTGCACAACCTCTAAAGCAGTCAGGGTAGTAGTTTGAACTTTTTTTTTTTTTCTAATGGTTGAACTGGATGGACTTTTGTCTTTTTTCAGCCAGACTAACTATGTAACTATGTAAGTTAGATGCAGGGCTGGGGCAGAAGGATAGGCTGCCCTGGGCACAGCAGCTTATTGTAGGTATGGGGGTATGGCCACCATATAACTCATTCCTTCTGCAACAATGCTGACAAGAGTAGTGAGAGCAGCATCGCTACTCTTGTCAGCTGAGCACTGGAAGTGGTGAGGAGAGAGCCAGGAGGAGGTCCCCCCCCTCCTTCCTGTCAGTTCACCGCTCCTGTATTAACAATCCAGCAGTGGTGTTTAAAGGAATACAGCAGTGCCCCTAATATTGGTGGTCAGTGTCTGTGCCCCCCTACATTGGTGGTCAGTGTGTCCCTTGGGAACCTCTTAACTGCTTAATGGTCATCAGTGTGGCCCTGCTTACTTCTTATTGGTGGTAAGTAAGACCCAACTTCTCAGTGTGCCATCCTTTGGTGGTCAGTGGGAGCATTGTTCCTCACAGGGTTGGTGGAAGGAGCTGGCAGAGGAGAAAGAAAGACAGACAGTCAAGGGAGACGCAGTGGGAGAGGAGAAAGAGAAGGGCTCTCAAAGGTAAACACAAGCTGTGTTAACATTTGTGATCCCCATGATTAGCCATGACATCAGTCACAAGGCACAGCCACTCTGATTGGCCCTGTGCCTTTTGTTTGTGATCCACTGTCTAGTGACAGTGGATCACAGAGAATATGCGTGGGCACTCATGAAAAAGGCCATACAGCATTACCATGTCCTGCCACTGCTGCTGGTCTATCACCATTACCATCTCCTGCCACTGATGCAGGCCCACCAGCATTACCATCTTGTGCTGCCTCTTTATCTCTAGTACTACTATTACGCACTGTCAGGGTATCACAGCTAATTATTCATAGTTTGTGCTTCAATGTTTGCTATGTGTTATGTTGCTCATGCAATGCCAGGGTGTCACACCTAATATTTCTGCAGTTGTTTCCCAGCTGCAAAATTTGGTAAATATTTTTATACAGGTTTATTCCTGCATACTGTAGCACCTGCTCTGTCAAAGTCAAGGTGCCACATCTATTTTTTTCACAACTGCTCATCAGTGCGTGATGCAGTCTAAAACATGCTCTTTGTCTCTCATTTTTCAGCCCATTCCTGTGATCTGCTATTTGTGGCTATTTTCTCTCTAAAATAGTGTAGTCTAAAAGTATTTTTCTCCTTAAAAATTGTCTTGTCTCTCCATAATAAATTGCAGGCTGGTAATTGTGCTTAAATATCATACATTCAAGTTGTTCAAAGTGCAGACAATTTAGAGTGTAGAAAATCAGTAAGTGTTTTCTGTCTTCTGGGGAAAAAATATATTCTAAAGTTGAATTTTTGAATAAAACTTAGTTGTGGTCCCTCCTATTCAAAATGCAACCTAAATAGCTTAAATACTTTCTATGGAGTTATTGAATTATTTCTCTTTTCAATATGAAATATATAAACCTAAATACAGATTTTTGTCCTGAAAAACTGCACGCAGTCTGTCATTTTCAAAAATGGACTGAATGAACTAAAAGATAATTTTTCAATACAATCTATACAGTTTGTACAATAGTACAATATTCCTTCTTTTTTCAAAGTGAAAAAAAATTAGCTTTGTCTTCAAAAGCTGCATGAAACCAAGTGTTTTATCAAATAATGCATCCCAGAAATTTCAAAAAATTATGTTTATTATTATTATTATACAGGATTTATATAGCGCCAACAGTATGTGCAGCTCTTTACAATATAAGGTAGATGGTACAATTACAATACATTTCAGTACAGAAGGAATATGAGGGCCCTGCTCGTGGAGCTTACAATCTAAAGGATCTAATGTTTATGCAGCGTATACCATATTCCTTCCATTTTAATGAAAAAAAAAATCTATTTTAATTTTGTTTGGACGCACCAAAGCTAAATGTGTATATGATTTAGCCAATGAAGGTTAAACTAAATTGTAGAATTGTTGCATTTCAGCTTCTTTCTATGTGCATTTCGTCCTATTTCTATGGAAATAAATTTTTTACTACTTTAAAATTAAATGGGGATGTGGTTTAGTAATGATGTCTACAGGAAATTGTACAAATACTATGTATGCTGTGTATGACATATTACTTTTATAGGATTCTGAGAAATATAACTAATACCTTTATAGTTAAGCCCTCACAAGAAAAAAGTGAATGTGGCAAAGCCAATGAGGTGTACAATGAACTGTGGAAATATTATTGGCGCTGTGTGCAGCATATTACTTCTATTATAATCAAAAAAAAAAAAATTGATTTTGTTGCTCCAATGCTATAGCAGAATGTGGCAATAAGGCCCATCAGAAATGGCAGAGAAGAGCAGAAATGTAGTGCACAATATTCCTTTCTTTACAAAGTGTAAAAAACACTCTTTTTAGTACATATTTTTACAGCTGCATTCTTTTTTTGTCAAACTTTAAATGTACACCAACTGATTTGCTGTCTCTGTATTATGGACAATATTTCTTGTTTTTTCTGCCTTATGTCAATAACACAGGGGTAGGCAACCTCCGGCACTAGTGCCAGAGGTGGCACGCAACAGCATCAAGGACAGCATCCAAGGGGAGTCCTGGGAGACCCACCTCCCAAACAATAAAGCTGGCCAGTGGCTGCATACAGAAGAAGATGCGTGGCTGGTGCCTGCCCCCCCCCCCCCCCCATTCCTGCTTGTTTCGGTTCCTATTTTGCTTTCTCCACACTAAAGCTGTGTTGAGCCGGATTCCCCAGGCTGCTTGTTCTCACTTTGAAAGGGCAATCATCTTCAGTATTTTTCTTCCTCTGCGGTACAGCACTCTTTTTTAGCCTGAGCCGGCTCATGGCCAGCCTTTTACTATCAGTGTACCTGCCCTCCCTCCAAACATTTCTGTCTCTCAGCATCCATACACCTGGCTTAGCTTGGAGGGGATATAGTTAGAGAGATTTATCTTCAAATGGCTATTAACCCCTTTCACAGCAATCTGTTATGAGTAACAAATGCAGGAATTGGGGTAGGCTGAGGTGTGAAAGCACATTAATTAGGTGATCAGATGTGTGAAGTTGCAGGAAAGGAGATGATCTGAGCTATGAAAGTGCAGGATTTGAGGTGAGCTGAAGTGTGAAGGTTCAGTAATTGGGATGATATGAGCTGTAAGTATGATATGGAAGAGGTGTACACTGGGTCTGGCCTACCCCAATGGTATAATCCCAATTTCTGTGTTTGTACTCCAGGAGCTCTTGTTGTGCAGGTGAAATAGGTGTCCATCTAGCGGGTGCCGGGGGGTCGGGGGTGTCAGTGGGCTGGTGTTTTCCCCTCAGCTCCTCTCTCTCCCTTTGGGAGGGGGGGGTGATAGGGTGGGTGGGTTTTCCAACTGGGGGTGCTTTGTGGGTTTAGAGGGTTCGGTGGGTGGTTGGGAGTGGTCGGTAGGGTGGGAGATAGTAGGGATTGGATCTTTGGGGGATTATACCATCGGGGTAGGCCAGACCTAGTGGACACCTCTTCCATCATCTGATGTGTCACATGGAGGGTCCCCTCTTCTCCAGGGGTTGGTGCCCCTCTTGATGCTGGATCTGTATGTTGTATCTCCGATGTCATTTTTATGGTTGTTGTACAATAAACTTTATTTGAGGTTAGCCAAGTAGGTGTGAAGCCTTTTTTTCTTTTATTCTTTGTTTCTTTGCTGGCACCCTTCCAGATAATCTGGTGGCACCTCAATTATATGTATAGTGATTGTAGGTGGACTCCCCGGCTTCCCTGCCTCCCCTTTTCCCCCCAATTTCTGATGTTATACAATGTGTACACTTTAAATGACTAAACTTGGCTAAAGTCCAGTGGGGGAGAAGTTGGTAAGGGGCGGGCAATAAAGAATGTTTTACCTTTGATTCATCCATTAAAAGATGGCAAACACCTGAAAACCTTCTGCCAACCTAGCAACTAAAGATGAGCAGAATGATGATGGCCAACCAAATTTAGTTGAAGACCTTTGTCTCTAATTTCACTATACAGCGAAAAACATATTATCTTTAAGAACACCTTGTTGTTTTGCTTTGTGAAGCCATGTGACGTTTCCCAAGACACCCCTAGCAACCAATCAATGAATGCTCATCCCCCTCCCTTTCACCAGGCATCCTGTGGTTACTCATTTTGTGGGTTATGAGTGGTTGTGACTGGTGAACAGGGAGATAGCATTAGTGAGTTGTAAGTGGTTGTTGTTTTAAGTTTTATACTGGAACTAGAGGGAGCCTAGTCACCTATTAACATCCTATCTGTGTTCTGGTCATCTTCCTGGTATTGTGTCTGCCTGCTATTAAAGATTACGTTTATTTTTTTTTTTCTCAACAGCTTTAGTTACATTATATGCCTGTAGTGATGTATGTCCCACAATGTGCAGACTGCTGGTTACTGTAGAAATCTTCACTACAGGGCTGCCCTGTCATCTTCCTGCTGCCAAACTTCCGATGCTGTGGGAGTTAATGGATTCAAGTCTCTGGACTCAGTGAGGCTAAAGATGATCTGATGGGGACAAAGAGAAATGTTCTTGCACTGATTATGAGCATGATCTGTGAATGGGGGATAGACTCCTGTGACTTATGAGACTCTCCTGCAGTCACAGATCCTGTTACAGGCAGTGTAATCAATTAAATGTAATCAATGTAATCAACAGAGAAGGCAGGAGGGGGCATGCAGTGAAGATTTCTACTGAATCCAGCATCCTGCACATTGTGGGCAGGCAAGTAATATAATCAAAACTGCAGAGAATTTGGTTTTTTTTATTTTAGCTAAACTTCAGCTTTAATTATTTAGATAATTTTGTTATGCTAGAACTTGTAGAAGCATGTTCATCCTCCTATATTCTTACATTTATTCTGTGTGCTGAAAAATGTTTATAAAATGTTACTTTTATTGAAACAGTGGGTGCCTGGTCATTTTCATGCTGTTGTGATCTAACATTCTTTCTGACTGCTATATATTACATAGAATATTTTATTATATTTAGAACTAGTGGGGGTAGGGTCATCTTCTTAGCAGTGCCATTATTGCCTGCTATTCAGGCTGTGTGCTTACAATTGGGTGCGGCTGCCTTTTTGTTTGCTTAATGGAATTTATTATTTTTTCATAATAGGACCAGTGGGGTTAGGTTATGAGGAGGTGCTTCTGCTATTCTGTTTGCATTCTAAAAATGATCCGTAAATGTACTTTTTATATAGCAGTTGATTGCTAGTTAGGTAAAGGTGCTGCAAATGTCTCCTGCCATTATGTGCCTGTACTGGAAATTACCTAGAAACTTTCACTGAAGTTGCACCATGAGGGGCCTAGTTGTCGGTAGCGTCTGCAGGAAATAATCTAGAAAATTCATCAGTTTTTGAACCAGGTGAGCCTGGTCAACCAGAAGTGTTGCAGCCTGTTTCATCTTGGCTGCTTTGTGGGAAAAAAATAATTAATTGAACCAGTGGGGGCTAATTCATCATAAAGTGCTGTAGGTTTGTCCTCCTGATGGCAATTTTCATGTCTCTTGGCCGGCTGCTAATAGTCTATAAATGTTTTCCAATGCAAACAAAAGGACCCTGCTATCAATTGTCATACAATTTTTTGTCTGGAAATATTGATGTTGTGGTGTTACAAATCTCAACAGATACAGTTATACCTTGGTGTGAGAGAATAGTTTAAGGCAGGGATCTCCAAAGTTTTGAAACAAAGGGCCAGTTTACTATCCTTCAAACTTTAGTGGGGGACCAGACTTTGGCCAGTGGGAGTACAAAATTCCCTGGCATCAGTGGGAGGAATAGTGCTCCATCATTGTTGACAGTAGGAGGAACAGTGCTCCGTCATTGGTGTCATTGGGAGGAATAGTGCTCCATCATTGGTGTCTGTGGGTGTAATAGTGCCCCATTATCGGTGTTAGTGGAAGGAATAGTGCCCCATTATTGGTGCCAGTGGGAGAAATAATACCCCATTATTGGTGCCAGTGGAAGGAATGGTGCAATGAGGGCCAGATAAAGGTAAGCAAAAGGCCACATCCAGCCCACGGGCTGCAGTTTGGAGACCCCTGGTCCAAGGCATAGTGCTTGAGGAGAATAGTCCCCATGTAAAATCCCCAACTCTGTTCCTTAATGTTGTTTTACAGGCTAGATATTTTCTACTTTAATGCATTCCATGCATTAAGGCAGGAGTGTCAAACTCTGTTGAGAAACTACAAGTCCCATTATGCCTCTGCCTTTGGGAGTCATGTTTGTAACTGTCAATCTTGCAATGCCTCATGGGACTTGTAGTTTGACAACAGCTGAAGGGCTGCCAGTTTGACACCTGTGCATTAAGGTATAAAATGTCCCAGTATCAGTACCTCCCGATCACACTTCTAAGCACTTACTTGAATTCTCATTTGATCCAGCACTGTGCCCATCTGTAGCATCTCTGCAGGGGCCAGTGGTTCTTGCTGCTGTCAATCAAATTCTGTGAACAGAGACCGACAGCAGGGCCATCTATGAACACACGTGTGCTCCCATAGAAGATCACGTCAGCACAGTTTCACTTGCATGGACTTTATGTTCCAAAAAACACAGATATATTTTTGATTGTCCTTTCGGTTGTTCATACACAGTGTGTCCCTAAGAGTTATTGTCAAACAGCACGGGATGCTTTTTCTTTTTTAAAGAACCACTATCACAATTATTTGGATTTTGTCACAATTTTAATGTTATGTTTCACTTATGTTTGTTGATTAAGACATTTATTTGTTTGCAAGATTTTTTCACAGCACTAATGTGTTGGCACAGCTAGCACTATTTTTACATATTAGATAGAATTGATTTATAGTGCTTCACTATTCACAGTAATCTAGTGGAAGTGGGTTGCTGCTCCTCTGACTGAGTGGCAAAAAAGCAGTACTATGGGGGAGAGCTCTGGAATGAAACTGAATGTTTTGGCTGGCGTTCTGCTTTAACCGCAATGATATTTTATATTTAAACACACATGATTGGCAGCATAGTGGTGTAGTGGTTAGCACGTCTGCCTGGGTGCACTAGGGTCCTCAGTTTAAATCCCAACCACGATACTGCCTGCCTGGGGTTTGCATGTTCTCTCTTTGCTTGTGTGGGTTTCCTTCCATACTCCAAAGACATGCTGGTAGGTTAAGTGTCTAAATTGCCCTAGTATGTGTAAGTATGAATGTGAGTTAGGGACCTTAGATTGTAAGCTCCTTGAGGGCAAGGAATGATGTGAACATACAATATATCTGTAAAGTGCAGCTAAAATTGTTGATACTAAATTAATAGCAATTATAGTTTTTTTTAATTTTCTACCCATCTGGCGCTGTTCTAAATTATTAATAAATTAGATGACTAACAGGGTATAAAATTCTGATGAAGGTATTGAATAAGATGTGTTTTACCAATAAAAGTGCACTTAAACACAAGTTCAGGCCAAAGCTCAGCAGTCATAACTGTGTAGGAGGAATTGTGAAAATAGAAGTGTCATAACCGTAAAAGAAACTTGATCTGAAAGTAAACCGTTAGCAGAAGCATAACCACAACTCAAGTCAGGAAATGGTACAGCAGTTAAAAAGTAAGAATCCGATTAATTAAAAGTGGGAAAGGACAGAAGTAACTGTAGAAAGTGATAACAGTTTAGATAAAAAAACATGAGCTTTAATATTATAAAATTAGAAGGTGACATCTGCCATCATTGCAAACATAAGTTCAGGATTTTTACATGAAATAGTTATGTCAAAGTTTTTATATGTGCCAATGACACATTTTGTAGATTTATTTTCATATTGTAATGTTATAATGTCATCTATCAAAAAAACCCTCTACATTTGCAGCCCATCACATTACCTCCACATTTCTATCCATCGCTACAATTACAATACTGTTTCACCCAAAGTGTATGTAGTTAAAATGTTATTCATTGTAATTCCTGCACATATTATGTATTTAACTATAAACCTTTTTGATTTTATGTATGACTTGTGGTTTCTTTGGGGATGTGTTTACACAGTTTGAAAGTCCTATCTTTTGTTCTACTTTTGTTTTATGCTGGTTCCTAGGGGTGTGGTAAATTTTGTACTTACCAGCACCAAATGTTGTGATATGTAAAAATGATATACATCAAATTGTAAATATTACAGGATTCTGCACCACATTTTTGGAACCAGATACTAGATGGCTGATGCTTTAGTTTTAAAATATAAAGAATTGGAATTTGATTTTTGCTGAAGTCAACAAAGCTGGTTGAGGTAGATTCTAAGGTTTCCCTTAAGTGGTAGGTTTTTCCTTCGTGAATCTGATTATTTTGGGACCTGGCACATATTTAATAAACTGCTATGTTTGCAGTTCCAGCATCCAATTGCAAAACATATTATTGGAGGCCTAAACTAATGTGAAGTTTAGTTATAAACACCCCAGCTTCCCAGCATTAAAGTGTTACTAAACCTAGGACCCTGCATTCGCTGTATCTGGTCTCCCACAGTACACAGAAATACAATTATTTTAGTAAATCTATCTATTTATCCATTCAATCGTATCCAACCCTTGGTGATTGCATGGACCATCACTCGTAAGTGACTTTTTTCATGAATTCTCTTAGCAACTATTTTACAGGGTAGGTTGCCAGGTGTTTCCCCAACCCCTACCATGCAGGAGATCCCACACAGCCAGGGATGAAACTAGGACAATTTAGACAGGAGCCAATTAACCTACCAGCATGTCTTTGGAGCGTGGGAGTTACCTGGAGGAAACCCACACAAACACAGGGAGAATATGCAAACTCCATGCAGGAGGCGTCATGGCTGGGAATTGAACCCATGACCCATTTACTGCACGGCAGACGTGCTAACCACTAAGCCACTGTTCTTAGTAAATACAAACTGCTAAATACTTTTTCTCATCAGCAGTATATAGCAGTCTTGTGACTTCTATAAATGTCCCGCAGAGCACTGGTTAAAGCTTGTAGGAGGAGTTTTCTTTCTGCTCTAGGAGGATGCAAAACCCCTGACCTCGGTCTGGACAGTACTGATTGGCCCTGTGCTGATCACATGCACCCACATGCACCCAAGAAAAAATAAAAACCTCTCTAGCAATACACACTAAACTGAGCATGTGCAGAAGGGCTAAGGGTTCAGTCAATCTAATCAGCATGGACATATGAACAAGAGGAGGGGAAGAGAAGTCATGGTCAAACATCTTTTTTACACAATGCAGAGGATTAACCCTTTAGGTTCCACAGTGAGTATAAAAAGCATGTTTTACTGCATATACAGACTGATTTTACTGTTCTGGATTTAGTAACACTTAGACATTCCATAATACTTATTATCACAGCTACATGAATACCCTTTCAACACTGTAACTCTCAGAATTTCAGGGAATTTCATGATTTTCTGGGAACGAGTGAAAATGTTCAGTAAGCCACTTATATTATCCTGCAAATATTACAACTGTGCTAGAACATGAACTAAATGTACCTTTATCCAAGCTCCACACATCTCTCTCTCTCTCAAAAAAAAAAAAAAAACATTTGCCTTTAAATAGCAATTCCTTGTCGGCTTTTTTTGATAAAAAATTACAGTTGTGTCCAAAATTATTCAACCCCCAATGCTGTAAAGGGGTTTAGGGACTATAGTGTACATTTGGAATTGTATTCAGAATCAAATCCTACAAGGACGTTGTAACTACCCAAATGCAACTAAAATGACATCAATTGTTTATGTAATACAGTAGTAAATGGTTCTTATGTGGTTTCTTCATTGCCACAATTATTCAACCCCTTAAAGACTACCACTCTGAAGAACAGAGGTTCATACAGGTGCTTTCCATCAGGTATTGAAAACACCTGTGGATGTCACCGAGCAGCAATCAAGCATAATAAGCACCAATTAGGCAGCTTTAAAATGACTGTGATACTCAGCTCCTTCTAGACATTTACTGGTGTGGTTACAAACATGGTGAAGGCAAGAGAATGGTCCAGGAAGACAAGAGAAGAGGTGATTTCTCTTCACAGGAAGGGCAATGGCTATAAGAAGATTGCAAAGATGTTAAACATACCAAGAGACACCTTAGGAAGCATCATTCGCAAATTCAAGGCAAAGGGCACTGTTGAAACGCTACCTGGTCGTGGCAGAAAGAAGATGCTGACTTCGACTGCTGTGCGCTACCTGAAGCGTAGAGTGGAGAGAAGTCCCCGTGTGACTGCTGAGGAACTGAGAAAAGATTTGTCAGATGTGGGTACAGAAGTTTCAGCCCAGACAATAAGACGCACACTGCGTAATGAAGGCCTCCGTGCCAGAACTCCCAGGCGTACCCCCTTGCTGTCTCCAAAGAATAAGAAGAGTCGACTGCAGTATGCCAAAAGCCATGTGGACAAACCACAAAAGTTGTGGGATAGTGTTCTGTGGACTGATGAAACAAAATTAGAACTGTTTGGGCCCATGGATCAACGCTATGTTTGGAGGAGGAAGAACAAGGCCTATGATGAAAAGAACACCTTGCCTACTGTGAAGCATGGTGGAGGGTCAATCATGCTTTGGGGCTGTTTTGCTTCTGCAGGTACAGGGAAGCTTCAGCGTGTGCAAGGTACCATGAATTCTCTTCAGTACCAGGAGATATTGGATGGAAACGTGATGCAGTCCGTCACACACCTGAGGCTTGGGAGACGTTGGACCTTTCAACAGGACAATGATCCCAAGCATACCTCCAAGTCCACTAGAGCATGGTTGCAGAGGAAAGGCTGGAACATTTTGGAGTGGCCATCGCAGTCACCAGACTTAAATCCGATTGAGAACCTCTGGTGGGACTTAAAGAAAGCAGTTGCAGTGCGCAAGCCTAAGAATGTGACTGAACTGGAGGCCTTTGCCCATGAAGAATGGGCGAAGATACCCGTAGATCGCTGCAAGACACTTGTGTCAAGCTATGCTTCACGTTTAAAAGCTGTTATAACTGTAAAAGGATGCTGTACTAAGTACTAAGATTGAATGTCACTTGGGGGTTGAATAAAACTGATAATGCTGTGAGCACAGAAAAGACATTTGTGGTTATTTCATTATAACTGTTATGTTATATTTGTCTGACCTACAAGTGCCTCTTTAATGTAAATGTAAGCAAGATGACTGAATGATCAAAAGCAATGTCAAACTGGCCAAAACACTCAATTTCAGTGGGGGTTGAATAATTTTGGACACAACTGTACATAGGGACGAGCCAAAATAAAAAAAAGGGCATGGGTAGCTGAACACTGTCCTGGGGGACATGTACCAATACAAATAAAAAATAATAAAATAATATAATTTAGTGGAGGGCAGCTCTTTTAATAAGGCTCAAAGGGAAACATTAAAAATATACAATACATTAAATTTCATGCTTTGGGGAATACCTAAAACCTGTCTGTGAAGTGGTTCACTGTTAGGATGTACACAAGCAAAAGTGACATTTACAAAGTAAAAAAAATACTATTTAGATTGCTGAATTACATTTTTCAACAGCTTTGTTCTGCTTGTAAACAAAGTGGAGGAGAATTCCCATTATCTACATCATAGCCTTATCCTAGATGGCGGTCTGCTATAGTTTGTAAGAGGGACCCCATTAAAAAACAAAAAAAAAAAACATTATGAGGTTCCCTATGAAAATACACACCAGACCAGATGGATTTAAAGGGGATACTCCCACACACAAAAATAAACAAGAAAAAAAATTCCTGGTTAAACTATTGAATATGTTCCTTCCTCACTCCAGGTGGGTCATTCTATTCAGTTTCTTTCCCTATGCAGTATCTTTGCTGCTATAAAATTTTGTTCCTAATCACAGTGCTTTAAACTATATCTCCAACAAACTCTCACCAATAACACCCCAAGAAAAGTCATACTTTCACCCTTGAATGTAAATTATTATAAACCTTTTCACTAATTAAACTCCTATCTCTCAATGACACCCGCTCAAAAATGTTTTATACCCTTAAACATGTCTCAAAAGTTGATCCCTCGAGAAGAAGTCGGAAGGGACGAAACGTGTCAGGGCCGTGACGTCTGACGCCAAACCAGAAGGAGTGGAGTGGCCATTTTGAGTATTGGAATTTCAGCATACGAACTGCTGGGGACTGGTCTGATGGATCTAACAATCCTTAATGTAAGAATTCTATTAAATTTGGTCTTATACCTTTTATTATGCAATTGATGGATCTCTTCTTTACCTCCACGAGGAATTGGGGAAATTGAAAAGGGTATACCAGCATGGTGGAAGCTGACAAGGAAATACTATACCCTGAAATGCTGGTTTATGCTGCAAGAGGATTTACGGGATCTGGACTGGTGAATTGAGTTGGACACACTGTAGAATCTTTGAAGATTTTCATATTTTGGACAGTATTACTACTTTGGACTATTTTGGATTATGACTTTTTTTTTTGAGACACGTTTAAGGGTATAAAACATTTTTGAGCAGGTGTTATTGAGAGGTAGGAGTTTTAGTGAAAAGGTTTATAATAGTGCTTTAAACTAACAACCAACAATTGTGCAAAATACTAAATTACTAAATAATTAAATATATAATATCCCATGTAATGCAACTTTAAATAAAAGCATCCATTCTTTAATAATCTTCTTCAAGTGCTGCTTGCTTCTATCCTTTACTTTGTGCAATGCAGTTCAAAAAGTGCTCGGTGTAAACTGTGCCAACTAAATGCTGTTTATCATGAAGTGTCCTTCAAAAAGTGCTCTCGTGTTCAGCAGTCAGCCACCACCACATGCAAAATCTCACTGGACAGAATTGACTCCCTGGTAGAGTAGGTCAATCAGTTATTATTATTATTATACAGGATTTATATAGCGCCAACAGTTTTCTCAGCGCTTTACAATATAACGGGAGACAATACATCAACAATACAGTTCAGTACAAGAGGGATAGGAGGGCCCTGCTCCTTGAAGCCTACAATCTAGGAGATTCTTTCCCCCATCCATAGTACCACCACTCCTTTCTCTCACCATAATCAGGGATTTCATAAAACAGAGGAGATAAAGGGCTCGAATAGTGTAAAAAAAGTTTATATTTAATCGATTGACATATACAACTTAAAATCCATAATCTATCATGCTCATATTTGACTGCATTCCAAAGCATATTGTGGAATGGATTTTCCTACTTTCTCCCTCCCAGTGTTAAAATGTTCTGAGGCCCCCTAATGTTACAATTAGGCTATACACTGCTTTTAAAGAGTTAACTATCTTGTCAAAGGCACCCTGATCTCCTGCTGGTAGGTCCAGGATTACCCTTCATGCTTTCCCTTCCAAGGGATGATTGGTTAGTTCTGCTTACTGAGTGAACAGGATCCCATATCATTAACTCAGGCCCTGCAATCACCCAAGTCCTGATCTGACCCTTTGTAACTGGGTAACTGATGAGGCAGAAATCCTGCCAGGAATAAGGGTGTCAGGGCTCTGTCCACAACAGAGGTACTCGGAGACCTGGCATTCCTTGGTGCATAGTTACACTTGCTACTAGCTCAGTTTGGAGCCAGACCGCCTTTATAAGATGGTTGCTGGTTGATCTCTGGCTCCAGAGTACCTTTCTCCCGTGTTTCCTTGCTATTGTGATCTCCTGTTACCGACTTGTTCCTGGACCTATCTTCTTTGCCCATCTCCTGACCTGACCTTGGCTTTGCTAACTGATTCTCTTGCTTGCTCTCCACCTGTCACCTGACCCTGACTCTGAACTGGCTGCTCTTCTGTCCTCTGCTACACTGAAGACCTGCTATCTCTCATGGGTGCCACCTGTCTGCAGACACCACTCCAGTCCATTGGCTGTGTTCCTGGGTGTACCTGTGACAAGCATCCTCAATAAGATCATCTCTACAAGCACTCCTGCATGTGACCCATGCTACTTTGGCCTGAATCATTCTGTCCCATCTTCAGGGGAGTCTGGAACTTAGCCACATGGGAAGACCTCTCTTCATTGGCCTCCACCACCAGGTATATGATAAAATGTATCATTATTGCAGGGGTGTTAGGTTGCCTGCTCTCCTCTGTAGTAGTACTACCAGGTGCTGTTGTCTCACTATTGTCATCACTGTTGTCTAACATGACAGATCTTGTCTATAGATGCCAGGTGTAACAGGGTGGGTAACCAGCTGATTGGACAGACAGTAACTGTAACTTGCAGTTTACTTAACAGGTGCAAAATAAGAAATAAATCAAAATAGGTTCAGGATGGCAATGTCTCTCTGGCTCAGAGTAACACATGCCTGCATAATATAGTCTCTAAAAAACTCTATAGAAACTAAAATTCAAGACAATGTTCCCATGTTCAGTAAAACAGTGAAGAACATGGCTGCTTGTGATTATACTCAGCATATAGACAGTATCTCTCACAATGAAGTTCAGGGTAGCTTTGGTAACACTGGTGAATGCCTGCAGGAATCCAAGGCCCAAGAATAAATCTGCACCCTACTGCTACTGGTGGCAATTTGGAAAGGGCTTCCCATAGTAGCTGGGTCTTTGGAGAATCTGCTTGCTATGAGGTCCTGGCTCAGCTGCATACATGCTGGTACTGACAGTGGAGAGTCTCTCACCTTGCTGCAGATCACTTGCTCAACTACCTCTGCCTCATCGGGTGCTAAGGGAGGGACCTATCTTTCCTGGACATGTCAAGAAACTAAGGAAATTGTGGGAAATTGAGTCAAAGATGCTTCTAATGCTATCTATATGTTGATGACACCCAAGTCTATCTCTACTCCCCAGCTTACCCCTTCAGTCTCCTCACGTTTTCCAATTTACTAACTGACATCAGTATGGATGTCACACCATGTTTTCACATTCAATATTTCCAAAACTGAGCTCATAATATTCCCCCCCAACCACCATCTCATCCTGTGTCGCCTTCCCCAACTTTTCCATTCAGACCAATAGCACAATTATTGGCCTCTCCACTAATACCAGGTGCTAGTTGTAATCCTGGACTCTGACCTCTCCTCTCGGCCTCACATCCAATTGATGTCCAAATCTTTCCAAAATCTTTCCAAAATTCACCCCTTCTTAACAAATTACACCACAGAACTATTAATTCCCTTCCATCTTATCTCTTGCCTTAACTATTGCAACTCCCTCCTTGTTGACCTAAATGTACATAGACTATCTCCTCCTCTGTCTATAATGAATACTGCTTCCAGATTTAGTCACCTTACCAACCGTTGAATGGCCATTGTCCCTCTCTGCCAATCCCCTCAGTGGCTTCATATCTTCATATTGCCCAACATAAAATTCGAAATACTAGCAATAACATACAGAGCCACACACAACTCTGCCCCAGGCTACATCACCAACCTCCTCTTAAAACATTACCCAAACCGTTCTCTCTGCTCCTATCAAGACCTCCTGCTCTCTAGCTCCCTTGTCACCCCCTTCTTTGCAAGACTTCAGGATATCTCCTCACTCTCTTCTGGAACTCCTTACCCTAATCTTTTCGTCTGTCTCTTACTCTGTCCACCTTTAGATGATACCTGAAAACTCTTCTCTTCAGGGAAGCCTATCCTGCTTCACACCTAAAAACTGTACTATTACTTTCTACCCTTACCCCTATACCTTTTTGTATCATTTGACCCTCCCTATTATTGTAAATTCCCATGAGCAGGGCCCTCTTGTATCGAGATTTATTGTATTTGTATAGTCTTCCTTTATTTTGTAAAATGCTGTGTGAACTGTTGCTGATATAAATCCTGCATTATAATAGTAATTCAAATTAGAAACAGAAATGTATTTTCTTTATTTCATAGGTAAGATTTATCTACAGGGCCATTCCAAATCAATTTTGTATACATTCTTTATATATTCGACAAAAGGAAATGAATCCAACCGTGGAAAGAAAGTAAAGAAGCATGTCACGACTAGCTATCTGGTGTTTCGCTTTATAACAGTACATGTTTTCCTGAGGTACGCATAACTCATCAGGCACAGAGTCAGCAAAAAGGTATTTTGGCTGTCAAATTTAGATTTTCTCCTAACACACAAGAATAAACATGTTAAAAAAGTATTGTCTCACAATACTTCACTTTTCATAATGAATAAATATGCAGAGCAAACTTTAACCACATAACAAAATATCTAGTTAGTTGTTATAGATAAATTATTGTAAAGTGTATCCTGTTATGGGTCCGATTTTCAGCAATGACTATTGTTTTGTTATCTAGCCTTCAGAGTACACCAAGCCACATAAAGTGAACTTACATCATTTTAACTTGACATATGTTGGGGGCACATTGCTGTGCTTTGAGTGTAAATCTGTAGTTTACTGAGGATTGGAGTTGTAAAGCCCAATTCCAGACAATTTGTTTTGTTAGACTTCCAATTACTTTCTGTCCCAGTGACTTCCTATCACAGAGTGTCACACAGGGTGTCAGCAGAACAGTAAGTACAAGGAAATCTTTTTAATCGTTCCCAGAACTATTCAAATGTAAACTTACATCTCTTTGAGCTTAAATCAGAACTAAACCTTCCTATCCTTTTCAGCCAAGCTGCCATCTTAGCCTCTGTTTGATCTGCAACTGCCATCATGCTGCACAGGTGATCAGTTATGATACCAGCCATTTGATGGTTTGACAGTTTTGTTGAGAGCACACGCAAATGTGTCAGTTAGAATCAGGGGTGGATTGACAACTCATGGGGCACCCAGGCAATAGGGGATCATGGGGCCCCTGTGTCCTTGCTCAAACTCAAAAAAGCCTATGAAAAAAGGTACCAGGGGCATCTCATGGGGCCCCCTACTGACCCCGAGCCCTCAGGCAGTGCCCGAGTTTACAAATGGTCAGTCCACCCCTGGTTAGATTACTGGCATCCTGGGAATGTAACTGCTTTTTGACACCATTAAATCAATGGGTTTAGTTCTGCTTTAAAGGTAGTCACACTTATGACTGAAGCTATTCAGGACTGCATTATATTGACTTTGTTTAGGGACACTGTCACTTTGGCCATGCAGGAAAATTTAAATTGTCTGTGCAAAGCAACCCTCCCTAATCACCTCCCCTCACGACCACCTTATACTTACAGTGCTCCTCCATAAGTCCTTCCTCCTCTGAATCCAGGTACTGTACACTACCCTGCAATTCCAGGTATGAAGGGTCATGAGATCTTTTTCTCTGTGACAATGATTGGTGCTAGCAGCCACTAACTAGGCTCAATCACTGTCACATGACTAGGAAAGTATCATTTCTCCAGTAATTTTATTGTCAGTTGGGGGGGGGGGGCAAAAGGCAGCCAGGGATTGTTGGTAAGTTGTAACAGTAAAGGGGTAACAGTGTCTCTTTAATGGTAACCTGTAATAACTGTGGAATCTATCACTGGTGAATTGTTAATGATACAGCTGTCACTGTCATCCTTGCTTTATTATTTAGTGAGTTACTGACATGATACAAATGTGCAGGTGTTTAGTTTTGACTTTAAAGTGACTTACTGGGTAGTAAAGATCAGGATCAATATGACATTCCCAAAGCTTGAGCCATTAAAGACAAGCCATCAGTGGTACTTTTCATGTTGCCATCATGGCAGTGAACCCTGATACAAAGCAAATATAAGGATGTTTCTCTTTTTCAACACAAAGCTCTATACAGTACATCTCAGAAAGATTAACAAGTGTATTAATTGTGATTAAATCCACCTTATTGTTTTTCTCCTTGAATGCTACATGGGGAAGATGTCACAGGTTGGTGTGGGCATTTTTACACCAGCTGGTAACATGAGTTTCACTAACGTGTGAAGCCTAAAAATCCTCAATTCTTTTTTTTTTGTAAATTATTTTGAACAAATGGCATAACAAATCATACAAAAAGAAAAAGAACATCAAGACAGAATGTGGGAGAACCCAGGCATCAGGAGCCTGTACAGATTACACGCGGAAAATCACTGATACAAATAAAGTATAGTCCAGGTAGAGATGAACCAAGCCAACCACATCCCTAAGTCACACCACCTCTTCCTTACATTTTGTCTTTTTATCAATAACAATAACATATAGAATACAACATTTAAACACCAGTGGAAGAACGGAAAGAAGAGGAAGAGAGAAGAGAGAGAGAAAAGAAAAAAAGGGGGGGCGAGGGGAGGGGATTGCAAAGAGGAGAATAGAGGGGGGGGAAAGGGGAAGACCTGACCTTCCACCTAACCACCCGGCCACTCACATATGTGATTGCCCCAGACTACCGGACAATGTGAAGGGTTGAGTCTCTCTAATAGGTAACTCAAAACTGAGAAGCTAACATGGTTTCATCTGTATAGAAAAAATATGGGGTCCAAGTTTTCCAATATCTATCACCTTGCTCCTTGAGCAACATAGTCATGTTTTCTATTTCCTGAATCTCCTTAATGTGAGCCAGCCAATGTGTTTTTGTAGGGGGCACACATTGCAGGGATGCAGGCTTTTGCTGCATTAAGCAGGTGTTTCAAGAGAGAATGCTTGTATCTTTTGTTTGACATAGGTGTGTCCTGAAGAAGAAAGGCCGCAGGGCTTTCTAGAAGAGTTACCCCCGTTAACGTGCGTACCTTCTGTTCCACCATAGTCCAGAAATCCCTCAGTTTGGGGCACTCCCAGAAAATATGGAGCAAGGACCCCTCAGAAGCCTGGCATCTCCAGCAGATGTTTGGGACCTGGGGGAACATGCGATGAAGTACCTCTGGCATCCTCTACCATCTAGTAAGAAGCTTGTATCCCCCCTCCTGGTATCTTCTGGCCAGGGAGGCCTTGTGAGCAAAATATAAAATCATGTCTTTCTGCTTCTGAGAGAAGGTAGTATTCAGATCCCTTTCCTAATGCTGTAGAAACGGTAGTTCAGATAGGGCTTCAGATGTGATCAAGGAAGTATAGAAATGAGAGAGTAAATGCTCTCATTTCACCAGTCATAAAAATCTTCCATTCTTTACTGGGAATCCAGGCAAGGAGGCATGGGCTTAATTTTATGAATTTCCCAGGTTGAAGCCCTCAAACATCTAATGTATAATGTGATATGTTGGGGGTCTGGATCACCAGCCAGCCATATTGGTAAAAGCAAACAGTTTTTATTTTTGAATTATAAATGAAAAACAGCTTAGATTCATACTTACCTGTAAAATCCATTTTTGTTTTACATCACAGGACACAGAGCAGGCTATTCATGACTATGTGAGTTATAGGCCACATATAGGTGAATGGACACTGGCCGACCAATCAGAGAGGAGATCCTCACCTATATAACCCCTTCTATACAGGAAGTACTTCAGTTTTTGTAGCAAGCAATGACATTCCAGAAAGATGTGTCCCGTGATGTACTCCAAGAAATGGATTTTACAGGTAAGTATGTAGAAAAAAAATCCAGTTTTTCTTTATCGCACATCACGGGACACAGAGCAGGCTATTCATGACTATGTGGGATGTCCTAAAGCAATAAAGAAATTTGAAGGGGAGGGTGAAACCATGCTAGCCACCGTCCATAATCCCTGAGGACCTACTCAGCCAGCCATAAAACACTGCAGCCAAATGCAGAATCCTCTGCGGCTCTGACATCCACCTGGTAGAAACTTGTGAATGTATGAACCGAAGACCATGTAGCAACTTTGCAAACTTGAGCCACTGACGCCTGATGGCAGATTGCCCAAGATGCCCCCACACTCCTGGTAGAGTGTGCCTTTACCCGAAAGGGTGGGACTTTACCTTTCAATAATAAATAATAAATGATTACACAGCGCTGAGCATACCCTTTGGCGCTATATAAATACTGTATAATAATAATATTAACCGCACTCTAATACTATCATTCCAATAAAACGTGCATGTAAAGTGTACCTATTCAATATTGTGTACTATAAAAATAAATTACATCACCTTAATTAGTCAAATTATATTCACACGATGTGTCACCAAAACTAAAAAATCCTTATATAAATAAAAAATATTTAAATGAATCTAATTATGATAAATATACAATATAAATATTACTGATTAAAAAGAAATTATTAAATTCATAAAGTCCAATGTGCAAAAAAAGTGAATAGAGTTCAACAGAAGAATGGTAGTAATAATATACTCTCCTTTCAAGCAGCTTGTGGTTGTGTAGCTGGGATCCTGCGGCTTCTCTATGAGCCTGTATAGGTATAAGGATTTCTCCCTTCTAGAACCTCTCCTCACTCCAATGCTCAATATATCCTCGTATGACCCATGAAAAAAAGGAATGAAAATATGGTGCCTCATCCAAGGTATGTAAAGACAGTCTTTAATATGCTCCCATAATGCACTCACATTATTCAAATTAAAATGCGCTTGTAATACAATTAAACCGCTGAATGTGGTGAGGATCAGCCTCGTGGGTGTGTTAACACACTCCATCAGTACTCGCCATGTTGATGGTCAGATGCGTGGTGACGTCACTGCCCCTCCGCAATGCATTGCGCCACAGGGAAAACGTAGCTTTGTCTGGGGGATGTAGTACTACAAGGGGGGATAGTCTTATACGACAAGTATAGCCCAAAACCTATGTTTTAAGTGGAAAGTTAGGGGGTCATCTTATACACCCAGTCACCTTATACGCCGGCAAATACGGTATATTCAACTCAATTAATAACCTCCTATTCTGTGAACCCACCAAAAAGTCACACTTTCTCCCTAGAAAGTATACTATATTTAAACCTTTTTGTGATATACTATCTATAAAATAAATAAATATACATATAGATAAATAAAGTACATAAATCCTAAAGTGTCCAATTCAACAAAGGTCCCACATGTGTCCAATAAAATCCAAAGATCCAAATTTGCATCCAGTAAGAAGGATTGACTCCAATTAACCCAATGATACCTCAAAGAAATAAGAAATATACACCATAGTGCATTACCTTTTACATTTTCAAATATAAACCAATATTGTGCAAACACAAGATCACGCAAAAATGTGGAATAGAGAAAAAAAAAATTATATATATATATATATGTATATATATGTATATATATATATATATATATATATATATATATATATATATATATACACCGTATTTTTCGCTCCATAAGACGCACTTTTTTCCCCAAAAAATATGGGGGAAAATGTCTGTGCGTCTTATGGAGCGAATACTGACCAGTCCTCCACCTGTCACCGCCGCCATGTTAGGGCCAGCAGCTGTCCCATCCCACAGCAGCCTGTCCCCTCCCACTGCAGGCGGTCACCGAAGTTCACCCTACCTTATCCCCTCTCTCAGCGGGCTGTCCCTGTGGCTCTTCATAGCAGGCAGTCCCCTCGCCGAACCCAGCCAGCTTGCTCTGCAGGTGTGGCCTGTCCTCGGAGCTCCTCCCCACTCCTGGCATTTCTATGTACTGCGCTCCCTGCTCTGTGGTCTGGTCCGGTCTGCAGGTGTGGCCTGTCCTTAGAGCTCCTCCCCTTTCCTGGCATGTGTCCATAGTGCGCTCCCTGCTCTGCAGTCCGGTCCGGTCTGCAGGTGTGGCCTGTCCTTACAGCTCCTTCCCTTTCCTGGCATGTGTCCATAGTGTGCTCCCTGCTCTGCAGTCCGGTCTGGGCTGCAGGTGTGGCCTGTCCTTACAACTCCTCCCCGCTCCTGGCATGTGTCCATAGTGCATTCCCTGCTCTGCAGTCCGGTCCTATCTGCTAGTAGGGCCTGTCCTTGGAGCTCAGTGCGCCCCCCTGCCTTCTATAGCCTGCCTTCTGTAAGTTAAAAATGACAGATGCTGGGAGTTGTAGTCCTTTTCCTTGATGTATGGTGTCAGATCATTTGATATTCTGGGTGGAGGGGCCCTGTTGGGACTTTATATGATGCAGTATGTCCGCAGTCTCTGGTCATCCCCTGCACTGTGTCCGCAGTCTCTGGTCATCCCCTGCACTGTGTCCGCAGTCTCTGGTCATCTCCTGTACTGTGTCCGCAGTCTCTGGTCATCTCCTGTACTGTGTCCGCAGTCTCTGGTCATCTCCTGTACTGTGTCCGCAGTCTCTGGTCATCTCCTGTACTGTGTCCGCAGTCTCTGGTCATCTCCTGTACTGTGTCCGCAGTCTCTGGTCATCTCCTGTACTGTGTCCGCAGTCTGGTCATATCCTGTACTGTGTCCGCAGTCTCTGGTCATCTCCTGTACTGTGTCCGCAGTCTCTGGTCATCTCCTGTACTGTGTCCGCAGTCTCTGGTCATCTCCTGTACTGTGTCCGCAGTCTCTGGTCATGCCCTGTACTGTGTCCGCAGTCTCTGGTCATGCCCTGTACTGTGTCCGCAGTCTCTAGTCATCTCCTGTACTATGTCCGCAGTCTCTGGTCATCTCCTGTACTATGTGCGCAGTCTCTGGTCATTTCCGTTACTATGTCTGCAGTCTCTGGTCATTTCCTGTACTATGTCCGCAGTCTCTGGTCATCTCCTGTACTATGTCCGCAGTCTCTGGTCATCTCCTGTACTATGTGCGCAGTCTCTGGTCATCTCCTGTACTATGTGCGCAGTCTCTGGTCATCTCCTGTACTCTGTCCGCAGTCTGGTCATCTCCTGTACTGTGTCCGCAGTCTCTGGTCATCTCCTGTACTGTGTCCGCAGTCTGGTCATCTCCTGTACTGTGTCCGCAGTCTCTGGTCATCTCCTGTACTGTGTCCGCAGTCTCTGGTCATCTCCTGTACTGTGTCCGCAGTCTCTGGTCATCTCCTGTACTATGTCCACTGTCTCTGGTCATCTCCTGTACTGTGTCCGCAGTCTCTGGTCATCTCCTGTACTGTGTCCGCAGTCTCTGGTCATCTCCTGTACTGTGTCCGCAGTCTGGTCATCTCCTGTACTATGTCTGCAGTTCATTGGTTCAGAATATTTTTTTTCTAGTTTTCCTCCTCTAAAACCTAGGTGCGTCTTATGGTCAGGTGCGTCTTATGGAGCGAAAAATACGGTATATATATATATATATATATATATATATATTGTGACTGAATGAACGGCGAGGTGATAGAGGGACGCTATGTGTCACCTCGCATACGCTCATACCTGGAAGTTTAGGTGGAGTCCACTCCTGGTTTTCAGGGGCCACAGTTGAGGAGGTGGGTCCGGACCAGAGTTTTAGCTCCACTGATGACCACCAACAGGTGATATAAAAAGGGCAGGGCTGGGGCAAGGAGTCGCTTGTGGCCTGGGACTCAGAGGGGTATTCTGAGAGAGCTGTGTGTATGTACTATACCTACAAGAAAAGGTTTGCTTTTCTTTTGTTTTGTTTTGGGTGACAGGGAGAAGCCCTTCACCTCTGAGAGAGGAAACGTCTCCTGTTTAGTTAGTGCCTGGATGGCAAGGGTTTATTTTGCTGTTTAGTTTGTTTTGATATTTTGCAAACCTTTTAAATAAAACTGACAACCAGTCAGCTTTTGAAGAAAGCCTGCTGTGCGGTCTACCTTTTTTCCAAGGGAAGGAGATCCCCCACCTGAGCTAACCCCACAATATATATTGTGTACACATACACATACACACATACACACACTAAACCCCAAGTTGTGAGCACTCTGTGATAAACTGCAACACTGTGAACACTCCGTGGGACAACACCCAATAGTGCTAGGTACTATTACCCTCTGTGAGTAATTATACACATATCGATAATATGGGACCATAATCTTCCATTCTTCCTTTATGTATACTCCTTCCAAGGTCCTTACAAAGACAAGAAGAGTCTTAGGACAGATCTCCAAGCATAGATAAAATTTAATAGTAACTTACATTATAGTAACCAACTTCCAGCTCTGACAAAAGGCTTTCTGTAGAGGTTTACCAAACACTGGCACACACCATGTGTAGGTAACCAACAAAATGGCCGCAGCGACACTTTCGGTTAGCGTTCGTGCGTCTTGACGTCACCTCCTCTAACGCGTTTCGTCACTTACGGACTTCGTCTGAAGGGATCCCTATATGTTTTTTTTTTTTCTCTTTTCCACATTTTTGCGTGATCTTGTGTTTGCACAATATTGGTTTATTTTTGAAAATGTAAAAGGTAATGCACTATGGTGTATATTTCTTATTTCTTTGAGGTATCATTGGATTAATTGGAGTCAATCCTTCTTACTGGATGCAAATTTGGATCTTTGGATTTTATTGGACACATGTGGGACTTTTGTTGAATTGGACACTTTAGGATTTATGTACTTTATTTATCTATATGTATATTTATTTATTTTATAGATAGTATATCACAAAAAGGTTTAAATACGGTATATTGTACATTCACATCAGTCCCTAACCCTCAAGGGGCGTAAAATCTAAGGTCCCTAACTCACATTCATACATACACATACTAGGGCCAATTTAGACAGGAGCCAATTCACCGACCAGCATGTCTTTGGAGTGTGGGAGGAAACTGGAGTACCCGGAGGAAACCCACGCAGGCACAGGGAGAACATGCAAACTCCAGACAGGTGGTGCCGTGACTGGGATTTGAACCAACAACCCGAGTACTGCCAGGTGGAAGTGCATTTAGCCACTGTGCTGCCCATGCCTTTTTAGTATTATATCTCCAAATGATATACATGTTTAAAATAATTTCCTTGTAACAGGCCAAGTGTTATCATATGCCCAAAATTTCTACCTGCATATTAGGTATAATTTGACTCGCGGTCATCAGAGCAAGACAATCATGTGGTTTTATTTTTATTTTTCCTTTAATGCATTTTGTGTAAGCTGCCTGCATTTCTTTGCAGTTTTGTACTTATGAAAACCCAATAAATATTTCTTTAAAAAAAAAAAGGATTGGCACCTTTGGGGAGAGGGTACGCAGTTTTGACAGGTACCTGTTCCCATTTTCGCTGCAAAACAGAAGGTGTCCTTCCCAACCCTCCCCTTCTTTCCCAATAGTCTTCTGGGACACATGACAGGTCCCAGAAGACTGCAGGACCGTTCACAAGGTGCAGCGCTACTCAAGCATGCACAGTGGGCATTCGGCTGTGAAGCCGCAAGAAGTCACAGCTGGGTGCCCACACTTAGGATGCTGGCGTCTGAGAGAGAGAACAGCCAGTGAAACCGGCTATGGTGAGAACACCGCTGGATCCTTGGACAGGTAAGTGACTGTTTTTTAAAAGTCAGCAGCAACAGTTTTTGTAGCTGCTGACGTTTAATTTTTTTACATTTTGAGTCAAGCTCTGCTTTAAGAAAAGCAACTATTAGAACTCAAACCTACCTTTCCAGAATGTCTATCATACCAATATGTTCTGTTATGGAGACTTTACAGTTAAAGTCTGCTTGTAAAGATATGTAGATAAAGTTTTGCAGACCCCCATGTGCGAAGCAAGATGCATTTTATTCTTGAACACTTCCTTCTGGTACACTGTAGTCTTGCTTGAACTGGTATTGTGCAAATCAGTTTCCAGGATGTGGTTACTTCCTGAATTTGTAAAAAAACAAACACACTCTTTTTACCATCTCTAGGGAACAACTGTATTGTTTATTTCACTGCCCAGTTAGCAGAATCAGTTGATGTTATGTACAGTTTATATTACATGACAAACCTCTTAGATCTCAGCTTAGCAACAGAGAGCTCCGGTTAAAAGAAATTGTAAAGGGATTTAAAAGAAAAAAATAACAGACACGGCAAACTTTCCTGCTCCGTGCAATGGTTTTGCACAGAGCAGCCCTGATCCTCCTCTTCTGGGGTCCCCCTCCAGAGCTACTGGCTCCACTCTCCCCCGTTGAGTTCCCCCGTAGCAAGGCGCTTGCTATGGGGACATTCATGCAGGCTCATTACCAGGGGCGGACTGACCATTTGGAAACTCGTGCAGTGCCCGAGGGCCCAGGGTTAGTAGGGGGCCCCATGAGATGCCTCTGGTACCTTTCATAGGCTTTTTTTGGTGTGGTTTGAGTGTGGACACGGACACAGGGGCCCCATGATCCCCTATTGCCCGGGGGCCCCATGAGTTGTCAGTCCGCCCCTGCTCATTACTAAGCTGGACTGTGTGTGTCCATTGACACTCACAGTGCATCTCGGCCCCGCTCCTGCTCTCATGCACCGCACTGGATCAACAGCGGCCTCAGGTAAGTATGGGGGGGGGGCTGCCCTGCGAGAGCTGCACACAGAAGCTTTTTTTACCTTAATACAGAGAATGCATTAAGGTGAAAAAAAAAATATACCTTTAGAACCGCTTTAAATTGTGTAGTGCTCATCTCCAAAAGGGCACACTGATTTGGTCAGTGGTTCCTTTCCAAAAAAGTGCACTAGCAGCCAAGCACTCTGACACTCTTCCAGCTCAATGATCAGTCTAGGGCAGGGGTGGGCAACTGGGGCCTCCAGCTGTTGGTGAACTACAAGTCCCATCATGCCTCTGCCTTTGGAAGTCATGCTTGTACAGTTGCAAGAAAAAGTATGTGAACCCCTTGGGATTACGTGGAGTTTTGCATGAATTGGGCATAAAATGCTCAGAAGTCAGTCAGTGCCAGGTCTGAAGCAGAATGTGGTCCTTACAATGCAGATCCTGGAACAGCAGGGCTGGGTGCTCAACTTAATGAATTCGGCCCTGGAACCAGTGCAGAGCCTGGAGTATTTGGTGATGGTCCTGGACATTGTTCAGGCAAAGGTACAGTTGCAAGAAAAAGTATGTGAACCCCTTGGGATTACGTGGAGTTTTGCATGAATTGGGCATAAAATGTGCTCTGAACGTCACAACAATAGAAGAACACAGTCCGCTGAACATAATACTACACAAACATTAGATTTTGCCATGGTTTAATTGCACATAACATGTAAACATTCACAGTGCAGGGAGGAAAAAGTATGTGAGGCCCTAGCTTAATGACTTCTCCCAGAGCTAATTGGAGCCAGGAGTGAGCCAACCTTGACTCCAATCAGTGTGATGATATTGGATGTGTTGCTGACAGCTGTCCTGCCCTTAAAAAACACACACCTGTTTTGGGTTTACTGGTTTCAAGAAGCACTGTCTGATGTGAACCATGTCTCGCAGAAAAGAGCTCTCAGAAGACCTACGATCAAGAATTGTTGACTTGCATGAAGCTGGAAACGGTTACAAAAGTATCTCCAAAAGCCTTGATGTTCATGTGTCCATGGTAAGACAGACTGTGTACAAATGGAGAAAGTTTAGCACTGTTGCTACTCTCCCTAGGCGTGGTCGTCCTGTAAAAATGACTGCAAGAGCACAGCGCAGAATGCTGCATGAGGTAAAGAAGAATCCCAGAGTGTCAGCTAAAGACCTACAGAAATCTCTGGCACATGCTAACATTTTTGTTGACACATCTACAATAAGGAAAACATTAAACAAGAATGGAGTACATGGGAGGACACCACGGAGGAAGCCATTGCTGTCCAAAAAGAATATTGCAGCACGTTTAAAGTTTGCAAAAGAGCACCTGGATGTTCAACAGCACTACTGGCAAAATATACTGTGGACAGATGAAACCAAGATTGAGTTGTTTGGGAAGAACACACAACACTATGTGTGGAGAAAAAAAAGGCACAGCACACCAACATCAAAACCTCATCCTCACTGTAAAACATGGCGGAGGGAGCATCATGGTTTGGGGCTGCTTTGCTGCCTCAGGGCCTGGACGGATTGTTGTCATTGATGGGAAAATGAATTCCAGAGTTTATCAAGACATTTTGCAGGAAAACGTATGACCATCTGTCCGCCAACTGAAGCTCCGCAGAGGATGAGTGATGCAACAGGACAATGACCCAAAGCATACAAGTAATTCAACAAAACAATGGCTGCAACAGCACAGAATACGCCTTCTGGAGTGGCCCAGTCAGAGTCCTGACCTCAACCCGATTGAAATGCTGTGGCATGCCCTTAAGAGACACACACCAGACATCCCAAGAATATTGCTACACTGAAACAGTTTTGTGAAGAGGAGTGGTCCAAAATTACTCCAGATCGTTGTGCAGGTCTGATCTGCAACTACAGGAAACATTTGGTTGAGGTTATTGCTGCCAAAGGAGGGTCAACCAGTTATTAAGTCCAAAGGTTCACATACTTTTTCCTCCCTGCACTGTGAATGTTTACATGTTATGTGCAATTAAACCATGGCAACATCTAATGTTTGTGTAGTATTATGTTCAGCAGACTGTGTTCTTCTATTGTTGTGACTTAGATGACGTTCAGAGCACATTTTATGCCCAATTCATGCAAAACTCCACGTAATCCCAAGGGGTTCACATACTTTTTCTTGCAACTGTAACTGCCAGTTTTGCAATGCCTCATGGGACTTGTAGTTCTACAACAGCTGGAGGGCCACAGTTGCTCACCCCTGGTCTAGGGGTATTCTTTCTGGTGGTTTATTGAAAATATTTCAAATGGTTCTAAGGGCTCAAGGTTTTTTACCTTCATGCATTTTATGAATGACGGTAAAACACCTTCTGTCAGCGCCCCCAACTCCCCAATCCTTACCCGAGCCTCCTCTGACCCAACGATGTGCAAAATAGTCTCGGCTGTCAATCACGGCCAGTGAGCCAAGACAGCGAGAGGGGAGGGGGCGAGCCGCGGCTCTAGGTGTCTTATGAAGAACTGGAGAACTGGAGAATCTGGTGCAGTTGTGCATGGTAGCCAATCAGCTTCTAACATCAGCTTGTTCAATTAAGCTTTTGCAATAAAACCTGGAAGATAATTGGTTTCTATGCAGATCTGCACCAGATATTGCACTTTCCAGTTTTAGTAAATAACCCCCTATACAGTATGTCTCACCTGTCTTCCTCCTAAAGATTCTGAGCGCACTCCTTGCAGCAGCAAATAATGGGCTGAGCAACACAGGGACACTATGAACCATGTCCATTTTCAAACACAATCTGACTCTGATGCAAGAGGGATAGCAGCAGCACACACTTACAACTCTAGTGCCATGCTTACCCCTAGCGCAGGTGGTCAGGCACTCTACTTGGCTTTTGTGTTCTTCATCTATAGCAGCCCCCTTTCCCATAATGCAAGCAGGCCTATCGGTACTCGGTTGCCCTCATGTCTTATACACAATGCTATAGTGCCTGGTCACCACGGCGGGGCAGACGCAAACTGAGCACAGCAAACAGGCACTTGCAGCTGGCAGACAGGCAGGGTAGTTCAATGACAGTCAAGGTAAAAGGCAAGCATGGTTCAGAATAGTCAGGGTCAAATCCGTAGTCAAAAGTCAAAAGCCATGCAGAGTTCAGAGAGTAGACATGTGCAATTAGTTTCAGTCATAATCTAGATTCGGACAGATTTTTGGTTATTCAGGGATTCGAATGTATCCAAATTTCTGAATAACAATAGTAATGAATTTAATTGATATTAATTTCCAAATTTGAATTCGAATCGGTAGAAAATTTATCAATCTATCCGAATTCTGTGTGAAGAATAGCTGGTTGTTAAGGAGAGGGCCAGCCGCCACATCCTTAACAACTGATGACTCAGATGTCAGTGGTTTCCCCACTGACAGCTGAATGTTAAAAAAAAAAAAAAAAAAGAATTGCCGGCAAAGAAAAAACAAAAAAAAAAATGGTGTGGTGTCCCTCCTATCCATACAAGGCTCTTTGGGTCTGGATTTTAAGGGGAACCTCAAGTCAATTTAAAAAAAAAAAAACAGCGTGGGTTCCCCCACAAAATCCATACCAGACCTTTATCCGAGCATGTAACCTGGCATGTCAGGAAATGGGGGACACGAGCAAGCTCCCCCACTTCTGAGCCATACCAGGCCACATGCCCACAACATGGGGGTGCTTTGGGGGTGCATGTTCCCATGTAGTTTAATTGACTTGATGCTATACTCTGATTAAAAAGTGTTCCTTTAATTTTTTTGAGCAGTGTATAAACTGTAGGAGGAGTTTTCATTCTGCTCTAGGAAGATGCAGAACCCCTGACCTCTGTCTGGACAGTGCTGATTGGCACTGTGCTGATCACCTGCACTCTACCAAGAAAAAAAAACCTTTCTAGAAATACACAGCAAACTGAGCATGTGCAGACTGACCCCACATGATATCTTATCAGGAGATAAGAGGGGGACACTGGAGGAAGGGGAGGATCAGAGAAGTCATGATCACACAGCGTTTGAGGATGAGGATTAACCCCTTAGGCTCCACAGTGAGTATAACAAGCATGATTTACAGCATATGCAGACTGATTTTACTGTTGTGGGTTTAGTAAACTTTAAATATTTGTCTGTAAAACAAAGATGGTATACTATGTGGGAGTTAGCTCAGGTGGGGGATCACCTTCCATGGGAAAAAGGTAGTCCAGACGGCAGGTCTTTCTTAAAAATCTGACTTGTAGGCAGTTTTATTTAAAAGGTTGAATGCATCATAAACAAAACAAAACAGAAAATAAACCCTCGCCATCCAGGCACCAACTAAACAGAGGAGATTCCTATCTGCTCCTACTCCCTACCTCTCTGCGGCCTTCGACACAGTCGACCATCCCCTCCTCCTCAAAAAACTACACTCCCTCGGCCTCAGAGATTCTGCTCTCTCCTGGCTCTCATCCTACCTGTCACAACGCTCCTTCAGCGTTACCTATAATGCTACCACCTCCCCCTCACTCCCCCTCTCTGTTGGGGTCCCTCAAGGCTCTGTCCTTGGGCCCCTTCTCTTCTCCATCTACACCTCCTCCCTTGGCCAACTCATACACTCACACGGCTTCAACTACCACCTCTATGCCGACGACACACAAATCTATCTCTCAACCCCCCACCTCACCCCCTCAGTGTCAGGGATCGCGGCTCTGTGGTCTACGATCGCGGCTCTGTCCCCCGCGCATGCGCATTGGCGTCAGATCGTGCCGGGACACAGGCACTAGGTCCCGGCGAGCCGCGGCTGACAGGACGCCGCGCATGCGCAGTAGGAGCCGCGGGCGCGCCTCAGGCGTCCAATGACAGCCGGGGGCGCGTCCTAGCCAGCCAATGACAGTGCAGGGCGCACTATTTAAGATGCCCTGCACTGTCACAGATTGCCGCAAGGTCTTTCTGTGATCCTGAGTTCCTGCACCCGTCTAGTGACCCTGATTGACCCTGACTACGCTGCCTGCCCCTGTGATTGACCCGGATTGCCCTGACTATTCTGCCTGCTCCTGTGATTGACCCGGATTGTCCTGACTACTCTGCCTGCTCCTGCGTTTGACCCGGATTGCCCTGACCATTCTACGGACTGACTTCCCTGCTGACCCTGCGTGTGACCCGACTACTCTTCGCCTACCGATTCTGTACCCTGCTTACCCTCACGGGCCCACGATCCGTTACTACCCTGCTAGGGCCGCCATCCTCTTCATATCTGGCTCTCCCGGTACCTGTCTCCAAAGGTCTCCTCAGCCACTGGTGGGCCTGCTCGGAAGTCGTGACCTGGCCCGGGACTGTTTCAAGTCCATCCCCACCATCAGGGGCCCTGGTGAAAGCACAGCCCGGGCTTAGACCCCACGCTCTGAGTAGGTCTGTCAGTTGGCAGCCTGAGGCACCACCTGGCGGATCATAACAGTACCTTGCGGCCATTACAGAGCCAGGAAGTGGACCGGCGTCCCTAGAGGATATTTGTCAGCACCTGGCAACCTTGACCCAGGCTTTCCAGAATTTCCACAGTCGCTGCGCCCGACTGGAGGACCGCATGGAGTCATTAGCTCCCCTGACTCCCCCTGCTCAGATTCCTCCATCTGCAGAACCTCCCGCTAACCCGGTATCCGGAGCGGTTGCCACACCCCTAGCTCCTGAACCCCGCGTTCCTCTGCCGGAACGATTCCGTGGTGACCGGAGCCACTTCCGAGCCTTCCGGAACGCTTGCACCCTGTACTTCGACTTACAGCCCCGCACGTTCACCACCGAGACCGTCAAGGTGGGGTTTATAGTCTCCCTCCTTCAGGATGAGCCCCAGGATTGGGCTCACCGTCTGATGGAGAAGCACGACCCCCATCTTGACTCCGTGACCGAGTTCTTTCAGGCCATGGCCATTTTGTATGACGACCCTCAGCGGGCTGCTTCCGCAGAGGCTACCCTATACTCTCTGCGGCAGGGCCGCCGGACGGCCGAAGAATACGCGTCCGATTTTAGGCATTACATGGGAGACACCAGATGGAACGATGCGGCCTTATGTCACCAGTTCCGCATCGGGCTGTCTGAGTCTCTCAAAGACGAACTAGCACGAGTAGGCCTACCTGACTCCCTGGAAAAACTGATTGAGTTGGCCATTCAAATTGACCGTAGACTAAGGGAACGTCGGCTGGAAAGGAGCAGCCAGGGTCAAAGGGTGGCATGGATTCCATCGAGAGATACAGCTCCAACCCCAGGGAACCATCCGCGAAGCACGGAAACAGGGGACAACCCGGAACCCATGCAACTGGGACTGGCCCGTTCCCACTTATCGGTCGAGGAACGTCAGAGGAGACGATCACAGAACCTATGTCTGTACTGCGGGGAAGCTGGTCATCAGGTGCGCTCCTGTCCTGCAAAAATGAGTAAGTCCACGCCCGTTTCTTTTACTTTACCTGCAGGAAGGGATGATCAGTCGAGTTACCTGGCCATTCCTGTGTCTTTACAGCTCCCCGGAGGAACATTGTCGGTGACCGCAATCGTTGACTCAGGAGCCTGTAGTTGCTTCATCGATCTGACTTTTGCCCACCGGCAAAAAATCCCTCTCCAGACCAAAGAAACGGGGTTCAACATCTTCTTGGCAGATGGGTCCCGTATAAAATCAGGGGTGATGGACCAGGAGACACCACCCATTTTCACCACAATGGCAGACCATCACCAGGAGTTCCTCCGTTTGGATGCCATCGCATCCCCCCTTTTTCCAGTCATTCTGGGGCTCCCTTGGCTGAGGGCCCATAACCCCCAGATTGACTGGGAAAAGGGAACAATTCAATTTCGCTCACCTTATTGTTTGAGTCACTGCCACGTCACAGGATCCGTGGTTCCCCGGTTCCTCCTGTGCTTGGATGGCGACACCAATCTATCCCAGGTTATTCCTCCGGCCTACCATGACTTCTTAGACGTCTTTAGTAAGCGAGGAGCTGACATTCTTCCTCCGCACCGTTCCTACGATTGCCCCATAGACCTCCTACCCGGATCTGAAATCTCATTCGGCCGTATCTTTCCCTTGTCTGAAACGGAATCAGGAGTGCTGAGGGAATACATTGACAAAAACCTTCGGAAGGGATTTATTCGTCCATCCACATCCCCAGCCGGGGCCGGGTTGTTCTTCGTAGAGAAGAAGGACAAATCGTTACGGCCCTGCATAGACTACCGTGATCTGAACAAAATAACAGTAAAGAATCGTTATCCCTTACCCCTAGTCCCCGAGCTCCTCCAGAGATTGAGATCGGCAACGATATTTACTAAATTAGACCTGCGGGGGGCCTATAACCTTGTCCGTATCAGGGAGGGGGATGAGTGGAAGACGGCGTTCCGTACGAGATTCGGTCACTATGAATATTTGGTGATGCCGTTTGGGCTCTGTAATGCTCCGGCGACCTTTCAGCACTTTATCAACGATGTTTTTCGTGATTTTCTCGATATTTTTGTGGTGGTTTATTTGGATGACATCCTAATCTTTTCCCCCTCACTGGAGGTTCATCGGGGTCACGTGATACGGGTATTAGAACGGTTGCGTCAACACGGGCTATATGCGAAGGCAGAAAAGTGCTGTTTCGAACAGCACGAAATCACGTTCTTGGGACTGGTTCTCTCTTCCGCGGGGGTCGCGATGGATCCCCAGAAAGTCACGGCGATCTTAGATTGGCCAATACCCGCCGACAAAAAGGGAATACAGCGTTTCATCGGTTTTTCTAACTTTTACAGGAAGTTTGTTAGGAACTTCTCCGGTCTGGTCTCCCCGATCACGCAACTGACGAAACAAGGGGTCCGCTTTAAGTGGACTCCCGAAGCTCAGACGGCATTCGAAAAGCTCAAAAAATTGTTCACCTCTGCTCCCATTCTCTGCCACCCAGATTCTTCTCTCCCATATGTTTTGGAAGTGGATGCCTCCGAAAATGCGGTAGGAGCGGTTTTGTCCCAAAGGAATGGTACCAAGGAACTACTGCACCCTGTGGCGTTCTTCTCCAGGAAGTTGACACCAGCGGAACGTAACTATGACATTGGAGATCGGGAGCTCCTGGCCATTAAAACTGCTCTAGAAGAATGGAGGTATTTACTGGAAGGAGCCACGCACCCAATCCTAATATTCACAGATCACAAAAACCTTGAATATTTAAGAACGGCAAAACGACTGAGACCTCGCCAAGCGAGATGGGCTCTTTTCTTTTCTCGATTCACATTCCATATAACGTACCGACCCGGTACTAAGAACACTAAACCAGACGCTCTGTCCCGCATGTTTGAGGACCCCGACGACGCCGTGGTACCTGACACCATCTTACCTTCTGGAAGTTTCCTCGCTCTACAAACGGAACTTCGCTTCCGGCTTCTCGATGCTTCTGTAGGACTACCAGTTCCGTCTGGGTCACCCCTCCAGAGCCATGGTGGGCTATTTTGGAAGGAAGACCGGATCATGGTCCCAGAAGAAGTGCGAACCTTGGTCCTAGGGCACTGCCACGACCATCCAATGGCGGGCCACTTCGGGGTAACGAAAACTCTGGATCTACTACGGCGCTCGTTCTGGTGGCCGGACATGATCAAGGATTGTGAGCGTTACGTCCGGACTTGTCCCACCTGTCAAAGGAACAAGCCCTCCAGGAGCAGGGCATGGGGATTGTTACGTCCATTACCCATACCCAAGCGGGCCTGGCAAATGATAGCCATGGATTTCGTGGTCGAACTTCCACCATCCCAGGGCTACACTGCAATAATGGTGATCGTCGACCGCTTCTCAAACATGGCACATTTCGTGCCTCTGGAGAAGACCCCATCAGCACCGGAAACGGCACGGATCTTCATCAAGGAAGTGGTGAGGCTTCATGGGGTTCCCGAAGATATAGTGTCAGATCGGGGGGTCCAATTCACCTCCAGGTTCTGGAACGCCTTATGTAAATCACTGGGAATCAAGCTGTCGCTTTCATCCGCCTACCATCCACAGACCAACGGCCAAACTGAGAGGACCAACCAGACGCTGGAACAGTACTTACGGTGCTACACATCCTACCTTCAGGATGACTGGCTGTCGTTGCTGCCTTCCGCAGAATTCTCATACAACAACTCGAGTCACTCAGCTACGGGTCAATCCCCGTTCTTTTCCAATTACGGGTATCATCCCACATTCCTCCCTGATCTTATGCCTGAGAATCCGGTACCGGCGTCTCAAGACATCTTGAACTTCTTTTCTGTCAATAACAAGACAATTCAGGAAGCCATCGCTAAAGCCCAAGAGGACAGTAAAAGGGCATTCGACAGAAAGAGAAGAGGAGAATTACTGCTTCAACCAGGGGATCAGGTTTGGCTAGCAACAACCAACTTGAAGATGCTGTGCCCTTCAAGGAAGCTGGGACCCAAGTACATTGGCCCATTTCCGGTAAAACGAGTAGTCAACGAGGTGGCCTACGAACTCGAGCTTCCGCAGACCTTCAAGATACATCCTGTGTTCCATGTGTCTCTCCTGAAGCCATCCAGACCGGATCCCTTCCCGGACCGTGAATCCAGACCTCCCGAGGCAGTCACCATAGGTGACCAGGAGGAATATGAAGTGGAGACTATCCTCAGTTGCCGAAGGAGGGGGGGCCAGACACAGTTCCTGATAAAATGGAAGGGTTATGGCCCTGAGGAGAACTCATGGGAACCCGCCCAGAACGTTCACGCACCCAGGCTCATCCGGGAATTTTGTCGTGGTCACCCACGGTGGAGAGATCAGTGGGGCTCCCGGAGGGTGCCCATTGGGGGGGGGGCAATGTCAGGGATCGCGGCTCTGTGGTCCACGATCGCGGCTCTGTCCCCCGCGCATGCGCATTGGCGGCAGATCGTGCCGGGACACAGGCACTAGGTCCCGGCGAGCCGCGGCTGACAGGACGCCGCGCATGCGCAGTAGGAGCCGCGGGTGCGCCTCAGGCGTCCAATGACAGCCGGGGGTGCGTCCTAGCCGGCCAATGACAGTGCAGGGCGCACTATTTAAGATGCCCTGCACTGTCACAGATTGCCGCAAGGTCTTTCTGTGATCCTGAGTTCCTGCACCCGTCTAGTGACCCTGATTGACCCTGACTACGCTGCCTGCCCCTGTGATTGACCCGGATTGCCCTGACTATTCTGCCTGCTCCTGTGATTGACCCGGATTGTCCTGACTACTCTGCCTGCTCCTGCGTTTGACCCGGATTGCCCTGACCATTCTACGGACTGACTTCCCTGCTGACCCTGCGTGTGACCCGACTACTCTTCGCCTACCGATTCTGTACCCCGCTTACCCTCACGGGCCCACGATCCGTTACTACCCTGCTGGGGCCGCCATCCTCTTCATATCTGGCTCTCCCGGTACCTGTCCCCAAAGGTCTCCTCAGCCACTGGTGGGCCTGCTCGGAGGTCGTGACCTGGCCCGGGACTGTTTCAAGTCCATCCCCACCATCAGGGGCCCTGGTGAAAGCACAGCCGGGGCTTAGACCCCACGCTCTGAGTAGGTCTGTCAGTTGGCAGCCTGAGGCACCACCTGGCGGATCATAACACTCAGTCTCTGACCGAATCACACACCTACTGAGCGACATATCAGACTGGATGTCGCTCCACTTCCTTAAACTGAACCTCTCCAAAACCGAGTTTCTTGTCTTCCCCCCAGCCCGGACACCACCCCCCATTGACTTCTCCATCACATCCAACAACGCCACCATAAAACCCGCCCTGCAGGCCAGAGTACTTGGTGTCATTCTGGACTCCAACCTATCCTTCCAGCCCAAGTCCAATCACTAACAAACTCGTGCAGACTCCACCTCCGCAACATCGCCAAAATACGCGCGTTCCTAACCCCAAAAAACACTAAACAGCTCATCCACTCCCTCATCATATCACGACTCGACTACTGCAACTCCCTCCTCACTGGCCTGCCTCGCCGCTGGCTATCCCCGCTTCAGTCAATCCTGAATACGGCTGCCAGACTCATTCACCTTTCCAACCGCTCTGTTTCCGCCACCCCCCTCTGCCAATCCCTCCACTGGCTTCCGATTGCCCAACGGATCAAATTCAAAATTCTAACACTGACGTACAAAGCTGTCCACTATACTGCCCCGAACTACATCACTGACCTAATATCCAAGTACCGCCCAGCACGCACACTCCACTCCTCACAAGACCTCCTTCTCTCTAGTTCCCTGGTCTCCTCCTCCCATGCCCGCCTCCAGGACTTCTCCAGGGTGTCACCCATCCTCTGGAACTCCCTGCCCCAACCCATCAGATTATCACCTACTCTCCTCTCCTTTAGGCGCACCCTGAAAACCCATCTCTTCAGGGAAGCCTACCCCACCCCCTGCTAACTTGCCGACCTCCTCCACTCTTCCTACCACTCCATCCCCCACGGCTATCTCCTCCTGTACCACTATCCCCTCCCTCCTAGATTGTAAGCTCGAAAGAGCAGGGCCCTCGATCCCCTCATGTTTTGCATTGTATTGGTATTGTTCTGTCACATGTTCTGTCCCCCTTTGTAATGTACAGCGCTGAGCGAACTATTGGCGCTTTATAAATACTGTATAATAATATAATAATAATCTGCCACCAACAGAACAAACCTTTTCCTTTCTTGTACAAAGCATCCTCTTACTCCAGTCCTGCTTTATGTATACCACCTGCTGGTGGTCATCAGTGGACCTCATAAATCCAGTCTGGAACCAACTTTGTCAAAGTGGCCTGGAAAACCCGGACTGAACTCCATCTTAGTCTCCTAGATATGAACGCATACGAGGTGACACGTAGCATCCATCAATCACCTTGCCTTTTATAATGTCACAACATATAGGAAAAATACATTGAAAAACAGCTTCATTCTCAACATCTTTAAGATGACTGGAGTGTACATTGCACTTAGGGGTGTCACCATTTTTTTCCGGCAAAATATGGAGCAGGATGGGGAAGGCCAACTGAGGCACATGTAGTGCACTGCACCAGACAGTGGGTATGGCCAACATACACAAACAGTTTAAAGTCCTCCCCCCCTCCACAACATCAAAACGCATCTTTTTTTAATACTTACCCCGCCATCATTTTTGCCTAGGCAAGAATGAGATGAAGCCTCTGCAATACACACGTCACATATCCCAGGAGGCTACAGAAGGCTTCCTCACAGCGCAAATCAAATCACCGTTTATCTGGCGCAGTGCCATCAGATGGCTGGCTCCTGATGACAAAGTAAAGAATGATGGTACAGGATGTGTACTAGAACAATAAAAGGGAGAAAAGGACATCACATGTTACGGTCTTTGATAAACAATCATTTAAGGTAAGTGGAATATTTTGGATTTAATAGGAATGGGTGAAATCCTTTTTAACCACTTACCGTCCGGGGCAATTTTGACATTGTTCACAAAAATGTTAAAACTAGCATTTTTTGCCAGAATTCCCAAACATAATATATTTTCTGAAAGCAGAGGCCCTGTTACAATATTTCATGTCACACAATATTCAAACGTGATTTTTCATGTAAAAATACACTTAAATGAATTTTATTGTCAGTAAACACAAAATAATACCCATTTTTATAAAATATGAAAGATGATGTTGCAGCAGGTAAATAGATTCCACACGTCAATATCTAAAATTGTAAACACCTGTGAAATGGTGACAAGCCATGGTACCTAAAATTATCTATAGGCAACGTTTTAAAACTTTTACAGGTTATTAGTTTAGAATTAAACATTAGCTCTAAAACGGTTTTTTTTTTCAAATTAAAATTTAGGTTTTTTTACAGCTCTTTTAATTTTTATTTTTCACTTGACTTTGTTATCACAAAGGGTGAACACAACCCTTGTGATAGCTTTAGGCAGTGACAGGTACTCGTTACTCTATTAAGCCACATGATCAGTATATTGTACAAAAAAATCCCGCTTTCAAATCTATTGTATGATAATCTGATCGTTAGTACACAGCTTTCGTCCAAAATTATTTGAAGGGACAAGCACGAAAATGTTTCTCGTACAATACCAGATCATAAGATTTTCATTTAACCACTTCCCGTCCGGCCCATGTACATAAACAGCCGGGCAGGAGCAGTGCGAAAGCGGGATGCCGTTTATAAATGGCCCCTGCATTCACTGCCTGTGCGTGCTCCCTGGGAGCGCGCGGCACTGTGATCAAGTGCCCGCTGTGTCTGGAGGACACAGCAGAACACAGATCGCTGTACGGGACCTCTGTGTGAGATCCCGATCCATGTGATCCCTGATTGGCCAACAGTAGTAAACAGGCTGTCACTTCCTGGCCTCATTGCTTACTACTTGTGAAATCTGTGAATGATCACAGAGGTCACACAGTACAAGGCTATTGACAACAGCCTTGTACCATGTGACAAGCTGTGACCAATCACAGCTTTCACAGTATTTCTCAATGGCTGCAAGAATGCAGCCAGAGAGAAGGAGAAATGATTGCTTTTACAACCTTTACAGGTGTAAAAGCAATCAGTGTAAAAAAAGAAAAAAAATCTTCAGCAACCCCCACAAGTAGTACAGTGTCACTATGGTGACACTGTACTGCTAGGGTGATGGTATGTTAAAAATCAAAAGATAAATAATAATATAAAAAAAATAAAATAAATTTTTTTTTTTGAAAAATTATAACTTTTGGTTATAAACTAATTTGGGCTATTTTTTTTTTACTAAAAAGATAGCTGAATACATTTTGGCCAAGATTTATGAAGAAAGATTATTTATTTGCAAAATATTATAAGAAAAACACTTTTTTTTCAAAATGTTTGAAATTTTTCATTTATATAGCAAAAAAATAAAAATCCCAGTGCTGAATAAATATCACCAAAATAAAGCTTTATCTGTCTCAAAAAAATGCTAAAAAAATTCATATGGGTACAGTGTTGCATGACCGTGCAAATGTCATTCAAAGTGTGATAGCGCTGAAAGCTGAAAATTGGCCTGGACAGGAAGGGGGTGAAAGTGTCCGGACTTGAAGTGGTTAATCAGCACAGTTTTCATCTGAAAATACAATACAAATACATTACATCACTTCCAAATTTTCTTTCTGTCGTACTATCATTTTCGTAACTTTAGTAACCTCTTCACTTTCGATATGTGACTAGCATGCAGAAAACAATGGATGATCATTCGTCCAATATTCTCATCATGTGTACAGGGCTTTAAACCCCTGATCCCTCCTCTGCCCCTCAAGGCAGTTGATCAAAGGGGCAACTGATCAAACAGAGATCTGTTTGATCAGCTGCTTCCATGGCTGTACCAGCTAGGAAAACACAGCACTGAAACCAGAAGTGATGAAAATGACTGTATTCGTAACAGAGAAGATCTGGGAATGGATGTTTATTTTATTTATTTATTTCAGGTACTTATATAGCACTGTCAATTTATGCAGCGCTTTACATACATATATTGTACATTCACACCAGTCCCTAACCCTCAAGAAGTGTACAATCTAAAGTCCCTAACTCACATTCATACATATACATACTAGGGCCAATTTAGACAGGAGCCAATTAACCTACCAGCATGTCTTTGGAGTGTGGGAGGAAACCGGAGTACCCAGAGGAAACCCACACAGTCACAGGGAGAACATGCAAACTCCAGGCAGGTGGTGCCAGGGTTGGGATTCAAACCAGTGACCCTAGTACTGCCAGGCAGAAGTGCTAACCATTTAGCCACTGTGGGCAGCCAATCTGACTGCTTACAGTTGTCCTGGGGTCCCTGGTGGAACAGCAGAGCCTGGGATGGGGGTGGGTGGCAATGGGAGGAGGGGTACCCGTTTCAAGTTCTTTAAAAGTAATCAGGTAGTTGTAAAACCGCTCCTTTCACTTTTACATGAAAGCCAGTCTATTACACAGGATGGATGGCAACTCTAAATTAACTGTGCTGGAAAACATTAAAGCAGTTTTTCTGGCAGAATAAAGGCCCCATAGGGACTGGTTTTCTAAAGGCAAATTGACTGTTCACTTTGCAGTGAAATCTTTCTCACAGCTTAGTGAATGTGATAAAATTTCAAGTTGCAAAGAATACCCAATCATGTGCAAGAAAAATTAAAAAAAATACATTTTTGCTTGCACGTGATTGGCTGATGGAAGTTAGCAGAGCCTCGCCTCATTCACTAAGCTCTGTGGATAATTCCCTTGCATAGCAAACAGTCTATTTGCCTTTAGTAAATCAACCCCATTAAGTATCTTCCACTAAAAATTTCTACTGGTTTTTAAGTTTAGTTTTGTGTTAAAATGAGCTTGTGAGCACAGAAACATGAACACTGCCATTGCTGACTTGTTTTTAAAAGGTGCATGTTCCAAGGCTGTCATCCTCCACTACCAAAGTGTCACAAACCTTTGACAAGCCACCACAGGGTCACTTATACACAATGCCCATGCTGTAAACTTGCTCATGCGATGGAATGCTGGCTTTTCACTATCACATCAGGTATCATGTACAAGGTAAGAAGAAAACGGATGCTGTACCAGGGGCGGACTGACAACTCATGGGGCCCCCGGGCAATAGGGGATCATGGGGCCCCTGTGTCCTTGCCCAAACTCAAAAAAGCCTATGAAAAAGATACCAGAGGCACCTCATGGGGCCCCCTACTGACCCCGGGCCCTCGGGCAGTGCCCGAGTTTCCAAATGGTCGGTCCGCCCCTGTGCTGTATCAACCACCAACTGAAGACTGGTAACGTCATAGATCAAAGTATAGATCGACAGCATGCCACAGATCTTCAAGTAAACGTCCAAATGTTTTACTAAAGTAGACCTTAACCAATAACAGTTTGATAACAATTAATGGTCTTTAATATAAGAACAAACATACCACATTAATAATTATACTGCCAAAATTAATGTGTGCTGTAAATTGCCTCCAGCATTGTTCCTGTTTCTTCTTGTCGGAGGCCACCATTTTGTTTAAGCCTAGAGCAGTCACATCCTTATTGGAAATTATCCTCCTCTCCTTGGTGGTGATAACATTTTCCTTTATATAGCAAAAAATAAAAATACAACCAAAAGAACGCTCTGTCTAAAACAAAAATGACATGAATTTTGTTTGGGTACAGTGTTGCATGCCTGAGTAATTGCCATTCAGACTCCATTCACACCGGAACATCGTGTTTTTGAGTGTTTTGTTGTGTGTTTTTAAAGTATTTTTGATCTTTTGCATTTTTTTAATAGGCAATAGAAAAAAATATCATGTTTCAACATTGGCTGCTAGGTTTTTCAACTTTAGTTTTTTTTTTTAACTGTTCCATCTGCTTTAATTTTTTCCTATTATTAATTTCTTTTATTTTTAGGGTTTGGGTAAGGGGTTAGAGTTAAGGTTATGTGTTAGGATCAGTGGTTGGGGTTAGGGTTAGGCTCAGTGGTTTGGGTTAGGGTTTAGGTTAGGGGTTAATTTTCTAAAATTTGTCTACTTATTATCAATTTATTTATTGGAGTTAGGGTGTTTTATATATATACAGTGCTGATCGAAAGTTTGGGCACCCCAGCTAAAAATGTGTATTAATGTGCATAAAGAAGCCAAGGAAAGATGGAAAAATCTCCAAAAGGCATCAAATTACAGATTAGACATTCTTATAATATGTCACCAAAAGTTAGATTTTATTTCCATCATTTACACTTTCAAAATAACAGAAAACAAAAAAATGGCGTCTGCAAAAGTTTGGGCACCCTGCAGAGTTAATATCTTGTACTGCCCCCTTTGGCAAGTATCACAGCTTGTAAACGCTTTTTGTAGCCAGCCAAGAGTCTTTCAATTCTTGTTTGAGGTATCTTTGCCCATTCTTTCTTACAAAAGTCTTCCAGTTCTTTGAGATTTCTGGGCTGTCTGTCACGCACTGCTCTTTTAAGGTCTATCCATAGATTCTCAATTATGTTGAGGTCAGGAGATTGTGAAGGCCATGGCAAAACCTTCAGTTTACGCCTCTTGATGTAATCCCCCGTGGATTTCGAGGTGTGTTTAGGATCATTATCCATTTGTAGAAGCCATCCTCTCTTTAACTTCAGCTTTTTCACAGATGGCATCAAGTTACCATCCAAAATTTGCTGAAATTTTATTGAATCCATTTTTCCTTCTACTCGTGAGATGTTCCCTGTGCCACTGGCTGCAACACAACCCCAAAGCATGATTGATCCAACCCCATGCTTAACAGTTGGACAGAGGTTCTTTTCATTAAATTCTGTGCCCCTTCTTCTCCAAATGTACCTTTGCTCATTCCGGCCAAAAAGTTCAATTTTAACCTTATCGGTCCACAGAACTTGTTTCCAAAATGCATCACGCTTGTCTATATGTTCATTTGCAAAGTTCAAACGATGATTTTTGTGGCGAGGAAGTAGAAGAGGTTTTCTTCTGATGACTCTTCCATGAAGACCATATTTGTACAAGTATCTCTTTATAGTGGAATAGTGTACCACAACTCCAGTGTCTGCCAGATCTTTCTGGAGGTATTGTGCAGTCAAACGTGGGTTTTGAATTGTTTTTCTCACAATCCTGCGAGCTGTTCTGTCTGATATTTTTCTTGGTCTTCCAGATCTTGCTTTAACTTCCACTGTTCCTGATGACTGCCATTTCTTAATGACATTCCGAACAGAGGATATTGACATCTGAAAACGCTTTGCTATCTTCGTATAGCCTTCTCCAGCTTTGTGAGCGTCAACTATTTTCAATTTCCAGTTTTCTAGACAACTGCTTAGAAGAACCCATGGTGCTGATCGTTGGGGCAAGGTCAGATGAGTCTGGGCATTTAAAACCTTTGAGATTGACATCATCTGGTCTTCCCAGACGATGATTGAGAACAATCCATGACACTTTCAGGTCTCAGCTTTGCAAAGGGGGAAGTGCATGCTATAAATTCTGCAGGGTGCCCAAACTTTTGCAGACACCTTTTTTTGTTTTCTGTTATTTTGAAAGTGTAAATGATGGAAATAAAATCTAACTTTTGTTGACATATTATAAGAATGTCTAATCTGTAATTTGATGCCTTTTTGGAGATTTTTACATCTTTCCTTGGCTTCTTTATGCACATTAATACAAATTTTTAGCTGGGGTGCCCAAACTTTCGATCCCCACTGTATATCTTTTTTTTTTAGGGTTAGGGGTTAAGAATAAGGGTTAATTATTATGTATTATTACATAATATTTCTTTCTTTTATTTATTACTTATGATTATTTTTATTTATATATTTATTTTATGTACACTGCTCAAACAAATCTAAGGAACACGTATTAATCAGAGTATATCATCAAGTCAATTAAACTCCTAGGATATTGATCTGGTCATTTAAGTAGCAGAGGGGGTTGTTAATCAGTTTCAGCTGCTTTGGTGTTAATGAAATGAAGAACAGGTGCACTAGATGGGCAACAATGAGACAACCGCCAAAACAGGAATGATTTTACAGGTGGAGGCCACTGCCATTTTTTTTCCTACTCATCTTTTCTGACTGTTTTTCACTAGTTTTGCATTTGGCTAGGGTCAGTGTCACTACTGGTAGCATGAGGCGATACCTGGACCCTAGAGAGGTTGCATAGGCAGTCCAACTCCTCCAGGAAGCACATCAATACGTGCCATTGCCAGAATGTTTGCTGTGTCTCCCAGCACAGTCTTAAGAGCATGGAGGAGATTCCAGGAGACAGGCAGTTACTCTAGGAGAGCTGGACAGGGCCGTAGAAGGTCCTTAACCCATCAGCAGGACCAGTATCTGCTCCATTGTGCAAGGAGGAACAGGATGAGCACTTCCAGAGCCCTACAGAATGACCTCCAGCAGGCCACTGGTGTGGATGTCTCTGGCCAAACAATCAAAACAGTCTTCATGAGGACCTCCTAGTTGAAGAGGTGCACTTAGCAAATTCAAATTGATGACTTTCAATGTAATCCACTCTAGCCTTAATATGTGACCTAACGAATGGTAATCCAACTGCATACCCTTGTCTCATTTATGTTTTTGTTATGTTTTGTTATGTTCTCTGTCCTTTCTGTATTCATAACAATGTCTGCACTACAAGCTGCCTGAGGCGGTTCGTTGTGTATGTTCCCTGTATAAAATCAATAAAAATGTATTGATAAAAAAAAAAACAGTCTACATGAGGGTGGTTTGAGGGCCCGATGTCCCCTAGCAGGGCCTGTGCTCACTGCCTGGCACCATAGAGCTCAATTTGCATTTGCCACTGAACTCCAGAATTCGCAGGTCTGCCACTGGAACCCTCTGCTTTTCACAAATGAGAGCAGGTTCACCCTGAGCACATGTGACAGACATGAAAGTGTCTGGAGAAGCCATGGACAATGCTCAACATGACCGTTTTGGTGGTGGGTCAGTGATGATTTGGGGAGGCATATCCATGGAGGGACACACAGACCTCTACAGTCTAGACAATGGCACCCTGACTGCCATTAGGTATCGGGATGAAATCCTTGGACCCATTGTCAGACCCTACGCTGGTGCAGTGGGTCATGGGTTCCTCTCGGTGCACAACAATGTCTGGCCTCATGTGGCGAGAGTATGCAGGCAGTTCCTGGAGGATGAAGGAATTGATACCATTGAATGGCCCCCACACTCGCCTGACCTAAATCCAATAGAACACCTCTAGGATATCATGTTTCGGTCCATCCGATGCCGCCAGGTTTCACCTCACACTGTCCAGGAGCATAGTGATGCCCTGGTCCAGATCTGGGAGGAAATACCCCAGGTCACCATCCAACATCTCATTAGGAGCATGCCCCAATGTTGTCAGGCATACATACAAGCATGTTGTTACCATACAAACTACTGAGTACCATCTGATGTGTTTTCACAGTGTTCCTTTATCTTTTTTGAGCATTGTATTTGCAGTATAACTAAAGCCAAAACTTTTTTTAGTTTTGGATAGAGTGCAAAGAGATTAGAACCCTTGTCAGTTTTTATGGTTGTATGTGTCCCCATTAGGGGGATTCACCCTATTTGTTCTGTTTACCATTATCATTGAAAGTGAAAGAAAATCCCAAATTTTGGGTTGTCCTGAGAGAACTAATAAAGGAGAAATCTTCCAATGGGAAGGCTAGTTCTGGTGACCTGGGGGCCCTTAATATTCCCTTAATTTGTAGGGATTTCCTCTCACTTCCTGTTTGGCTACGAGACAGGAAGTATAGGGAAATCTCCACAATGAGACACAGATGTAAAAAAAAAAGAGTGACTGGGGTTATAACTCTATGCAAAATGAAAAAAAAAACAGTTTTGCCTATAGCTCTAGTTTAACCTAACTTATTTATTCATTTAGTAATATTTTTTAACTGTTTTTCATTAGAGCAGAAAAACACTCTAAAAACATGCAAAAATGCTAAAAAATGTGCAAATCGCAGGTTTCAGTGCATTTCTCTGGAGAAAAGCCTGTTTGAAAACTGCATCAATCTGCCTGAATTGAGCTACAGAAGTAGCTCCAAAACGTTTTTGAGGTTTGGGCAACTCAGAATGGAGACGTGAACCCTCTCCATACAGAATAATTATTTTTTTTTCTTCCTGAACGTTTTGGAGCTTCGAGCTGTGAACGGGGCCTTAAAGTGTGACAGCTCTGAAAGCCAAAAAATAGGCCCTGAACTGGAAGGGGATGAAAGTGTCCAGCTATGGAGGGGTTAATGAAATCTTATATTATCCATTATCTTGTTGTAGACCAATGGGGGGGGGGTGAACTGTACCCCGTGTGAGTATGTCCTACATGTACAGCCTATACTATCCAGACAGGACATTGTAATAGTTTAATCTTTAACCGCTTCCCCTCCGCCCTATAGCAGAAATACTGCTACAGGGCGTCAGGGGTGTACTAAATCATGTATATATGTGTGATTTTGCAGGTCTGGGTAGGGGGCGCATGCGAGCCGTGTGCGCGCCCTACCCACTCCACTCCCATCGGCCTCGTCTGTCAATCACAGGGTCCCGGTGCTCGCCGAGTATCTCCGACAGGGGAGAGTCCTGTATGTAAACAATACAGATCTCTCCTCTGTCGGCTCCTGAACACTGCTTTGTATGGCTCTGCATAGTACAGCCATACAAAGCAGTGTGCTTACAGTGAAACACACAGCCCACGTAGTAAAACAGCGCAGTTAACCCTTTGATCACCCCACATGTTAACCTCTTCCTGCCCAGAGCCATTAGTACAGTGTCAGTGCTTTTTGTTAGCACTGATCACTGTATTGGTGTCACTGGGGATGTCAGTGACACCAAATCAGTCCCCCCCCCAGTGTCAGAATGCCCCCCGCAGTCCTGCTATAAGTCGCTGATCGCCGCCATTACTAGTAAAAAAAAAAATTCCATTATCTATACTGCCATTTGTAGACACTATAACTTTCACATAAACCAATTAATTTACACGTATTGGGAATTTTTTTTAGCAAAGACATGGAGCAGAATACATTTTGGCCTAAATTTATGCCGAAATTTGATTTTTTAAATTTTTTTACTGGACTTGTTTAACCATTTCAATACCGGGCACTTTTACCCCCTTCCTGCCCAGGCCATTTTTCACGTTTCAGCTCTCTCACACTTTGACTGACAATTGCGCGGTCATACAACATTGTACCCAAACTAAAATTTTATCATTTTCTTCACACAACTAGAGCTTTCTTTTGGTGGTATTTAATCACCGCCGGGGTTTTTATTTTTTGCTAAATTAACAAAAAAAGACCAAAAATTTTGAAAAAAAAACACGTTTTTCTTTGTTTCTGTTATAAAAGTTTACAAATAAATAATTGTTCTTCATAAATTTAGGCCAAGATGTATTCTGCTACATCTTTGGTGAAAATAACCCAAACTAGGATGTATTTTTTAGTTTGTAGGAAAGTTATAGAGTTCACAAACTATGGTATAGATCTGAAAATTGATCAATCCTGAAGTACTGACAGCCAATCTAATTTCCCGAGGTCCAAGAATGTCAGAACAGTACAGATATCCCCCAAATGACCCCTTTTTGTAAAGTAGACAGTCCGATGTACTTCATAAGAGGAATGGCGAGTTTTTTGAAGTTGTATTTTTTTTGTCATAATTTTTCGGAAAATGAAAAAATTAAAAAAAATATTTTCACTATTTTTTTACATACTGTCACCAGTGCAGTGCAGCGTCATCATATAACTGGCATGGCGGTGATCAGGGACACTGACTGGTGACAGTATGAAAAAAAAAATATATATATATTTTTTTATTATTATTTTTAATTTTTTTTTAGATTTGTTTTTCATATTTTACTATGACCAAAGTAGTACAATGTTACCATAGTAACATTGTACTACTTTGGGGAAGTGATCAGTATTTTTTTTTTTTTTTACACAATTTGCTTATAGCAAAGAATTACTTTGCTATAAGCAAGCATTTACCTGAATGACATCGATTCATTCAGGGTTTTTTTTTTTTTGTGCTTAGCTGTGATTTGGCCACAGCTTATCACATGACATGTGCATGTGACCTGCTGTGACCATTCACAGCTAGGCACTAGTATACAATGGATGGCATGAATGAAGCCATCCATTGTATACAACTGTCATGTGACCTGCTGTGATTGGTCACAGCAGGTCACATGGTACCGGCAACGGGGGCCGGTACTCAGATCTGTCATCGACCGTGTCCGAGGTACACGGCCGGTGACAGATCGCGCCGCTGCGCGGCTCTGCAGGAGCGCAATCTGCGCATGTGCGGGAGGACGCCAAATGGCATATACCCTGGAAATCTAAAGCATTTTTGCGGCCGCCAAACGGCTATAGGCCGGGCGGCTAATGGTTAATAGCAAAAAGTCAAAAATATTGTTTTTCAAAATTGTCGGTCTTTTTTTGTTTATAACGCAAAAGCTGAAAAACGCACAGGCGATCAAATACCACCAAAAGAAAGCTCCATTTGTGGAAGAAAAAGGACGTAAATTTAATTTGGGTGCAGCATTGCATGACCGCACAATTGTCAGTTAAAGTAACGCAGTGTCGTTTCACAAAAAATGGCCTGGTCAGGAAGGGGGTAAATCCTCAGGAGGGCAAGTGGTTAATTTACAGACGCAGACACTCCTGTTCATAGACAATGAGGGTAAGGAGAGAGTTCTCTCATTGATAGCTCTGCGCATGTACACCCAGTATGACAATTACGGGGAAAGGTGACGTCATTCCAGCAGCACCTCACTGCCAGTCTAAGACACACAGCAGTCTCACATGTCAGGTGACCGGCCGGGCGCTGCTTATTGGAAGTTCCGGTTGCCTGGATACCGACTCCAAACAACATGGCGGCGCAGTGAGTGCAGCATGAGCGGTCCTTTATTTACTTTAGGGAAACCCCGAAGATTGAGGACCCTGCCGGGACAGGGCGGTCAGAGTGGGGAGCAGATGAGACACGGGGAAGGAAGTGAGATGTCCGGGAGGGTGGATGAGCATTCAAGCGATGCTGGACACACCAGAGCCGGGTAACTAGTGCCCTGGATATGAGGGACCGGGATGATGTATCTCTTCTTCTCATAATTACATCAATGATTCTTGTATTTGCAGGAAAAGAGCAGCACCGTTTAAAGACCCTGCTGGTAACCTAGGTGAGTGGGCTGCTTTATGAAATTCATCCAGAATAACAACACCTACATATTAACCATTTGTTGTCCACGCTGATTCTGACATACATGTAAAAATCTCCATTTTTTTTGCTGGGAAGTTACTTAGAACCCCCAAACATTATATATTTTATGAAAGCAAGGGCCCTGGAGAATAAAATGGCATTTTTTTATGTTGCATAATATTTGCGCAGCTGTTCATCAATGCAAATGTTAAAAAAAAACACACTGAGCCCGGGTTCACACCAATGCGGTGCGGGAAACTCTGGAAATTCCTGTGCGTTTATCGCACTGCATTGCAATCGCATCACAATCATGCAATCTGGTGCGGGTGCCAATAATAAATTAATGGAACCCTGGAACAGGTTGCAAAACGCAATGCAATTTCCAGAGAACACGTATGTGATGTGATTCCGGTGCAGTTTTAAAAAAGAGTCTTGCACCTTTTTAGTGTGGATGCGATTTGAGCCATACAAAGTGTATGGCTCAAATTGCACTGCAGAGACATTTGCATATAATTTGCACAGGAATGCGGTGCGATTCCTGTGCAAATTACATGCAGTATCCCGCAGCGCAAAGTGTGAACCCGGTCTTAAAGCTGAACTTCACTTTCTAACTCAACATTGACTATTTTTAATCCTTATACTGGTGGCATTAATAAATAGATAGGAAAGTATATCATATTTACTTGTTTTAAACTGACAACCCACGCTACGCTAAAAAAAACCTGTTTCCTGTCTTTTTTTTTTTTCTTCTATTCAAATTAAATTTGTCAAGCCTTGGCCTACCACCACCATTCTTACGCTCTCCTGTTCCATCGTGGGAGCCCAGGACTGTTGTCCTCAGAGAAGAGTGAAGAACATCTGTTCCTTCCTCTTCTTTGTGATCAATGAAGCCTGAAGCAATGAGGATTTTGTCACTTCCGGTTTTGGTGTTTGATCGGATGTGTTGAAGGGTCATGGAACAGACCCCAGATATTTCCATAGAGAGTACATACCACTGCTAAAGTTATCACAAGGGATGTTGTTCGTACCTTGTGATAGCAATAAAGTTGAATGAAAAAAAGTGTAAAAAAAATTGAAAGTGCCAAAGCCCCCCTCATCCCTCGTAGATGCAAATTATTATAAAGGATTTATGTAGCGCCAACAGTTTGCTCAGCGCTTTACAATATGGTGGGAGACAGTACAGTAACAATACAGTTCAATACAAGAGGGATTGAAGGGCCCTGCTCCTTGGAGCTTACAATCTAGTAGGGAGGGGATAGTGGTACAAAAGGTAATAACTGTGGAGGATGGAGTGGTTGGGAGAGTAGAGAATTCCAGTATTAGCTGAGGGCGGGGTAGACTTCCCTGAAGAGACAGGTTTTCAGAGTGCGCCTAAAAGTGAGCAGAGTAGGCGATAGTCTGATAGATTGGGGTAGGGAGTTCCAGAGGATGGGGGAAGCCCTGGAGACGAGCATGGGAAGAGGAGACATGGGAGCTAGAGAGTAGGAGGTCTTGTGAGGAGCAGAGAGTACGGTTAGGGTGATATTTGGAGACAAGATCGGTGATGTAGTTTGGGGCAGTGTTATGAACGGCTTTGTACGTCAGTGTTAGCGTTTTGAATTTTATCCGTTGGGCAATTGGAAGCCAGTGGAGGGATTGGCAGAGGGGGGTGGCGGATACGGAGCGGTTAGTAAGGTGAATGACATACTAAGCAATATGATAGTGTGACAAGGACACACCTATCTGAAAAAGAAGGTTTCTAAATAATCCACGCGGAGTAATATGAATTCAAAGGAATTTTAACAATACTTTATTTGATCACATAGATCATAGGGAGGTTAAACATGAGCACGGTGTACATATGAAAAAAATAAAATCATGTTAAAAAACACTTAGCGTCTTCAATTTAGGGTCATCTTAGCCAACAGAGCACCATATAAGGCAGAGTTGTGTAATGATGAAATAGTTATCCTGGGTTTCCGTAGGTTTCCCGCTTTATATTTGAGTGAACCATGTATTCAATAGGTGTGTTCCCAGTATATGTCAGGGACCTCCTGGAATGTACAAGCTGGAACACTAAAATACATAGTATATGTATAGAAATATGGAACCCAAATCACATCCAAAATTTACCAGGCCTCCCTCCACAATAGTCAATGGATACTGCTGTTACCTTCTCAATAGTGAGACTATCATACCCGCTTCTCACGTGTAGGGACTTCCTGGATAGCCACCCCAAATGAAACAAGGTCCACAGTACCAAATGATTCTGAGGATATATATAGAAAAAGATAATAAATGTATAGATCATGGGCATCAGGTGACCCCGAAAACAAAACACACATAAAATGTGGATATATTACCATCAATAAGGATCAAGAAGACTCCTGTCGACTTGAAATAAGATCAGGTCCTTGATGCTTTTTCAAAGATGCATATGGGGGTGAGGAACCAGGTATACACGATGCGTGGATTTCAAACACATATAATGTGTATGTAGCATATAGCAGGCCGTAGATACCTGAGTTTAATATACCCAATAAAGGGTTTCCAAAAATTGCTCAATTTGAGAAGGTTATTTGCGGTTTTATAAGGATGTGGCTATGTCACAGCAAAAAATACCTGAATAGGATAGCGTATATATATATATATATATATATATATATATATATATATATATATATATGTAGATTCTCCTCCAAAGAGGATTTCCAAAAAATTCCCCGAGTATACAGGGTAAATTAGGCCCATAAAACATGCCCTATTAACACCATGTAGGCTCTGTAAATCTCAACAGCCGTAAGCTTTAAATAACTTGCCACCGGTGGAAGGTATGTTTCCCTGAGGGATTGCCGTTTGCGAACCGCTGTGATAATAGCCCACTGGTAGTTCTCAGAGGGTCTTGGGCCTACCTAGCAGGGAGCTGTGACACCGCCGTTCCTTCCCGCCTCGTGGGCGCCGCACCCAGTGAAGACGCCGAGCGTAGTGACGTCAATACGTTGACAATTGTCTAGGACAATTGTCAGTCATTGATAGCCAGAAGGGTCCCATTGGGACTTGTAAATGTAAGGCCAGTAACAATAAAGGAAGAGAGAAAACGAAAGCTAAAGTAAAACTTTTTGTCAGGCCTGGCATCAGAGACGACCATGACCTGTGTGGAGGGTCGACCTCCCTCCAATGTTCAGCAGGCAATAAGGGGGAACACCTCCCATTGCCTTTAGCTAACTATACAATAATGGGGAAAGAAACATAAAGGGAAAGGATTGAAGAAGAGAGGGAAGAAGGAACGAATGGAAAGAGCGACAGAAGAAGAATAGAGAGGGAGAGAGGACACAGGGAGGAGGAACCAGCGGGCAGCCAGGCGCGGTATAAGATGTGTACTTTTTATAGATACCGCATATTGTCCACCATATTTCATCCAAGGTTTCCAAGTTTTTCCGAAGTAGACCATCCTATCATGAAGAATAGTGGTTAGACATTCATTGACCATTATCCAAGTCAACTTAGCCTTCAGGAGGTCAAGGGAGACCATGGGGGACCTCCAGGAGCGTGCAATGGATATTCTGACCAGTAAATATAAATGCAATCGGACATCTCACATATCCAGGTATGCCCTCCAGCAGCTTTCCCAGGAGGGCCTGATGTGGACATTTGATAAGATAAACCTGGGTAAGTGAATATGTAAAGTTTTATATGTGTGAATCCAGCATCGCTTTACTTTGCTACAGGTCCACTACGTATGGAGAACCGTTCCCTCCTGTTCGCAGCCACAGAAACAACTGGAGGAGGCCCCCTGAAAAAAAGACGCCAAACTGGAGGGTACCAAATACCCCCGCAAGAAAACCTTATAATTAGCTTCGATCAATGAAGTATTGATATAATTTTTGGAATTGAGCTGCGCCAGTTTATTCCACTCTGCCACCTCTAATACTTCCCCCAGGTCTTGTTCCCATCGTTCCATGTAGGGTAATTTGGTGGGATCCTCTTGTAAGATAGTGTATATCATGGATATATGACCAGTGTGCTTATCCAGAGTTCTACAGAAATGTTCCATTAGAGTCAACGAGGACAGGTCACTGGTGCATCTAACGGTATGGAGAAAGCGGGTTATTTGTGAGAGGTGATATAGTTCCTTAGTGGGGAGGTGATGTGTCTCCTGAAATACTATCTTAGGTATGGGGCCTCTATGGTCGCAAAAATCCACCAACCGAAGAAAACCTTTATTTGTCCACCATTCAAAAGCAGAGTGGCTGAGTCCTGGGGGAAATGCCAGATTGCCCAGTAAGGGGCTAGGGGAGTGTGGGGGGATTTAAAGCCATGCTTACTCACCAATCTATCCCATAAGGGAAGGGAAAATGATAACGTGGGACACAAAATTGCGGGTCTGTCTCTGGCTTTCAGCCACATCATATGCTGATCGGGATATTAGGGACATGGGACGATTCCACAGGGGGCGAACGTGCTTAGAATGATAGTGGATCAATGGGACCAATTGGGCAGCATAGAAATATCTAGATAGGTCTGGAGCCCCCCAGTCCTCCCATCAATCTTGAAGCAAAAAGCGTACATCTATTCACCTTGGGTCTCTTATTTCCCCATATGAATTTTAATATCTTCTGTTGGAAAATACACAGGCAGACATGTTTATCATTATCGGCAAAGTACGAAACAAGTACAGAATTTTAGGCAAAGTATTCAATTTTACTGAGTACAACCTACCAAACCATGAGGGGGATGGAGGGCCCATTTGGAAAGATCGTCCTGCAGTTTTTTTTATATAGGGGAGGATAATTTCGTTGATACAGGGAGGCCACTGAAGGAGTTAAATTAATTCCTAAATAAGGAAGCCTGTCCGCTTGCCATTTAAAAGAGAAGCTTTGTTGCAAGGAATGTACTGTAGAGTCATCCAAAGTTAAGTTGAGGGCAAGGGACTTATTATGGTTGACCTTAAGGCCAGAGATTGCTGAAAAATATGAGAGGTCACTGTACAGGTTAGGTATAGAAGTGGCTGGGGATGTTAAGAGCATTAAAAGATTATATGCAAACAGAGCGCACTTATGTTCCCTATCACCACACGGGATACCCAAAACATCCAGGTTATTCCTAATTTTAATGGCCAGAGGCTCCAAAGCTAGGACAAATAAAATAGGGGATAGTGGGCAGCCCTGCCAAGTGCCTCTGTGAATGGAGAGGTAATCCGAACCATATCCCTTGACCGACAATCTGGCTATTGGTCTGCTATATAATATATAGAGTACTGTGAGAAAATTCTTCCTGAACCCATACCGATCCAAAGCATAAAATAAATATTCCCAGGACAGGGAATCAAATACCTTATGAAGGTCAAGGGATCATAGCATAGCCCTCTGACGTCCCAATTAGATTTGAGTGCGGAAATAATATCTATCAATCGACTTGGTCTGGATGGATATAACCTGCCAGAAAAGAATTTAATCTGTTTGCCAATATCTTGGTCATAACCTTAAGGTCTACATTAATAAGGGAGATTGGGTGGTAATTCGGACAGTCACCATGATCGTTGCCTGGTTTAGGTATAACATGTATGAATGCATTGTTTTCAAAGCGTGGAAGTGGGGTACCCAGGCTAATGTCATTAAAGAAAGAACATAAATGGGGGGTTAAGGCCTCAGAGTATTTCTTATAGTAATTGCCCAAAAAAACGTCCAGTCCCGGCGCCTTGGAGGAATTTGGGCTTTTTATAGCCTCAGCAACTTCCGCAGCTAGAAATTCCCGTTTCATAAGCTCCATATGAGCTGGGATGATACGCGCTAGGGGGAGATTTTGGCAAAAAGTATCAATCCTGGATGTCTGAATTGGTTCTGGTTGAAAATAAAGTTTAGAATAGAAATTAAAAAATTCACGCACCACCAACTGAGGATTCTGAGATCTATGTCCGTTACTCAGGAGCAGTTTCGGTAAAGCCGGGGAGTAAACCTGTGGTGTAAGCTTCCGTGCAAGCAGAGTATGGGACTTATCTCCAAATGTATAAAAGCGATGTTTCGACCAGTGGATATATTTTTCTGCTTTCGTAGTTAAGCTAAAAGGATGTTCTTGCTGCGTCTATTTTATGTCTACTTGAGGGGGTTTTTTTTGTTCTCTGAGTAGCTCCTTGAGCTCCTCTTCCTGTTGATGTGTATGCAGTTCCCGGTCCTGTTTAGCCCTAGATGCTATTTGAATAAGTTTGCCTTGAATCCTCGCCTTATGTGCTGCTCATGTCATGGTAGGGGATGTATCCTCTGGAGTATTCGCGGCAAAATACTGACGTATGGTATTTTCTACTTTCGTATACACTGAGGGATCGTTGAGTAAAGAAGCATTGCGTCGCCACGCTATCAGACGAGCCTTCGTCCAGAGATCCGCTATTGTCATTTGAACCGAGGAGTGATCTGACTATGATGCCGTCTGTATTTTAGCCGAGGTGACCAAAGGGAGTAATGGGGATAGAACAAAAAGGTGGTCAATGCGCGACTATGTTTTGTGGACGTGAGTAATAAGTATAATCTCTCATCGTAGAATGATTGTCTCTCCAGACATCAATGAGATCATATGTATGCAGTAGCAGCTAACTTGTTGATCTGTTTTTGAGAATGCTTCAAGGTAGTTTTGAGGGCGTTAGATTTTTCCAGGATTCGATCTAACAAAGTGTTGCTATCTCCTCCGAAGATAATGTGGCTTGCTGCGTGTGGCATTAGGGCCTCCAACATATCCTTGAAAAAGGATGCTTGTCTGACATTAGGGGCATAATATGAAATAAAATTGACCACGTGCATTCATTTTCCCATTTGGTAAATGTATCTGCCCTCTTTATTCTGAATAACCACACTAGGAATGAAGGGCACCCGTTTAGCAATGCAGATCGGAACTCCTTTCTTTTTATCTGGGCCATTGAACAGGTAATATGTGGGGTATTTAGCATTCAAATAACTGGGGTGTGATTTCCGAGAGAAATGAGTGTCCTGCAGCAGTAGGACATCTATCCCTAATTTATGGTAGTGTTGGAATGCCAGGGTGCATTTGTTTGGGGAATTAAAGCCTTGAACGTTATGGGTATTTTAAAATTTGTCGGGGCTATTTTAGTCATAATGGGTTGGCAGTTTGTACTCGCCTGTTGTTGTCACTGCGCACTCCACCATGGGCCGCTCATTTGTGCTCCTATCTCCTGTGTCCTTGTAGAAAAGAGGGTACTGAAATAAGGAAGAAACTAAAGAAGAGAAGGAATAGAAAGAAGGATTAAGGAAAATAGCAATGGTTTTTCCCAGCTGCCTTTTAACAGGCAGTGGAATGTCATCAAAATAAACATCCACATTACAAAAACAAAGGCTGGTTGTGGGGGCCAGCACCCCAAAGTTGCCTTCAACAAACGGCTAGAGGCAAGTTCACAGCAAGTGGCATGCGGATCCGCCTCAGCACATAATGATCTTCGACACATCTGGAGAACAGCAAGAGGAGAGGGGCGGTTTCCAACTATTAGAAACATACATAACCCAATAGGGATTCTTCTAACTTGTGAAACCTTAAATTCTTCTAAGCAGCAATAACAACAGCTCCAGTGCTGTTTGGAAACTATGCCTCCCCTACAACTATCGGAAATGGCATACTGAAGGAGGATGTACTCTGAACTACAGCTGGTAACATGCTCAACAATGGTTCCGCCTGAGGTAGCAGGAAAATTGTAGCAGTCCCCTCTGCAGTATTCATGTAGGAAACCGGGCCTTCTTGGTGGCTGATCTTGATGGCTGTGACCATAACGGGGAGACCGGTCTGGATGGAGAGGTAGATAATCTGGTGGGGGGAGGGTTCTGTGAGATCAATCCCAGGCCCACGAGGATTTCCTCCCCATCCTGAATACTTAAAAATGAGTATGTCTTTCCTCTGAATGTAAAGGAGAGCCGGAAGGGAAAGGACCAACAGTATTTGACTTGACGGTTCATTAGCTGCAACAGCAGTGGTTTCAACGGACGTCTCTTTTGAATGGTCTGTGGGGAGATGTCATTAAAAAGTTGAATTTGGTGACCCTGTAGGACGAGATCCTGTCTGGCTCTGGCCATCATCATTATTCTTTCTTTGATCCTGTAAATGATGTCCCTGAGTAAACCACCAGATCTAGGAGCCACCAAGGCCCTGTGAAAGCTGTCTAATTCCTGCTGATGTGGTGTGATATCTGGGATTAAGTCCTGCATCAGGGCATGTATAACTGTCTCTAGGTCCACTAAAGATTCCGGAAAAGACCTCTGATCCTGAAGTTATAGTGTCGGTATCTATTCTTGAGGTCTTCTATCTTAGCTTGAGCCTGATTGATCTTGTAAAGTTGTGATCAGATTATAATTCTGGTCAACCAATCCAATTTGGATTCAATAGAGTCCAGCCTGTCCCCTATCCCTTGAAAGTGGAGCTAGTCTAATTTAAGATGATATCTGCTAGTTCTGTCATATTTTTGTCCATAGAGGAGGCAGGTGAGGCCGTACTCCCCATATCTCCCCCAGGTGATAGGGAACACACTGTCTACTGCTGCATCATGGGCTCCCCCAAGCAAGGACGCTGCCGCTGAAGCCTCTCCTCTGCTCCCCTTTGCTATTTTTAGCTCGGATGGCTGAGGACGTGTGGTACACAGTCAGTTCATGACCTGTCCCGGCGCCGCACGCATGCGCACTCAAAACTGCTCACAGTTTTCCATTTTAAAGTGTCACCTATGGATAATTATATTGTAGTTTGTCACCATTTCACAGGTGACCACAATTTTATATCTTGACGTGTTTGGTATCTATTGACTTCATGCAGTCTCATATTTTATGTTTTACCAAACAATTGGGTATTATATTGTGTTTGTGGGCATTAAAATGCATTGGAGAATGCATTGGAACTACACTGCATCAAAAATGCTATTCATTGTTATTATTCAAAGCAAACTCACCCATCCGTCCATGTCTCCATACTTTATTTTGCTGAGAAACAATTTTGAAAAACACAACCAGAATTTCTGGCAGTGGCCATCTTGAGCAATGGCAGATGATTCATGTATCATTTACTTCCTGGAATCCATCTGCCCTTAGCTCAGGTATAGGCTGAGATGAGAACCCTCCCTCTCCTCCTGAAGACTTCTGGGATGTATGACATCATTTGCCTAGGCATGGAAACCAGGAGGTAACTGAAGAAATAGAAAAAAAGAGTCTAAAACAAGTAAATATGATATACTTTACTATATGTTTACTAATGCTAGCAGCATAAGGATTAAAAATAGTCCATGTTGACTGAGAGAGTGAAATTCCACTTTAAAGTGGAACTAAACCCATCAATTTAACAGTTTCAAAAAACAGTTACAATCCAGGCATCCCAGAAATGCTGTCACATGTGTGCTCTCAACCAAACTGTCAAACCGTGAAATAGCTGGTGTCATAACTGATCATGTGTAGCACCATGTCAGTTGCAGATCAAACAGAAACTGAGACAACAGCTTCCTTTGGCTAATAAGGACAGGAGGGTTTTGTTCCACTTTAAATGTAACTGTTTTCAAATCATTAAATTGATGTGTTTAGTCCTGCTTTAATTCCGCTTTAACCCCTTCCCACCTGGCCACTGCACATAAAGGGCCAGGTGGGATCTTCGCTGTTCTGAGTGGATGTTCCTGAACGTCCCTCAAAACGTGGCCGTGCAGCTGCATGCTCTTGATGTGCCTGTGTCCCCTGGACACAGAGCAACGCTGCACAGCAGAAGGGCTCTCTGATTGGCCTTTCGATCACATGATGGCTGTGTCCACAAAGCCGACAGTCTCTTGATCGGCTCTGCCTCTCCTCACACAGAGCCCGCTAGTGAGGAGAAGCATAGCCGTTCTGTGTAAAACACATACACATCACCCCATATAGTCCCCTACACAGCTATTCGTGCACCAGTGATCCACATCTGTCACACAGTACCAGGGTAAATTCCACATCTGTACCAGTTATCCACATCTGTCACAGCATACCAGTGTAAATTCCACATCTGCACCAGTTATCCACATCTGTCGCAGCATACCAGTGTAAATTCCACATCTGTACCAGTGATCCACATCTGTCACAGCATACCAGTATAAATTCCACATCTGTACCAGTGATCCACATCTGCCACAGCATGCCAGTGTAAATTCCACATCTGTACCAGCGATCCACATATGTCACTACATACCAGTGTAAATTCCACATCTGTACCAGTGATCCACATCTGTCATGGAGTACCAGTGAAAATTCCACATCTGTACCAGTGATCCACATCTGACGCAGCGTACCAGTGTAAATTCCACATCTGTACCAGTGATCCACATCTGTCACAGCGTACCAGTGTAAATTCCACATCTGTACCAGTGATCCACATCTGACGCAGCGTGCCAGTGTAAATTCCACATCTGTACCAGTGATCCACATCTGACGCGGCGAACCAGTGTAAATGCCACATCTGTACCAGTGATACACATCTGTCACAGCGTAAAATCCACATCTGTACCAGTGATCCACATCTGTCAAGGTGTACCAGTGTAAATTCCACATTCTTGCCAGTGATCCACATCTGTCACGGCGTACCAGTGGTCATCCATATCTGTACCAGTGATCCACATCTATCATGGTGTACCAGTGTAAAAGTCACATCTGTACAATTGATCCACATCTGTCACAGTGTACCACTATAAAATTCACATCTGTACTAGTGATGCACATCTGTCACGGCGTACCAGTGTAAATTCCACATCTGTACCAGTGATCCACATCTGTCACGGTGTAGCAGTACTCATTGATTTCTGTACCAGTGATCCACATCTGTCACAGCCTACCAGTGTCAAATCCCTACATCTGTCACAATTTACCAGTGCTCAATATATATCACACAGTACTTGTGTAAAATCCACATCAGTACCAGTGAATAACATCTGTCACAGTGTTCCAGAGTAAAATCCACACCTGTACCAGTGATCAATGTCTGTCACAGTGTAACAGTGTCAAATCCACATCTGTACCAGTAATAAACATCTGTACCAGTGAACATCAAAATCAATATCAGTAGTGCAACATAAACATGTCTAGAAATTATACAGCAGCGAGGAGGCTTTCTAGATACTGAGTATGTAGGCATGTGCCTGTGTCCCCTGGACACAGCGCAACGCCGCACGGCAGAAGGGTTCTCTGATTGGCCCTTCTGATCACATAATGGCTGTGTGTAATCTCAGCCATCATGTGATGTCAACAAAGCCGACAGTCTGTTGATTGGCTCTGCCTCTCCTCACACAGAGCCCGCTAGTGAGGAGAAGCTAGCCGATCTGTGTAAAACACACACACATCACCCCATAGTGTCCCCCACACAGCTTTTAGTGCACCAGTGATCCACATCTGTCACACAGTACCAGGGTAAATTCCACATCTGTACCAGTGATGCACATCTGTCACAGCATACCAGTGATCCACGTCTGTCACAGTGTACCAGTGTAAATTCCACATCTGTACCAGTGATCCACATCTGTTTTTTGAACCAATAGACTTCAAAGGAAGTGCTGCAGAAAACACATAAAACACAGTGTGTTTCTGACATGTTTTCATGCTTTTGCATGTGGTTTGCATTTTTTATGCGCAAAACACATAAAAATGTGTGTGCAAGAACATGTGCAACACTGCAAAGCAGACAAAATGCAAACTGCATTGGTGTGAACCAGGCCTGAAATGCATTGAAAACACATAAAAAACGCATCACAAATGCACACGTATTGAGTTTTATGCTGTTTTTTTATGTGTTTTTAATCTGCTCAGCAACAAGTTGGCCAAAAAAAAATATTCAAAAAATGTGCATGCAAAACGCACTGCAAAATGGACAAAATGCAAATGGAATTGGTGTGAACTAGGCCTGAAATGCATTGAAAACGCATCACAAATGCACATGTTGCTTTTTTTATGCATTTTGCGTTTTTAATCTGCCCAGCAACAAGTTGGCCAAAAAAAAATTAATGTTAAAAAAATGCAACATGTATCAAAGAAAGTGTCAAAAACACATTTGAAAACGGACAAAACTCAAATTGCATTGGTGTGAACTAGGCCTGAAATGCATTGAAAACCCATAAAAAATGCACACGTGTTGTGTTTTGATGGGGTATTTTTAGTCACATGACCTATGATAAAAGTACCCTAAATATGGTAAAATTGCAGGCAAAATTGCAATAAAATTGTGCGTTTTCAGCAGCCATTATCGGCAAAATGCCTATAACACTATTTTCGGCTGATACATTTCGGCCACTGATATTTCGGTGCATCCCTACTACGAATGACAGAGGAGTCATATAAACCCCTATCCCCTAGTGGGCCTAGGCTGGATGGCACGCAGATCTCCCCACTCTTACTGGACTGGTCTGAATGTTTGGATCACTTCTTAACAAATACGATATCAGCTAGAGACAGGTTTATTGAGCTCAAGCTCCTACACAGAGCCCACTACACCCTGCAAAGGCTGTCTCATACGGTATACATCCAAACATCTCCAGTACTTGTCAGCATTGTCCATTAGAAGGGGGTACTCTTATGTATATGCTGTGGACCTGTCCTCATCTACAGCCCTATTGGGAAGAAGTAGTATCCACTGTCAACTCTGTAGATCAGAGTTTCTCAACCAGGCTTTCGTGGAACCCTAAGGTTCCTCCAAAGGTTACTAGGGGTTCCTTCAGCAATTACCAGTTTTTGCCTTTTAGATAAGTTCCCCCTGACACCATTGATTTTTTTAACTATCTGTAAATGAGTAATCCTTCCCAATGACCACAAGTGTAAGGAGCATTCTTCTCACTGACCATAACAGTGATGCATCATGAGTTGTACATATAGTAATTTTTAGCAGGGGTTCCCTGAGACTGGAAAATTATTTCAAGGGTTTCCTGTTGAAAATTTTGAGAGTCTGCTGTAGATGGTCTGTTGGTTGCCTGAGATTCTCTTATTTTCCTACTCGGTATGACTCACATTATGGCAACTACCCACTAGATTAACCCCTTCATGCCTAAGGGTAACACAAATCTTAATGCCTAAGGAAAATTGATCTAGTTATTTTTCTTTTCTTTTTGTATATTTATTTACACACAGTTGTTTTTTTTCTCTCTGCAAGGAGAGATAGATACAATGTATCTCTCTTCCCCATACAGAGAAAAAAAAAAACAGTGTGGGCTTCACAGTAACTGATCACTGTGATAGCCAATCAGAGGCTATCACAGCGATCATGTGACCCAGAATAGAGAGTTCCAGGTCCCGATCATTAGAACAGGACCCGGGGCTCTTAGTGACACCCCAGTCTTTGTGCTGGGAGTGTGCCGTGCAGCACGCTCCCAGCACAAACACAGGTATGCAAATATGCGGAAAAAAAGCCCAGTTCTGTGAGGCTGCATATTTGTGTGACGTCGGGGCCAAGGGGTTAAGTTGTTCATATACTATTTAACATTCTGTGCTAGGAGGACTATACTGAATAAGTGGAAGGTATCTCAGCCTCCTACTGTGGCAGAGTAGAAGGCAGCTCTTAATGCAGTTCTCCCACTATACAAATTAACCTACACTAATCGCAACTGTCCAAGAAAAATTTGACAAAATCCGGTCCAACTGGATAGATGCCAAAGGAATTACTGGTTGATGATCACCTATTTTTTCTTGATATTAGTACTTTTTAGACCAAGGTTCTGAACAGCTTAAGTTTGTATATGACGCGTAGCGGACATATTTACAGTTGCAAGAAAAAGTATGTGAACCCCTTGGGATTACGTGGAGTTTTGCATGAATTGGGCATAAAATGTGCTCTGAACATCATCTAAGTCACAACAATAGAAGAACACAGTCTGCTGAACATAATACTACACAAACATTAGATGTTGCCATGGTTTAATTGCACATAACATGTAAACATTCACAGTGCAGGGAGGAAAAAGTATGTGAACCTTTGGACTTAATAACTGGTTGACCCTCCTTTGGCAGCAATAACCTCAACCAAACGTTTCCTGTAGTTGCAGATCAGACCTGCACAACGATCTGGAGTAATTTTGGACCACTCCTCTTCACAAAACTGTTTCAGTGTAGCAATATTCTTGGGATGTCTGGTGTGAATCGCTCTCTTAAGGTCATGCCACAGCATTTCAATCGGGTTGAGGTCAGGACTCTGACTGGGCCACTCCAGAAGGCGTATTCTGTGCTGTTGCAGCCATTGTTTTGTTGAATTACTTGTATGCTTTGGGTCATTGTCCTGTTGCATCATCCATCCTCTGTGGAGCTTCAGTTGGCGGACAGATGGTCGTACGTTTTCCTGCAAAATGTCTCGATAAACTCTGGAATTCATTTTCCCATCAATGACAACAATCCGTCCAGGCCCTGAAGTGGCAAAGCAGCCCCAAACCATGATGCTCCCTCTGCCATGTTTTACAGTGGGGATGAGGTTTTGATGTTGGTGTGCTGGGCCTTTTTTTCTCCACACATAGTGTTGTGTGTTCTTTCCAAACAACTCAATCTTGGTTTCATCTGTCCACAGTATATTTTGCCAGTAGTGCTGTGGAACATCCAGGTGCTCTTTTGCAAACTTCAAACGTGCTGCAATATTCTTTTTGGACAGCAATGGTTTCCTCCGTGGTGTCCTTCCATGTACTCCATTCTTGTTTAATGTTTTCCTTATTGTAGATGTGTCAACAAAAATGTTAGCATGTGCCAGATATTTCTGTAGGTCTTTAGCTGACACTCTGGGATTCTTCTTTACCTCATGCAGCATTCTGCGTTGTGCTTTTGCAGTCATTTATACAGGACAACCACGCCTAGGGAGAGTAGCAACAGTGCTAAACTTTCTCCATTTGTAGACAGTCTGTCTTACCGTGGACACATGAACATCAAGGCTTTTGGAGATACTTTTGTAACCCTTTCCAGCTTCATGTAAGTCAACAATTCTGGATCGTAGGTCTTCTAAGAGCTCCCTTCTGCGAGGCATGGTTCACATCAGACAGTGCTTCTTGAAACCAGTAAACCCAAAACAGGTGTGTGTTTTTTAAGGGCAGGACAGCTGTCAGCAACACATCCAATATCATCACACTGATTGGAGTCAAGGTTGGCTCACTCCTGGCTCCAATTAGCTCTGGGAGAAGTCATTAAACTAGGGTCTCACATACTTTTTCCTCCCTGCACTGTGAATGTTTACATGTTATGTGCAATCAAACCATGGCAACATCTAATGTTTGTGTAGTATTATGTTCAGCAGACTGTGTTCTTCTATTGTTGTGACTTAGATGACGTTCAGAGCACATTTTATGCCCAATTCATGCAAAACTCCACGTAATCCCAAGGGGTTCACATACTTTTTCTTGCAACTGTAGCTGCTATTTTCTGTTCCCCTTACATACATTTATATATAAGCTTAGAAACATAGAAAAGGGTCAGCAGAAAAAAAGACCAAGTAGTCCATCAACTGCCCTTTCAGTAAAATAATACTTTCTAAGAATAGTTTTGAACCTTCTTCCTGATAGTTTGAGGTCATATCTCTGTATTTTTTCAACTTGGTTTGATAATGAAAATCCTGCCCTCATGAACCTTATTCACCCCCTTGATGTATTTTAAGGGTTTCAATCATGTCTCCCCTTTCTCTTCTTTCCTCCAGCCGGTACATATTAAGTTCCTGAAGTCTCTCCTGATATGTTTTATCCCTCAGACCTTTCATCATTTTTGTTGTCCGTCTCTGGAATCTGGTTCTATCTTATCATTATACTTTGGTATTATATTTTCAGGTTGTCATAGTACCGGCCAGTTAAGTCTTGATGGCTTCTTATATATTTGAGGGACTCCATCAGTGAGATGTCTTCACCACATTTATCAGTTCTACCCAATAGCCACCCACATGGAAGAAAAATGTATTTGAAATATATTTTAAAAATATTCTTCCCAAATATATTGACATATATTTGAAATGCCACAATTTTGGCCATATTCAATGTATTTCAATAAATAAATATATATATGTGTGTATGTGTATGTGTGTGTATATATATATATATATATATATATATATATATATATATACACACTGTATGTTGAAATGCATTTTTCTTAGAAAATATATGAAAAAATATTTTTAAAAATACATTTCAAATATACCTAATGTCTTTAACAATACAAATCTACATTTTTGGAATGCATTTGCAAATATATGTTAAAATGACTTTTTTAATGTTCAAAAAAATCTGAAGAATATATTTAAAAAATATATATATTTAAAAAAATATTTTTTAAAAATATATTCTTCAGATTTTTGGAATATATTTGGGAAGAATAATTTTAAAATATATTTTTCTTCCATATGGGCACTGTTATTACAAGCCAAAATATGGTCTAATGCAGGGCTTGAAATTTCCACTCGTCTGCTCGCCAATGGCAAGTGGAAATTATGGTGGGGGCGAGTGTGTCCCCCAGGGCCGTCTTGCTGAGCAGGCTCGGAGCTCAGGCAGGATCTGTCATTGGCACTGGGAGCAGTCAGGCTGCTCAATAGCTGAGCGCAGTGAAAGCAATGCAATGAGTGTGTGCTGTGCTCTCTGCCTCCCCCTAGAGTGCAGTACCCGGATCTGTGAATGAACAACGAAGTACTGCAACTTTTTATGGGGGGGAGGGGTGTGTATGTGTGTTTGTGTGTGTCTGTGTATGCATGTACAATTGTACATGTGTCTGTGTGTGTGTACATGTGTATATCTGTACATGTGTCTGCGTGCATGTACATGTGTGTGTACATGTGTCTGCGTGTATGTACATGTATGTCTGTGTGTCAGGGATGCGGGTGTGACCAGAAGTGTATGGACTGACACAGGGAAACGCAAGCTTCAGATATGGTATAAATAAGACAATTTATTAAGACTAACAATACAAACATAAATGCAGTGCACCAAACCCCAAGCTAACACAAATACATACAACAAGGTGAAACAAACCCAAACCTAAACTGATAAAGATACACAGGTACATACACATATAGAGCACAACGTAATCAGGCAGGCCGGGTCGATAACTATCGGGCAGGTAGGTACAGGAGGAGCAGGCGGAGAGAATGGTCAGGGTCACAAGCCAGGGATCAAACAGGAGAAGTCAGCAGAGGTCAGGATCAGGCAGGGTCGGCAACAAGTCAGGCAGGAACAGGAACGCAGGTTGCAAGGTACAGGGGCCCATGGAAAAACACACACCAAGGCACAGACTGCAGGTCTGGCCATCCCTTAAATACACCACCTGCAATCAGCCCCAGGTGATGGCTAATTGCCAAAGTGAACCTCTGGTTGTTGAGAGCACCCGCTGGCCAGCCCTGGTACTGCAGCCCACAAGGCAGGTGAGTCCCACCACTATTGGCAAGTCCATTCCTGACACTGTGTGTACATGTGTCTGCGTGTATGTACATGTATGTGTGTGTACAAGTATCTATGTGTGTGTGTATGTACGTGTGTGTGTATGTACGTACATGTGTCTGTGTGTGTATGTACATGTGTCTGTGCGTGTGTATTTCTGTGTATGTACATGTATGTGTGTCTGTACGTGCCTGTGTGTGTATCCATGTGCCTCTGTGTGTGTATGTACATGTCTGTGTGTGTGTACAGGTGTCTCTGTTTGTGTGTGTTTGTTGGTGGCGAGTAACTCTAAGGCCTGGCTAGTAGCTCAGGACTTGAAATTTTAAGCTCTGGTCCAATGCCTCCCCACTGGACTTGGACAACGTCCTTCTAGTCTGCTGGGAGGGTAAAGTGACAAAACTGCTGCTCCTATATGACTTCCCATGACAGGAGTGTCTCATAGAAATCCACAAGTAATTCAGTACATGCCTTTACCCAAAACTGAAATATCACTTTTGGGTGAACCCACCCATTAATATCACCATGTTATTTTAATCAATTTTATAGATGACAGCGGTATGTTTTCTCTGTTCTTCTCAGTATCCAGTCCACGATTCTTGAACATGTTCCCACAAGTGAAAGACCACAACACACTGGGGAAAGAGCAGGGTCAGTACTTAAACAGGTCACAGCCTTACACAGTAGATATGAGCATTATTTCAGAAAAAAAATTGACGTTAATTTTTCTATAGGTTCTGTTCCCAGCGATTTTGATCTGTTGAGCACCACAGTGAAACGAGTAAGCGAGTTAGAGGCTAAAGTGCGTCTTCAAGCGCGGGACATCCAAATGAAGGTCAGAAATAAAAAAAAAAAACCCTTTTGGATGATGTAATTTAAAGCTGTGAAAATCTCACTTATGCATTTTTCAGGATCAAGAAATTGCCACGCTAGAGCAGAAGCTTAAGAAGCTGCAAAAGCAAAAGACAGGTGGGCAGTAGGCTTGGTCATATGAGAATTCCCAGCAACTCTCTTCTCTCACGACCACATTTTCCGCTTAGGTCATTCTTCACCGGAGCAGAATGTTCTGGAAGCGGAGAAAAGGTGCCAGGGACTACAGAAAAGAATTACTGATATGGAGGTCAGTGAGAGTATAAACTGTGAAGTATGAAAGTCTGTGTGTAAAAAGAAGAGTACCCTGAGCTCCTCAAGTTTGCATTTATTTAAAGATGTTTTTTGATATCCTAAAGACTGAATACACTGTATTCCAAAATTTAGTTCTGTTAGGAATACTCATGCACACATCAGATGATTGTTGATTTTTGTTTGCATATAAGAATTTTAAAGGAAACCTGTGCCAAGAGAGAAACATAGGCTTCCATTGTTTCCAAAATGATAGCTGCATGTCTGGCTGACTTCAATACTTTTCTAAGTCTCTCTCACCTGGAATAAGCATGTAGACAGTGAAGTCAGAAATCCTGATATGCATACTTTTTATGGTTAGCTGACACAGAAGCGGTTAATGCAGTAATAGAGGAAATCTGAAGTCCTCTGTCCCCCTCCCATACCCTGCAGCTGCAATCTTCCGGTGCTTCAGGGGTTAACATTGCCATAATATAGCTTCTATGAATGGGAGACGCTGACCTTTCATTCATCCATCCGTTCTTCATTCATAGATCATTTTTAATTCATAGAAGCTATAGTACAGCTTCTATGAATGGAGGACATGGGTGGAAAGGGCAGGCATAATCGACACACTTGATATGACAGGTCCACCGGGTTCTGTTAACCCCTGCAGCACATGCTTTCCTTAAACTAAGGCTGAGAAATGAGCCTTGCAACAAAGGAACAAGCACTGCAGGTATGAAAGGGACAACTGCAGCCTTCATAATTTGTTAGAGAAGGGGCACAAGGTTAACCCCTTGTTGCTCACATTGATAATTCCAAAAGTTTACAGGATAACTTGTCAGGTAAGGGCCCTTTTGACACTGATCAGTTTTTAATCAGTTTTTCAGTTAAAGAAAAAAAAAAAGGAGATGAAAAATGCATTGAAAAATACATCCCTTTGAATCCTATGGAACACTTCACACTGGTCGGTTTTGTTTCAGTTGCGTTTTTGGCTGCTTTCACACTGCTTTGTTGTAAAAATGCATAATGCATCCCTTTAAATCCTAAGTAACTCTTTCCACCTGTCAGTTGCGTTTTTAATAGTCCCACTTGCTGCATTTTTGATGCGCGTTTGGTGCATGTTAGAACCGTTTCACACTGATCAGTTTTTCAGTTTAAACCCCCCCCCCCCCCCGAAAATGATCAGTTTTTACAACAAAGCAATGTGAAAGCAGCCAAAAATGCAACTGAAATGCGTCTGACCGGTGTGAAGAGTTCCATAGGATTAAGCCCTGGTTCACACTGATGCGCGGTGTAGGATGCGCAGCGTTTTCAGTGCAAATTCCGTACCGCATAGCACCTCGTTCATTATTATTATTATACAGTATTTATATAGCGCCAGAAAGGTTTGCTCAGCGCTGTACATTATAGTGGGGGACAGAACATGAGACAATACAGTAACAAAACAATACATGAGGGGTTCGAGGGCTCTGCTCCTTGGAGCTTACAATCTAGGAGGGAGGGGAAAGTGGTACAGGAGGAAGTGGCTGTGGGGGATGGAGTGGTAGGAGGCGTGGAGGAGATCGGCTGTTAGGTGAGGGTGGGGTAGGCTTCCCTGAAGAGATGGGTTTTCAGGGTGCGCCTAAAGGTGAGGAGGGTAGGTGACAGTCTAATGGATTGGGGTAGTGAGTTCCAGAGGATGGGGGAAGTCCTGGAGAAATCCTGCAGTCGGGCGTGGGAGGTGGAGACCAGGGAGCTAGAAAGTAGGAGGTCTTGTGAGGAGCGAAGATTACGGGTTGGGTGGTATTTGGGTATCAGGTCGGTGAGGTAGTTTGGGGCAGCGTTATGAATGGCTTTGTATGTCAGTGTTAGTAGTCATACAAACTGACACGGGTGTGTATGTTAAGTTAACAACACCATGACATCAGACCGCAAAACGCGGTGTGATGTGCAGAATCGGATCGCATAGGCGTGAATACCTATGCGATCAGATTCTAGTGCGGACCAAAAAAGGGTCCTACACGTTTTTGGTGCGGTGCGAATAGAGCCATACAAAATGTATGACTCTAATCGCACCGCATACAAATAGCATGTGATTTGTACAGGAATGTGGTGCGGTTCCTGTGCGAATCACATGGGCTGTATTGTGAACCTAGGCTTAAAGGGATACATTCTTTTCAGGCGTATTTCTGCAGTTTTTATTTGAAAAACCTACCAAAAACTGATAAGTGTGAAGGGTCCCCTAATGTGTTGCAAATGAAGAATCTGTCAGTATGCAGTAAAGTGAGACCTTTTGGCTGCATGCTGTGTACCATCATGTTGAAACTCCGTTGTTTACCTTGAAGGTGGTAGTGAAATAGAAAGCCTGATCCAAATGCACTAAAAAACCAAACAAACAAATAAAAAATATAAAAAATTTTAGATGTTTAGATTTTTTAGTATATAACCTCCTGACAACTTTGTCTCCATTCCTGAAGATATTTGGACCACTAATATAAGTGTGCTGATCCCCTAACCTTGGCAGCCAGAATACTTAGTTTGTGTATGTCCCACTTTAACATTCTGGGGGTCGGTGAGAGATGCGGAATCTGCGCTTGTCTCTACAAGCTAAGAAATTCTTAGTAGGATTGGCTATGCAAGGTTTATATTGTTTAAATCCTTCCAGGGTGTGCCAGTTGGAGGAAGATTATCTGTATAATTAGTAAGTGATATTTCAAGGTTGTTGATTTTTTTATTTAATTGCTTTTGGATTATGCAGCATAGTAGGTTTAGATGCACAGATGACTCAGTAGTCCTCTAGGGTTCTACAGATTCCTCTGGGGTTCTGCAGTGCTTCCAAGTGGTGATTCTGAGGGAAGAGCACAAATGCTGAGCAGGATCTTAGTTGTAAACTATATATGTAGTTATTCATGAATTAAGGTGTCTGTTTATGACACAGAGAATAGCTGCGATTCAGAGGATCACAGCTATTCTCTGGTCAGTTACAGTTTATGATACTCAGGAGATCAGTGGAGAACATGTTCAGCCCTTCACTGGAGATCTGTGTTCTCCCTCCAGAGCTGGAGAATCGGAGAAACCGCAAACTAAGCAGCGATAAATTACCTCTGCTTAGTAAATTGATCTTTTACTGTAATCTCACGAGATTATAGTAAAATCAGCCATTTTCCAGCGTTTGTAGACCATTCTCCAGCATTTGTAGACCGTTCTCCCTTCGTTTGGAGAACTGATCTACACCGCTTCATAAAAGGCATTCAAAGGAGAACTGTGTTCTCCGAGAATGCCAGAGAACTGAGCAGCGATCATTTACCGCTGGTTCATAAATGGACACCTAAATATCATGCATTGCTATGGTTTCACTGTAGAATGAATTGTTGTATATGACACGTTGGGATTATTTATGAAAACTGGAGAGTGCAAAATCTGGCGGTCTAGAAACCAATCAACTTCCAGGTTTTATTGGCAAAGCTTAATTGAACAAGCTGAAATTAGAAGCGGATTGGCTACCATGCACCAGCTTTAGTAAATTCACCCCGGTGTTCATGGTTTTATTGCCAGTATTTAGCAAAATGCATTCTGTGTACAAACGTTATAAATCTGATAACTTTGTGTCCTTGCCCAGAATTTCCTGAGTGATTATGGTCTTGTATGGGTTGGAGATGACTCGGCTAACGCTGCAGAGCAGAAGACCACCAGCAGCAGTTTAGGTGAGCAGACAATGAATGACCACATTCTCAGCAAAACACAGTTCTTAAGAATCCTAATTTGTATATCTCCACAAATTACCAGGGCTCTCTTCAAAGACTTTCCAACCAGATTATGACCTGATTCTAGAGAATTTGAGAGATTTAAATCTTCTTGGTGGAGAAGGTGTTTCACAAATAGAGTACAGTGACAGGGCAGCTCGTCTGAGACCTCCTGACCCTGTCCTGCTGACATTATATAAGAATGGGATCATTATGTTTCAGGGGCCATTTCGATCTTATCAGGAACCATCAACTCAGGTAAGTTATAAACCGAAATTAAAGTATAAATAGAAAAAAAAAAAGTTCTGCCTTTAAGTTTTGGATAGAGTTGAGATGGATTAGAACACCTGTCAGTTTTTATTACTGTATTTATTTATTTATCTCTCTGTTTGCCCTGTTTACCGTTCTCTTTGAAAGAGAAAGTAGAAGAAAGTCCTACATTTTGGGCTGCCCCAGAAAAGTAATAGAGGGGAAATCTTCCAATGGGGACAATAGTTCCAGTGACCTGGGGATCCCCAAGTAATTCCCTTAATTTGCAGGGATTTCCTCTCACTTCCTGCTTTGTCTAGGGGACAGGGAGAGGAGGAAAATCTCCCTAATGGGACATAGATGGCAAAAAATAAACTGACAGGAGTTATGACCCATCCTTGTGCTATCCAAAATGAAAAAAAAAAAAAATTTTTCCTTTAGTTCAACTTTAAAGTGTTACTAAACCCAGGACTCTGCAATAAATATAACCGGTCTCCCACAGTACACAGAACATGGAACTGCAATTGTTTTAGTAAATGTAAACTGCTAAACACCTTTTCTCATCAGCAGTTAGAGCAGTCTTGTGACTTATATCAGTATCAAGCAGAGCACATGTTAAAGCTTGCAGGAGGAGTTTTCATTCTGCTCTAGGAAGATGCAGAACCCCTGATCTCTGTCTGGACAGTGCTGATTGGCCCTGTGCTGATCACATGCAGTCTCCCAAGAAAAAAAAAACATTCTCTAGCAATACACACCAAACCGCATGTGCAGAGTGATTCCGCAGGATATGTCTTATCAGGAGATAAGAGGGGGACACTGGAAGAAGGGGAGGATCAGAGAAGTCAGGATCAAACAGCCTTTTTACACAATGCAGAGGATTAACCCCTTAGGTTCCACAGTGAGTATAACAAGCATGCTTTACTGCATATATAGTCTGATTTTACTGTTGTGGGTTTAGTAACACTTTAAATGAAGATCAGAGAAACCACTAGTAAAACCTGATATAAACACTGATGGGTTTTGTTTTGCAGCAATGTCTCAAAGACATCATGGATGGATATTTCCCCTCTGAATTGCAGGAACGCTTTCCTGATGGTGTGATATTTCAGGTGAGAGGGAACAAATTTGTGGATTAAAGTGGCAGAAAGGTTGGCAAAAGTCTCATTTGTTGTACACTGTATGGGTCAGTAGTGCAAATACATTTTCTGAAATGTAGGTACATTTTCAGAGTACAAACAATTTAAATTGGAATTAAACCCTCCTATCCTTTTCAGCCAAGAAGGCTACCATCTTAGCCTCTGTTTGATCTGCAACTGCACATGTGATTAGTTATGACATCATCCATTTGATGGTTTGACAGTTTGGTTGAGAATACAACCAAATGTGACCGTCGGCATTCCCTGCATGCCGGGAATGTAACTGTTTTTTTATACCGTTACATTGATGGGTTTAGGACTGCTACACATAATGAGAATATAAGACAAATGATCATTCCATTTTTTTTTTTTGCATGGTAGTCTCATATCAAAAACTAATAGGTCATTAGAGTTACAAAAATTCTCGAAAGACAGAATACAGCTGTAATGTATTGTATTTTATTGCGATGTATTCTTTTGTGTTTCATCCTGCGCAGCTTTGGCCACTCGTTTCTTAATGGATGGCTACTGTACTGATAAAACGAAAATCATTAGTTCTGTTATTGTACAAGAAAAATTTTTGCGCTTGTCCCTTCAGATAATTTCGCATGAACTGTTATTATTGGCTCTCAAAACTGTGTACTAATGATCAGATTATCAGACGATTGCTCCATAAATGGTATTTTTCATCCGATTTTCTCATGGTGTGTATTAGGCATTAGTTCTGCTTTAATTTAATTCACTAAATATTTAGTGACGATTTAAAAAAAAAAAAAAAAAAAAAGTAACCATTTTCATCTCAAGAAACCTCAAGATGACAGTTATATATAGTTCTCCTTATTGTAATCCACAACTTGTTTTTTAGAATTCCACTTTAAAACATACTTCTACCCTACGCTGCTAAATTTAATGTGGAAATGTGTTGTGTTGGGCAGCGGTCCTGTCCCCCAAGAGCATTATCTTTGCCACAGCCTCAAGGAAAAGCATTGCAATCATGACATGTGTACACCCCCATCTGGGTGCCTTTGCAGCTTGAGGAGGGGTTGGTTGGGAAGTGGTAAAAAAGTAGCTTAAAGGATAAGTTCACCTTTTGTAACTTGTTACATATTACACCCATATTCAGGGTGTAAGGTGTTCTGTTCAGACCGGCCCCTGCTCCCCGCTTTGACAGCTAGTGGGGGATCCTTTCCCCCCATGCTAGCCGTCAAATTTTAAAAAACGTGGCCATGCAGGGCTCCGCCCACACGGCTGCATCACTCATTTACAGTCATCTGTAAATGAGAGACTACAAGTCCCGACAGCCTTAGTGGCTGTCAACTTGTAGTACTCAATGAACTACCACAGTGCTGTGTACCGCCTGTATGGCAAGCAGATATTCTGACAGGTCTGCAGGAGACCTGCATGGCACCAGTGATCTGCTGATCGCTGATGCAATGCTTTCCAGGCTCCTGCAGAAAAAAATAATAAATGGACATTTTTTTACCAGCAAAAAAAGTGCATTTATTATTTTTTCTAAAAGGTGAACTCCTTTTAACCACTTGTTTTTATTGCCGCCACTAACCCTCATTTAGAAGCTAGTGTACTCAGCTGTTTGGGATGCAATTGCCAGGACACCATATTTATTATTTACAAGGATTAAAAGAAAAGCACAAATTGGTTGGGGACTGAATTTAACCAATCTTAAATGGTAGCCCCCATCAGGTTGCCATGTAGTACCCTTAGCTTCACAAGCATGCTGTCAGTGCTGCTGGAGCCTGAGGAAGTTCTCTGCAAATACTGACTTTAGGTAGGCCATGGAAAGTTTGAAGTTTATCTTAGACAGGTCCCTATGATAGGGCTTGTTCACACAGCCGTGACTGGAGTTTTTCTGCACCAGATGAAGGCCATGCACCGATAGTGCATGAAAAATTGGGTTTGCACTGCAGTGAAGCCCAGGGGTGTGGAGCAGTGAGCTGCAGTAACATGGAGACATGATGCATTTTATCACAACGCACGGGTAGGCACCACATGTCACTGCACAGCTACTCAATACACCAGTCTGCTTCTGCCAAGATGTGAATGAAGTGTCACATTATGTACTTCAAATAAAGTTGAAGAAGAAAAAGAAACTTTGTAATGCACTAAAACATGCATCACTCCTCCCCCTACCATGCCTCACTGCAGTCCAAAGCTGAAGGCTGTCCACAAACTAAAACAGAACGTTTAGCATACTGGCAGTGTGAATGGGCCCACAAGGAGCTTTCATGTAGTGGTAGGTCACCTGGGCAGTGTTTTCAGTGTAAAGGTTTACTTTAAAGGATGTCTATACAAAACCATTTATTGAACTGGAACCATGTTTGTGAAAAAGGACTTCCACAGTGCCTCAGCTGGTTGATCTTGTTTCTAGAACCCATTCTAGAAACTATTTGATTCAATACGGTGATGTGTGTCAAATATATATATACTGTTGTGTTCAAAATAATAGCAGTCAGACATCACTAACCTGATCAGTCACTGTTTTTGGTAGAAATGATATTTCTACATGGCAAATAATTTACTAGCAGGTGTAGTAGAGTAATAGAAATCCAACAGACCCAACAGTCATGACATGTATGCTGCTGATTCTGTGTAATTGAATCACTAATTGAAAGGGGCATGTTCAAAATATTAGCAATGTGGAGTTCTATTAGTGAGGTCATTCATTCTTTGAAAAACAGGTGGCAATTATTGCCCTTATTTAAGGAAGGAAGGCAGCAAATGTTGTACATGCTGGTTACAGTGCATTTCTCTCTGAAATTCTGAGGAAAATGGGTCGTTCCAGACATTGTTCAGAAGAACAGCGTACCTTGATTAAAAAGTTGATTGGAGAGGGGAAAACATGTACAGTGGGGATCGAAAGTTTGGGCACCCCAGCTAAAAACTTGTATTAATGTGCATAAATAAGCCAAGGAAAGATGGAAAAATCTCCAAAAGGCATCAAATTACAGATTAGACATTCTTATAATATGTCAATAAAAGTTAGATTTTATTTCCATCATTTACACTTTCAAAATAACAGAAAACAAAAAAATGGCGTCTGCAAAAGTTTGGGCACCCTGCAGAGTTAATATCTTGTACTGCCCCCTTTGGCAAGTATCACAGCTTGTAAACACTTTTTGTAGCCAGCCAAGAGTCTTTCAATTCTTGTTTGAGGTATCTTTGCCCATTCTTCCTTACAAAAGTCTTCCAGTTCTTTGAGATTTCTGGGCTGTCTGTCACGCACTGCTCTTTTAAGGTCTATCCATAGATTTTCAATTATGTTGAGGTCAGGAGATTGTGAAGGCCATGGCAAAACCTTCAGTTTACGCCTCTTGATGTAATCCCCCGTGGATTTCGAGGTGTATTTAGGATCATTATCCATTTGTAGAAGCCATCCTCTCTTGAACTTCAGCTTTTTCACAGATGGCATCAAGTTACCATCCAAAATTTGCTGAAATTTTATTGAATCCATTTTTCCTTCTACTCGTGAGATGTTCCCTGTGCCACTGGCTGCAACACAACCCCAAAGCATGATTGATCCAACCCCATGCTTAACAGTTGGACAGAGGTTCTTTCCATTAAATGCTGTGAACCTTCTTCTCCAAACGTACCTTTGCTCATTCCGGCCAAAAAGTTCAATTTTAACCTCATTGGTCCACAGAACTTGTTTCCAAAATGCATCAGGCTTGTCTATATGTTCATTTGCAAAGTTCAAACGATGATTTTTGTGGTGAGGACGTAGAAGAGGTTTTCTTCTGATGACTCTTCCATGAAGACCATATTTGTACAAGTATCTCTTTATAGTGGCATAGTGTACCACAACTCCAGTGTCTGCCAGATCTTTCTGGAGGGATCGTGCAGTCAAACGTGGGTTTTGAATTGTTTTTCTCACAATCCTGCGAGCTGTTCTGTCTGATATTTTTCTTGGTCTTCCAGATCTTGCTTTAACTTCCACTGTTCCTGATGACTGCCATTTCTTAATTACATTCCGAACGGAGGATATTGACATCTGAAAACTCTTTGCTATCTTCTTATAGCCTTCTCCAGCTTTGTGAGTGTCAACTTTTTTCAGTTTCAGTTTTCTAGACAACTGCTTAGAAGAACCCATGGTGCTGATTGTTGGGGCAAGGTCAGATGAGTCTGGGCATTTAAAACCTTTGAGATTGACATAACCTGGTCTTCCCAGACGATGATTGAGAACAATCCACGACACTGGCAGGTCTCAGCTTGGCAAAGGGGGCAGTGCATGCTATAAATTCTGCAGGGTGCCCAAACTTTTGCAGACGCCATTTTTTTGTTTTCTGTTATTTTGAAAGTGTAAATGATGGAAATAAAATCTAACTTTTGTTGACATATTATAAGAATGTCTAATCTGTAATTTGATGCCTTTTGGAGATTTTTCCATCTTTCCTTGGCTTCTTTATGCACATTAATACAAATTTTAGCTGGGGTGCCCAAACTTTCGATCCCCACTGTAAAGAAGTGCAGAAAATGATAGGCTGCTCAGCTAAAATGATCGCAAATGCTTTAAAATGACAACCAAAACCTGAAAGACGTGGAAGAAAGCGAAAAACTACCATTCGAACGGATAGAAGAATAGCCAAAATGGCAACAATCAGCTCCAGGAAGATCAAAGAAGGTCTAAAGTTACCTGTGAGTACTGTTACAATTAGAAGACGCCTTCGTAAAGAAAAATACAAACACTGCTATTTTTTTGAACAGTCTAATATTCATTTTTCTGAAATTTCTTTAGAGGAACAACACAAATTTGATATATTTTTCTTCATGTTTTGATTTGGAATAGAATGTGTAGTGTTCCCAATGCATTTGTGTGTATGGAAATAAAAGCTATTAGAGGGATTTTGAGCTTTATTCACTTTTTTCAACACACTGCTATTATTTTGAACACAACTGTGTGTGTATGTGTGTATATATATATATATATATATATATATATATATATATATATATATATATATGTGTGTGTATATATATAATGTATTTATTTTTTAAATGTCAAGACTTAGCCTATAGTAGGACTATAAAAGATAAAACTATTTTCATGGTGCTATATAAAAATGTCAGTTTCTTTAGAATGTCTGTCTCTTGTTTACAGAAAACTAATCAAAGTAACCCTGTTAATAGAAGAGGTTATATCCATTTCCCTGGCCACTTATATCTCTTGACTTTCCTCCATTAGTCATATTTATCAGCATTCAACATAGTGCATCCAGGCGAGGTAGATGTATGTGTCCCCTGCTGTGTGTTATGGTTTCATCCTTCACCTCTACATATGAGCTTTGTAGTGATATACGGGTCCAAGGATGGAACACTGCAGGGGACACTTGCATCTGACACTTCCGGTAGTGTCCAGTGCTGAAAAATCTGATGAGAGATTGAAGAATTGGAACAGAGGGAAGGCAGATTCTGAAAAAGATGGGTATACAAGTTTTTCTATTCCAGGAAACAGCCATTTCAATATTTTTAAGCGTCACTTTAAAGATAGTTTTCTGACTACTATTTATTTTTTAGTGTATTTCATTGATCATCACTATAATGGTTGGGTCTAAATTAATCTCTTGTTGTAAGTGACCTTCAATCAGTTCTTCCATTATGCTGCACATATGGTTATAGGATGGTTCATTATAACACAAATTGAGCACTGGATATAGAGATTTATACTTCTGTGCAGGTTAAAGACTTGCGTGGTGTAGTGTTTCGAGAAAGAAGATCATGGGATGAATTTCCTGGTACTGGTCACACTATTGGAGGCACAGAGGGAACTGAAAGAGAGACCAGCGAGTTACCGGGTAAGACCATACATGTTAAAAGATAAGTTTACCTTTAAAGTGGTTGTACACTTTAGTCATGAAATATGAAAGCACATCTTTCTAAACTGCACTTGCCTCTACCCAAAGCACTGAGTATGAATTCTGTCTGCCACCTCCTTCCTCTGTTATCTGCATTGGTCAGTTCTGACAGCTTTTCTTGACTCCAGGAAATAAAGGGTGACAGGGAGAGGAGCTCCAGCACACAGCGTGTGATTGACAACCTCAGCTGGGCACATTCCCTGTGTACTGTGAAGAAGTACCTCCATTTAGGGCTCAGAGCTCTTCTCTCTGAGCTATGCAGTGTTTTACTTTTGATCCCCGCCCCTAATTTTTAGAGCTAAGAAATGTGTCAAATCTGTGTTTTAGACGGCTGTACAGAAGAGATGGCTGCAGATAAACAGGTATAACATATTTAGGAGGATTTATTTCATCTCTCTTTATCACCTAGGGCTAGCCACTTTAATGGATATACAGTGCTCAGCATAAATGAGTACACTAATTTTTGAAAAGCAAGATTTTAAACAATATCTCAATGAACACAAAAACAATTTCCAAAATTTTGACAAAACTGAGTTTTATAGAACATTTGTTTAGCTCATTACATGAAAGTAAGGTTAGTAATATAAGTTAGATTACAAAATCTTCAGTTTTATTCAAAGTAGTTGATGCAAAAATGAATACACCCCACAACAGAAACTACGCCATCTAGTATTTTGTATGACCTCCATGATTTGTAAGGACAGCACCAAGTCTTTTAGGCAGTGAACAAGTTGGCGACTTATTGCAATATCTATCTTTTTACATTCTTTAAGAACAACCCCTTTTAGAGCCTGGATGCTGGAAGGAGAGTGGTGCTCAACTTGTCTCTTCAGAATTCTCCATAGGTGTTCGATTGGGTTCAGATCAGGAGACATACTTGGCCACTGAGGGAGAATGTCACCAGCACACCGAGAACCTCCAATATGGGTCCAAATGTTTTAATGAACGATCGCATAGTTAAAGCAAGGCAACATTTCAGAGTCTCACAGGACCCCTTCATCATCAGGCATTTGATGTAAATTGGAAATTAGCAACAATGGATTTTTCATCCTTGTATACAAGCATACTTAATGAAGCAGCTTTGGTGGCGGTTACACATTTCTGGTCCGGATCGACGGCCCAAAATGTCCGTGGGAATACCTTATTGAATGTTTGCGTTTTGTACTTGAAAGCTATTTTTTTGCGTTTGAGGGGACCATCTCTGCCCAAATACGTGGCACTGCCATGGGCAATTCTGCTGCCCATTCCTTTGCAAATTTATTTGTTGGGTTTATGGAGGAGCACAACATGCCTTTGTTCATTGATCATATCAAATGCTGGCTAAGATATATTGACAATATATCTTCCTTATTTGGGAAGGGGAAACATCTATTTTTTACGAGTTTGTCAATCAGTTTAACAGCATTTTTCCCGGTATCATTTTCAACCCTGAGATATCCCCCTAATAGCAATACATATCTTGATGTCAGGATCACTAATAACCAGGCTACATTCCAGACATCTGTGTTCTCCAAACCAACAGACAGGAACACCCCACTGCATTACCAGAGCGCACATCCCAAGCATCTCCTTGATAGCCTGCCTATCTCACAGTTCAAGAGCGTGTTACGCATTTAATGCTGTCTAATTGTCAGCAATCATGGCGGCGCACGGGTCTGCGCATGCGCTCTGCTCTGATCCCTGGCTCGTTTGACTACTCTTCTGGATATCCCTATTGATCTGAACTCCTGTTACCGAACCCGGCGAGTGACCTGACTACTCTTTGCTGCTTTGTACTGTGCTGTCCCCACTGTTACCGACCCGACCTGTCTGATCACGCTTCACTACCCTGCCATCCATCCATCCTGTACAGATCCGGTCACCGCTGCTCAGGCCTATTCACCTCTTCACATCAGGCTCTCTACCAGTATATACCTCTGGCGGATCCCTCTACCACAGGCAAGTGTACTCAGGGGCCGCGACCTGGTCACTGTCTGCTCCAAGTCCATCCCACCATCAGGGGCCCTGGTGAACAAGCAGACTGGGGCTTAGACCCCGCGCTCTGGGGAATCCTGTCCTGTGGATTGCTAGAGGTACCGCCAGGTGGTGTCTGACACTAATTGACAGGATAGAACAACTTGAGGCCATGTACATAAAATTTGTGGAACGAGGTTATCCTACTCGAGTACTTGACCAGGCATTAGCAAGAGCTACAGCAAATTTTGAAGGCAGCTCTAGGGCCACCAGCAGGCCATGATTTATACATGGCTTCAATCAGGAAAATGAGCATATTAAACACGGTTATGCATAACATGAACATCCTTAGGGCTGATGACACTCACACGACTTAACCACTTCCTGTCCGGACACTTTTACCCCCTTCCTGTCCAGGGCAATTTTTAGCTTTCAGCGCTATCACACTTTGAATGACAATTGCGCGGTCATGCAACACTGTACCCATATGAATTTTTTACCATTTTTTTGAGACAGATAAAGCTTTATTTTGGTGGTATTTATTCACCACTGGGATTTTTATTTTTTTTACTATGTAAATGAAAAAGTTCCAAAATTTTGAAAAAAAGTGTTTTTTTAAATAAAATTTTGCAAATAAATAATATTTCATCATAAATCTTAGCCAAAATTTATTCCGTTATTTTTTTAGTAAAAAAAAAAATCCAAATTAGTTTATAACCAAAAATTATAATTTTTAAACATTTTTTTTTACATTTTATTTTATTTTTTTTATATTATTATTTTTTATTTTTTAATTTTTTTTACATACTGTCACCCTAGCAGTACACTGTCACCATGGTGACACTGTACTACTTGTGGAGGGTGATGAAGATTTTTTTTTTTTTTTTTTACACTGATTGCTTTTACACATATATAGGATGTAAAAGCAATCATTTCTCTTTCTCTCTGTCTGCATTCCTGCAGTCATTGAGAATTACTGAGTGAGCTGTGAGTGGTCACAGCTTGTCACATGGTACAAGGCTGTTGTGTATAGCCTTGTACCATGTGACCTCTGTGATCATTCACAGATTTCACAAATAGTAAGCAATGATGTCACAAGTGACATCTTGCTTACTACTTTGCATGTGATCACTGATTTGCCAATCAGTGATCACATGATCGGGACCTCGTACAGAGGTCCCGTCCGAGGATCGGTGTTTCACTGTGTCCGGAGGACACAGCGGGCACCGGATTGCGGTGGTGCGCGCTCCCAGGGAGCGCGCACAGCTAGAAAAGGCGGGTGCTGTTTATGGACGGCAACCCGACCCTGGACTGCCACCGCCCTGCCGTTTATAAACAGCAGGCGGACGGCAAGAGGTTAAAGAATCTACTGTTATTGGCACATAAGTGAGGTAGATCCCTACGTGACCTATTAGTTCAAGTGGACCCTAGGACCAAGTACGCTAAGAGAACGTTCAAGTTCTCAAAAAAACAGGGTTGTTACAATTGTAATGTATGCAACTCTTTGATCTGTGGGGAATATTTGACAAATCCCCATGGTGAGAAATGTTACCAGATACAGGGTTACCTGAACTGTAACACTGATTTACTGCTTTTATATTCGGAAATTCCCCTGCTCACTAGTTTTATGTGGGCAAAAAAAAGGTCCCTTTTAAGCGTAGGTTTTAGAAACACAGGAGTGACATTAGAGCAGCTCTAGTCAAGAGTATCAAGGGTGAACCTACTGATTTGAGCAAACCCATAGCAGTCCATTTAATTTCGGCAGGACACCAGGTACATGAATTCAGAGGCAGGACCACCGAACACGTCAGTCGATCTGTGAGAGGAGGAGATAGTGACAACTTCCTCCTCCATCATGAAGCTTATTGGATGCATACCCTCAACATGACACCACCGAGGGGACGTAATATCAATACATCATATTTGTGCTTTTTGGATAGCAGATGATGACTTCATGATTGAAGTGTATATAGCTTTGTATATAACTTTTGGTTTGGTCACATGCCTGATGAAGGGGTCCTGCAAGACTCTGAAATGTTGCTTTGCTGTAACTATGTGATTGTTTATTAAAACTTTTGGACCCATATTGGTGATCCTCGGAGTGCTGGTGACATTCTCCCTTGCTGATTCTGTTCGGTACCAGCCGCCGGTCGCTGCAGCACCCACTTATACACACAGCCATTTTTAACGTTGGAATGTGTGCATTTGGATTGTACACTTGCATACTTGGCCACTGAATTGCTTTCACCCTGTTCTTCTTCAGAAATGCAACAGTGGTCTTAGATGTGTGTTTTGGATCATTGTCATGTTGGAAACGTACACGATGACCAAGGGCACGGAGTGATGGTAGCATCTTCTCTTTCAATATAGAGCAGTACATCTGTGAATTCATGATACCATCAATGAAATGCAGCTCCCCGATACCAGCAGCACTCGTGCAGCCCCACAGAAGGACACTGCCACTACCATGTTTCACTGTAGGCACCATGCATGTTTCTTTGTACTCCTCACCTTTGCAGCGCCATACAGTTTTGAAGCCATCTGTTCCAAAAACATATATCTTGGCCTCATCACTTCAGAGTACAGAGTCCCAGTAGTCGTCTTCTTTTCAGCATGGAAAATTTTAGGTGGGCTTTTTTTGTGCATGAGCTTTAGGAGAGGCTTCCTTCATGGATGACGCCCATGCATGCCATTCTTCTGCAGTGTACACCGTATTGTGCCACGGAAAACGATCACACTAGTTTGGCTTTCTACTTCTTTTGCTAACTGCAGTGAACTTGCATGGCAATATCCTTCAACCCTTCTAATCAGAAGATGCTCTTGTTGAGGTGTTAATTTCCGTGGATGGCCTGGACATCTCTGTGAGATGGTTGCAGTTCCATTTTGTTTAATTTTTGTATCACTTTTGCTACAGTATTCTGACGGATAAGTGATGCTTTGCTGATCCTTTGGCCTTCACCTTTCTTGTGTAAAGAAATGATTTTCTTTCTCAGGCCTTGTGACATTTCTCTTCCATGTGGTGCCATTGCTGACACAGGAAGGGGTTTTCTTTGTTAAATAAGGCCCTTTTATAATCAACTGGCTGCTGGGCACCTGTTTAATGAATAATTAGACTCACCTGTAGTTGAATTCTTGTTAATTAGGATTTTGTTGTCTAAAATTTAGCTTTGCTGTTAAGGCTTTCATTGTGGTGTATTCATTTTTACAACATGGTCTTGAATTAATTTGTTAGTAAAATAATATTTTGTGTGTGCAAGTCTTGTGTGCAATCAGTGGCCTGCATTTGTGGAAGTATTTTGTAGTATAGTGTCCCATAGGCAATGTTGATTCTGAAAGGAAGTAAAGGTTTTCTGACAAATTTGTTGGGGTGTACTCACTTATGCTGAGCACTGTATGTAAGAATTTTCAACCACTTTAACTAGTTGCCGACCGCAGATAGCCAAATGATATCTGCACTGCGGCCGGCCAGTTCTTGGAGGGCGTCATGACGCCCTCCCAGAACGCGCTCTCCTGCACACCCCCGGGGGGCACGCACCTGGCGATCTCCGTGATCGCTGTGTCCTAAGGACACAGCTGATCACGTGATGTGGTAAAAGGCTAATCACAGCGGCCTTTTACCACGTGATCAGCCGCGTCCAATGACATGCTGATTACTGGGAAATGCAATTGCCGGTTCTCGGATGCACTTTCCTCATGCTGTCAGAGCGTGAGGTAAGTACTGCCGAGAACCGGCAGTTGTCAGAGCAGGGATTGGCACCAATGATCAGTGCCCTGATGACCGATGCCCAATGGCTGCCCACCTGTGCCCAGCAGTGCCGCCCACCTGTGCCCAGCAGTGCCACCCATCTGTGCTCAGCAGTGTCACCCACCTGTGTCCATCAGTGCCCATCAGTGCAGCCCAGCAGTTGTGCCAGTCAGTGCCCAGCAGTGCCGCCAGTCAGTGTCCAGCAGTGCCGACTATCAGTACCCATCATCAGTGCAAGCTCATCAGTGCCACCTCATTAGTGCTGCCTATCAGTGCCCATCAGTGCTGCAAATTTCATATGGGTACAGCGTTGCATGACTGCGCAATTGTCATTCAAAGTGCGGCAGCGCTGAAAGCTGAAATTTGGTCTGGTAAGGAAGGGGGTAGAGGTGCCCAGTATGCAAGTGGTTAAGAAGTAAAATAAAATTAAATGCATATATTTTTGCAAGAAAAAAAATGTGTATTCATAATTTTTTTTCACAGGAGCCTGCAAAGCATTGCACCTACGATCACTGGATTGCGGGTGTGATGTCAGGGTCCTATGCACTCTACCTCCAACATGTGGGTGGACTATGAATGTGCTGATTACCACACTTGTAGTCTATTTAGAACTACAAGCCTTGTAACCTATTAATTGTGATTGAATGACATAGCTGTGTTGGTGGAGCTGCAGCGGTTTTAAATTTGACAGCATTGCCCTAGAGAAATAAAAATACTGTTTTTCTAAAGTAAGGTTATACTTTTAAAGGGGTGAATGACTGGATCTCCAGTTATTTGCCATGCGTTTCCCCACCAAGTCATTTCCTGTTGATCACTGATGCACCCAAGCTTACTATGTGTCAGGTCAAGTTAGCCACAGATGTGGATTTCACATTTATCGGAAAGGACCTGCTTTTCTGTTTGACATTTATTGATGGGGGCAGAACAACTCGTTTATTTTTTCAATAACACTGGCTAATTTATTTTGCCAAGGTGTTTGTATGACTGGGTTGCCACAGTTCTTCACACTTGCTTTCCATTTTATACTTGCCTACAAATTGTGGGGTTTTAGGCCTAAAATCCTCATTTGCATCCTCTTAGTTTTGAATCCTACTTACCATACAAAATCAGCCAGTTGTTTAGAAGTTGTGGCACCCATGTCTGATAATGGAGGGGGTTAGTTTTCATCCTGCTACAGGGAAACGGAATATGACTTGAATGGCTCGCTATTTTACCAAATATTAAACAGGTAAACTATGAATCTATAATGTTTCAGCTGCTGTGTATCAATATCAACATAAACACTGGTTGAATTCTATAAAATGAGGAGGTTGAGCCCAACCATTTATTCTGAACATATTATGTTTGTTTAAAGTGCAGCACCAATAAGGTCACTTTATCCACAGGTACCTTGTATGGTCATCTTAATATTTATTATTTTTCCAGATGCAAGTGCAAGCAGTATCAAGTATATATTTAGCCAATGTGGATCTAAGACAACATACTTTGTGCTACAGTATGAGTAAACTTCACAGGAACATAATAGATAAACTGGATTGAAGGCTTTGATCCTTACTAACCCTGTATTAGAACACAATTGATTCATCACAAGGACAAAAATATTCCACACCAATCATGCAGGTAGAAAAATAGGCTTGTGGGACTGAATTATAAATTATGTGCAATGCAAGAACTGGAATTTTTTCATGCCCAAAAGGTTATGAGGATCATGCTTTGTATTCCAATTGGCAAACAGTCCCTGGCAGCGAAGGGTACTGTGATGTACGTGTGCAGCATGACGAACGTTCTGGCTTAATCTGTGTTAAAATTGAAAACATACACGTCTAGGGAGCTGTCTGGGTTTTCCTCAAGATTACGTAACCTATAATTCTAATGGGTCCAAATTGAAGAGCAGCGCTCATAAAACAAAACTAATAACAGTCCAGAATGTGTATCTGTAACAGAATATCCATGCAAATAAAGTACACTATGAATTAAAGATGAAAGTCTTCATATGGTGTAAAAAGACTCCTCCAAGTGGAAAAAACAATGCACTCCGTGCTCCCACACCAGTGTCCAAATCAAAGGCTTACCGGAACAGTATGACCCTCATAATGATAAGTCCTATAGTGCTTGAAAATGATTAGCTCAGATCCTGAATATAGTATGTCACCACTTCACTCCACCATATATATTGACAGCCACAAAGGGGAATGTGCATGGAAAAATGAAAATGCTCCACCTAGTAGAAAAGTCAATGGTAAACAATATTTATTAAAAACCGTGCTACACACGTGCATAAAAACATAATACTGTACAAGTCAAAATCTCAAGGGAATGTGCAGTTAGCTTCTGGATTTCATGATGTTTTGTGTTTCTTCCATTTGCGAATGATTGCGCCAACATTTGTCACCTTCCCACCAAGATGCTTGGCGATAGTTTGGTAGCCCAGTGCAGCCTTGTGTAGTTCTATAATCTTGTCCCTGACATCCTTGGACAGCTCTTTGGTCTTTGCCATGGTGGAGAGTTTGGAATCTGATGGTTTGATTGCTCCTGTGGTCAGGTGTCTTTTTATACAGGTAACAAAATGAGATTAGCAGCACTCCCTTTGAGACTGCTTCTAATCTCAGCTTGTTACCTGTATGAAAGACACCTGGTAGCCAGAAATCCTGCTGAATGATAGGGGAACAAATACTTATTTCCCTCATGAACATGCAAATCAGTGCAGAATTTGTTAGACATGCATTTCTTTTGATTATTTTGTTGCTATTCTGTCTCAATACACCTACCATTCGATTTTTAGACTGATCATTTGTTTGTGAGTGGACAAATATTCAAACTCAGCAGGGGATCAAATACTTATTTCCTTCACTGTACTTGTGGTGGCTTTTCCATGTGATCTTTGGAAAGGAAATTCATTAAAACCAAATTGGTATATTGATGTCTTTTTTTAATAAACAGGTCACCAGCTATCTGTTGATCAGTTTTTAAGCCGACTTCCAAAATCTGTTGTGCATGGTGGCCGGGTCTTGGATATTCAGGGTCCAATAAGAGAAGCCCTGCAGGTAGGAATAACTCCTTTATCTGTGACACACTGGGAATTTCTATTCTGTTATATTCATAACAAGTCTTATGTGTTTATTATAAAATATTACTGCACAGACCTTAATAAGTTCACCTTTGGGAACATGTTACAAGTTCCACCCATTTTTAAGGTGGAACATGTAACATGTTCCCACTGCTGCAGCTGCTACCTGATGCCCCCTCCCTGTGGCAGCAGTACAGTGAGAAGTTCCGCATACTAGCTGTCACTTTTTGAAAACAGGGCAGCTTTGCAGGGCTCCACCTGCATGGCTGCGTCATTCATTCATAGTTGTCAAGTGTGGTTCTCAATGAACTACCACAGCTCTGTTGAGCTGTGGTAGTTCTTTGAGTCTTCCTGTCAGACTGTATCTGCTTGCCTGTACAGGCACACTTATACACTGACAGGTTGGCAGTTCTCTATGGCAACAGCAATCTGCAGCTCACTGACGCAATGCTTTCTAGGCTCCAAAAAAATTTAGTAAATGCACATGTTTTACCTGCAAAAAAATGGGATTTATTATTTATATTTTTAAAAGTGAACTTCTCTTTTAGTGCCCGGTCATACCAATGCGAATTGAAATCATGCAATGATTGTGAATGTCAGTGTCTTAACATGTGCGATTTCCTGCAGTGCGGTTTCTAAAGTCATTTTTGCATTACTTTTTTCTGCAGTTTTGTTGCGTTTTCATAGACATAGAATATAATGGAAATCACACTGCAAATTACAAGAAACCTTCAAGAAAATCTTCACAAGGAGCAAGAAAGCCTTTTAGAAATTGTAGCTGAAATCACGCTGAAATTGCACACAAATTGTGCGCTTTTATATTGCAGCGGTGTGGCCGGTGACTAAAAGTATATATAAAACAACCCATTCTGTCTAACAAAGAAATGAAAGTCAAACCGATGTGTGTATGTATATGTGTAGTAAATAAATATATATGTACTTGGTGTCATTCTTGACTCCAATCTATCCTTCCAGCCCCAAGTCCAATCACTAACAAACTCATGCAGACTCTACCTCTGCAACATCGCCAAAATCCGCATGTTCCTAACCCCAGAAACCACTAAGCAGCTCATCCACTCCCTCATCATATCACGACTCGATTACTGCAACTCCCTCCTCACTGGCCTGCCTCGCCACAGGCTATCCCCGATTCAGTCGATCCTGAGTACGGCAGCCAGACTCATCCACCTTACCAACCGCTCCGTTTCCACCACCCCCCCTGCCAATCCCTCCACTGGCTTCCGATTGCCCAATGGATCAAATTCAAAATCCTAACACTGACGTACAAAGCTGTCCATCATACTGTCCCAAACTACATCACCAACCTAATATCCAAGTACCACCCTACACGCACTCTCCGCTCCTCACGGGACCTCCTTCTCTCTAGTTCCCTGGTCTCCTCCTCCCATGCCCGCCTCCAGGACTTCTCCAGGGCATCACCCATACTCTGGAACTCCTTACCCCAATCCATCAGACTATCACCTACTTTCCTCTCCTTTAGGCGCATCCTGAAAACCCACCTCTTCAGGGAAGCCTACCCCACCCCCTGCTAATTCCCGACCTCCTCCACTCTTCCTACCACTCCATCCCCCACAGCTATTTCCTCCTGTACCACTATCCCCTCCCTTCTAGATTGTAAGCTCCAAGGAGCAGGGCCCTCGAACCCCTTGTGTATCGCATTGTATTGTTATTGTACTGTCGCATGTTCTGTCTCCCATTGTAATGTACAGCGCTGAGCGAACTGTTGGCGCTTTATAAATACTGTATAATAATAATATATATATATATACACAATGCATCCAGAAAGTATTCACAGCAGTTAACTTTCACAACATTTTGTTATGTTACAGCCTTATTCCAAAATGGATTAAATTCATTTTTTTCCCAACATTCTACAAACAATACCCCATAATGACAAGGTGAAAGAAATCTTTGGAATGTATTAAAAATAAAAAATGAAAAAAAAAAGCACATGTATATACAGTTGTGTTCAAAATAATAGCAGTGTGTTGAAAAAAGTGAATAAAGCTCAAAATCCTTCTAATAGCTTTTATTTCCATACACACAAATGCATTGGGAACACTACACATTCTATTCCAAATCAAAACATGAAGAAAAATATATCAAATTTGTGTTGTTCCTCTAAAAAAATTGAAGAAAAGTGAATATTAGACTGTTCAAAAAAATAGTGTTTGTATTCTTCTTTACAAACTCAAACATTCACTATATAAACTGAAAAATGTTTGAAGATTTTGCTTTCCTTTGAATCACTTAATTAATATTTAGTTGTATAAGCACTGTTTCTGAGAACTGCTGTACATCTGTGTTGTATGGAGTCAACCAACTTCTGGCACCTGTGATCAGGTATTCCAGCCCAGGATGATTGGACTACATTCCACAGTTCTTCTCCATTTCTTGGTTTTGCCGCAGAAACTGCATTTTTGATGTCACCCCACAAGTTTTCTATTGGATTAAGATCCGGGGATTGGGCTGGCCACTCCATAACGTCAATCTTGTTGGTCTGGAACCAAGATGTTGCACATTTACTGGTGTGTTTGGGGTTGTTGTCTTGTTGGAACACCCATTTCAAGGGCATTTCCTCTTCAGCATAAGGCAGCATGACCTCTTCAAGTATTCTGATGTATTCAAACTGATCCATGATGCTACCTGTTTTTCAAAGAATGAATGACCTCACTAATAGAACTCCACACTGCTATTATTTTGAACATGCCCCTTTCAATTAGTGATTCAATTACACAGAATCAGCAGCATGCATGTCATGACTGTTGGGTCTGTTGGATTTCTATTACTCTACTACACCTGCTAGTAAATTATTTGCCATGTAGAAATATCATTTCTACCAAAAACAGTGATTGATCAGGGTAGTGATGTCTGACTACTATTATTTTGAACACAACTGTAAGTATTAACAGCCTTTGCTCAATATTTTGTTGAAGCACCTTTAGCACCAATTACAACCTCAAGTCATTTTGAGTATGATGCTACAAGCTTGGCACGCCTATTTTTGGGCAATTTCTTCCATTCTTCTTTGCAGTACCTCTCAAGCTCAATCAGGTTGGATGGGAAGCGTCGGTGCACAACCATTTTCAGATGTTCAATCGGGTTCAAGTCTGGGCTCTGGCTGGGCCTCCAAGACATTCACAGAGCTGGCCTGCAGCCACTCCTTTGTTATGTGGGCTGTGTGCTTAAGGTCTTTGTCCTGTTGAAAGATGAACCGTCGCCCCAGTCTAAGGTCCAGAGCACTCTGGAACAGATTTTCATCAAGAATGTCTCTGTACATTGCTGCATTCATCTTTTCTTCAACCCTGACTAGTCTCCCAGTTCCTGCCACTGAAAAACACCTCCACAGCATGATGCTGCCACCACCATGCTTCACTGTTGGGGTGGTATTGGCCAGGTGGTGAACGTTTCCTCCAGACACGACGCTTGGCATTCAGGCCAAAGAGTTCAATCTTTGTTTCATCAGACCAGAGAGTTTTGTTTCTCATAGTCTGAGAGTCCCTCAGGTGCTTTTGGCAAACTCCAGGTGGGCTACCATTTGTCTTTTAGGGAGGAGTGGCTTCGGTCTGGCCACTCTACCATACAGGCCTGATTGATGGAGTACTGCAGAGATGGTTGTTCTTCTGGAAGGTTCTCCTTTCTCCACAGAGAAACGCTGGAGGGGGTGCTTGGTTACCTCCCTGGCTAAGGCCCTTCTCCCTCAATTGCTAATTTTGGCCGGGCAAGCCAACTCTAGGAAGACTCGTGGTGGTTCCAAACCTCTTCCGTGTACGGATGATGGAGGGCACTGTGCTCATTGAGACCTTCAATGCTGCAGAAATTTTTCTGTACCCTTTCCCAGATCTGTGTCTTGATACAAGTCTCTGAGGTCTACGGACAATTCCTTGGACTTCATGGCTTGGTTTGTGCTCTGACATGCCCTGTTAACTGTTGGACCTTATGTAGACAGACAGGTTTATGCCTTTCCTAATCATGTCCAATCAACTGAATTTGCCATGGGTGGACTCTAATCAAGTTGTGGAAACATCTCATGGATATTCAGTCATGAGTGTCATGGCAAAGGCTGTGAATACGTATGTACGTGTTTTTTTTTTCATTTTTATTAAATTGCAAAGATTTCAAAACAAACTTCTTTCATGTTGTCATTATGAGGTATTGTTTATAGAATGTTGAGGAAAAAAATGAATTTAATCCATTTTGGAATGAGGCTGTAACATAACAAAATGCGGCAAAAGTTAAGGAGAGAGAGAGAGATCAAAAAAAATGAAAGGAACACTTTGAAAACACATCAGATCTCAATTGGGAAAAATTTCATGCTGGATATCTATACTGATATAAACTGGGTAATGTGTTAGGAATGTAAGGATGCCCCATCGTTTGATGAACATGAAAATTATCAACCTACAGAAGACTGAATTCAACCCTGAAAATCAAAGTGAAAAAATTATGCTGCAGACTAGTCCAGTCTAGTTTTGCTGAAATTTCATTGCAGCAACTTAGAATGGTACTCAGTATGTATGGCCCCCACGTGCTTGTATGCATGCCATACAACGTCGGGGCATGCTCCTAAAGAGACAACAGATGGTGTCCTGGGGTAATTCCTCCCAGATCTGGACCAGTGCATCACTGAGCTCCTGGATAGTCTGAGGTGCAACCTGGCAGCATCAGATGGACCAAAACATGATATCCCAGAGATAGGCCAGGCAAACGTAAGGGCCATTCGGTGGTATCAATTTCTTCATCCTCCAGGAACTACCTGCATACTCGGCATGAGGCCGGGCATTGTCGTGCACCAGGAGGAACCCAGGACCCACTACACCAGCATAGGGTCTGATAATGGGTCCAAGGATTTCATCCCGATACCTAATGGCAGTCAAAGTGCTATTGTCTAGCCTGTAAAGGTCTGTGCGTCCCTCCATGGATATGCCTCCCCAAACCATCACTGACCCACCACCAAAACGGCTTCTCTAGACCCTTTCACATCTGTCACATGTGCTCAGGGTGAACCTGCTCTCATCTGTGAAAAGCACAGGGCACCAATGGCCAATTCTGGTGTTCATTGGCAAATGCCAATCGAGCTCTATGGTGCCGGGCCGTGAGCACAGGGCCTCCTAGAGGACGTCGGGCCCTCAGGCCACCCTTATGAAGTCTGTTTCTGATTGTTTGGTCAGAGACATTCACACCAGTGACCAGCTGGAGGTCATTTTGTAGGGCTCTGGCAGTGTTCATCCTGTTCCTCCCTGCACAAAGGAGCAGATACTGGTCCTGCTGATGGGTTAAGGACCTTCTATGGCCCTGTTCAGCTCTCTTAGAGTAACTGCCTGTCTCCTGGAATCTCCTCCATGCTCTTGAGACTATGCTGGGAGACACAGCAAATCTTCTGGCAATAGCACATATTGATATGCCATCCTGGAGGAGTTGGACTGCCTGTGCAACTTCTGTAGGGTCCAGGTATCGCATCATGCTACCAGTAGTGACACTGACCCTAGCCAAAACTAGTGAAAAACAGACGAGTAGGGAAAAAAATGTCAGTGGCGGCCTCCTCTAAAAACCATTCCTGTTTTGGGGGTTGTCTCATTGTTGCCCATCTAGTACACCTGTTGTTAATCAGTTTGTTGCATTGGTGTTAAATTAACAACCCCCTCTACTAAACTGACCAGATCAATATCCCAGGAGTTTAATTGACTTGATGCTATACTCTGATTAATTTTTTTGAGCAGTGTGTTGTAGCAATCGCGCACACAGAGATGGATGTGAACCTCCATTTTGGCAAAGGCCTCCATCTTGTATCATTTTCTACTCCCAAATTAGATTCCTCCGATATCCCCCCTCCCTCTCTGTTGAGTGACATGTGGTCTGTTTGAGGTAGAGATCAAAGGCATCAAGTCCAGTGGGAGAACTCATGTTTATAAACCCCAATTAGCCTGGCCCCCAGATGTTTGCGAGACTCTGCTTGGAGAAGGATTGTAAAACCATAAACCAAGTCCTTCACTGAACTCAAAGACATTCCAGGTAGTCGTAAAACGGACTCACATTTAAACATCCCCTTTTCCCCTATGATTACATGTCATGGACTATGAAAGATGTACATAAAAACCAGGCATGTATTTAGATTGGTCTCGTTAATACAAGGCCTCTGATATATTACATCCCTTAGCTGGCATCAACAGGAGAACAGAAAATGATCTCCTTGGCCGTCCCAGCAGGTGTGTCGTGTTTCATGCCTAGACGTTCAGCAGTCGATTCTGCGTAATAATCTACTCGTGGATAGAATGTTATATGTATCCAGGGAAAGTTATTGCCCTGATATCAGCTTGTGAGGGATTTTGGTCCTAGCTTGGGCCTCCGCCTATGGCTCCCTCCCTCGGTGGGGCGATTGGTTCTCTGCTTCAAGGAGACACCATGCTGGGTTGCTGGTGAGGCTGTTGTGCTTGGAGAGGAGGGCTGAGCTGAGTTGAGGATTTTCCCTTTTGGCATCGGAACTAACTTTGGGAGATGAAGCACCCTTTTGGCTCGGGAAGCTTGATCTGCTTGGACCAGGACGTTTGGCAAGTGCTTTACCTCCATGAATTACTTTCTGTTATCTCTTTTCTGTGCTATTGCTCTTTGTATATTTATATATATATATATATAGGCTACATCTTTTTCTGTAAATATTTTTATTGCACCCATTTGACCTTTTAGTAATAAATCTTACTTTCTGATAGTGTTGAACTGTTTTTAAAGCTCTTTAATGCAACCTAAGAACCCCTGCCTCTGAAGAGCGCTACTGTGTGTGTGTTTTGAGCTTCGGTATATCTCGGCCTGCGGTGATAGTGGTATACCGACGCTTATGCAAACATCATAGTGTTATTGCTGATATTGCCGAGTTTCCTCTTTCTCTGTACAAAAAGGAGGTGGTAGCAGTGTGAAGAGTTAATTGCATAATTAACCTGACCCAGTAACAATCGCTCCCAGGCTGCAAGTACACAGATTGTGGTCCATTAGCTGGAAATCTTTGTGCAGAGTGCAGCTGGGCACGGCATTGTTATGCACGTGACAGCGCGGTTTTAGATTGGCTAGTCCTTCGGTCATGAGTTTGGTGAGAAGGCCTGGGGTCTGAAGCCGTGGTTATCGCGTGTGTGTGCGTGCGTGCGTGTATACATACACCTACAGTATCTCGCAGAAGTGAGTAGATCCCTCACATTTTTGTAAATATTTTATTATATCCAGGGATGTTGGATTCCTATCGCCCGACACATGTAGTTCTGGGCAGGTAGTTTTTTTTCTACCTTTTTAGCCCTGCTGCGGGCAAGCAGTGGGCTCACCTGTCAGGTGGAAGAATTTGGCGGCAGCGCTGCTGGCGATTGCTTCCACACAGTGCCAGCCTCTCCGCGCCCCCCACTCCGCGCCACTGTGGGGACTGTGGAAGAAGGGGAGGATCAAACAGCCTTTTTACACAATATGGAAGATTAACCCCTTAGGTTCCTCATTGAATATAACAAGCATGCTTTACTGCATATACAGACTGATTTTACTGTTGTGGGTTTAGTAACACTTTAATGATTGTGCCAGGGAAAGGGGGGTGTCAGGACAAGTCTGATCATTGGAGGAAAGCATGCTTAGTTCCCAGAAAATGTAGGAAACAGAGGGATAGGAACAGGGGTAGGAACACCAGGGATTTCACACAAAGGAAACAATACAAAGTGAACAGGATACTTTTTCATACAAGTACATGGTACAGCAGACATATAATTAATATCAAATGTTGGTTTTACATATTCTTCAAGTCATGAAGTTATGTGGTACTTTGAAAGCTTCACATTTTTTTTCAAGCATTCATTTTAATTGCTGCTACTCTAGCCAGCTGTAAATTATTAGATTTAATCGCTATAGGTCTGATTTACAGCTGCAGCTCTGTTTAAGACTTGCTCCCTATCTTGTTTGTCTCTGTTATAGGGATCTAAAGGAGAAAAAATACAAGAAATCTTAATAGACTCTCCGCATGTGTTATTAATGGACAAAAGGTAAGCCCAGTTTGAGAATAGATTTACTTGCATAATAGGGTAATATGTATGCTTTCCATGGCCCTGTTTACCCAAAATTTTACTTTATTTTTTTTGTGTCAGTGGTTGGGTAATAAAAAAAAAAGTCTCTGCAGTGGGCATCCAGCCCCTAATCCCCTCTGCCTTTATGCTGGCCCTATACGCAATAAATAACAGATAGGAAATGATTCAAGAGTAGGGCTGCATTTTTATTTTTCTGCATAAACACCCAGATGTTTGTTTCTATTGATAAGCAGTCTGTAGGGTGAATATTTCCAACATAGGTAATAGACTTTTTATCAATAGTTACTGTAGTTGACTGTTTTGCGTCACTTTAAACAGACAAATATTTAGCAAGTATAATAAAATGGCACATATAGACTGCTGGTGTCTGTTTCTGAGCAGCCTATTTTGGCTTTGGCAGGCAGATCTTTCCCATTGAAGATGCTTTAAGCTACTACAGTAGAAAATACATGTGAGAACTATACTGCATTATGCCATTACACAGGGGGTGATAATATAAACAGATGCTGAACTCTACTTTGAAGAAAATAAAAATTCTAACTAGCTGTAAATGTTAGATGATATTGCTAGCCAGGACATCCCCAGCACCGTCTTATCAGTGAAAAACTAAATGGGTCAGTCAAATCTTTTTTTTTTTTGCAAGATCAGTTAGTCAAGGACAATAAGTTGTGTGTTTCATGCCTGAATATGACCCATCTAACTGGGTGATGAATGTAGTTCAGCTACATTTTCAGCTTTTCAGGCAGACCCGATCAGAAACTCCATGCAGGCAGATGTAAAGAGACTTGTCTATTTACATCTGCCATGGGTCCACCAGAGTCTACTGTCAAAATGTGGACAAGCTGAATGGGCACAGATGTCAAAGAACTGACATCCATCACATTAAACTCCAGTTCAGCAGGGAATATGTTCGCAGATCCCCTGCTGAATGTAGTGCTCTTTTTGGAAGGACCCTTAGAGCTGATTCACATTTATGCGGTGCGGATTGAAGCTCAGGTTTCACAGATAACTGATACAGTAGCTGTTCACTGGTTCATGTCAGGTTTACATAAGTACAGGACAGGATTAGCTCAGGATCTTATCCTGTTCACACATATGCAGTTTAGGCATGGTTCCCATAGAAGTCAATAGTCTGTAATCCTCACCTGAAGCCACTGCTCAGAAATCGCACATGACCCTTTAAAACTGCACTGAATCTGCACCAGACATATGTGAACAGGCACCATAGGAAGCAATGTTATTTCACAGGTTATGCAGATTGGATGCGGTTCAAACCACATATGTGAACGGGCACTTACTCTACAGAATATTCACATGTGCATACTGGGCAATGAATGACAGAAACTCACAGTAATATATATGTAAGAATAAAGTGCAAGTTGTACTATTCTTACACACTTTTTGCCCTATGACCCAGCAGTTACAGTGAATTCCATTGAAGAGTAAATAAACTCAAAGCAGCTCAAGTAGATAACGCAGGGCAGCTGCTGGTATGAGTGCTTGCTTCCAGTGTTTGGTCCACCAACTGAGAACAGCAGAAAAGACCAAAAACCGAACTCGGTGTATAGTGAAATTTTCGAGGTGTTTCATTGTAGTGTACTGAAGTAATAAACATTTAGAATAGAACACAATCATGCTAGTCTTGCATTCTTTTGAAGTCATTCCAAGTCCCTGACAAATGTGGTTGTCTGCACGCTGCGAGTCAAGTCTGAGAATGGAGAAGACACATACAAAGTACGAATGTTGTCCTCTGAGACTCTTGGGGATCTGCGGAAGTACCTATCAAATCACAGGTGAATAGTAGTTTCATATACTCACCATGAAATATGCTTCCATCATACTTAATCTTTTGTTTTCCTTTATTCACAGAACTACTGAAGATGACTTTGAAATCATCAATCGATTGCCTTATCGAGTTTATGACAACAATGAATGTACTCTACAAGAAGCTGCCCTTGTACCCAATGCTTTTCTCCTTCTAAGAAGAAAACTTTAAAATAACTCTGGTAAATGGGTATCATATGGCAATCAAACAACCTTTTAAGAATCTACTAGAATCAGACTTTGTAATTAGGCGTAATTATGAGTGTTTTTATGCTGCTTCTATGTAATTTATATTAGAAAGAGATTACATTTTATAGAAAATGCACTGCATATAAGAACTACAACTAAAGTTATAAAGAAATAAGATTTAAACTATTTAAATAGTATCAAAAATGACATCTCTGCTTTGATTATTGATTACAAAGCACCATGCTTTTCAGAGTATAATTCATACCTGTTCCTTCCCCAAACACAACAGCCATGGTATTATAGACTTGTAGTTTTGGGTGGAATTAGGACACTCTCCCTCATTTCTTGTACTTTTGACCAAAACCTCTACCGATGATTATGGGTTTCTAATAATAAAACCTGACATACAACTTGAATTTTCTCCATCCTATCCAAAACACCAAGGTGACTTGTATTATCATTAAAGCCTAACTCCAGATATTTGATTTTGAATAGAGTGAGGAAGAGTTAAAATTTGTCAGTTTTTTTACTTCTGTATGTTACCCCACTGGGGACGTTGCCCTCTTTTCCCATGTTTGTGACACCAATTCTACCTCTTTTCCACTCTACTATAAATGTGTTTTAGTCTTCACTGGAGAGCTTTTCCATCACTTCATGTCCAAACAGGAGGTGAGGGGAAATTTCCCCTACCAGGGAAAAAAAACTGCTATGAAAACCTGAGCTTTGAACCCCCTCCTCATTCAACCCAAAACTAAATACACTTTTAGGCTGGCCATACATTAAACAATTTTCTTGGAATTTTGCTTTAGATTTACCAAAAACCATATTTATTTATTTCAGGTACTTATATAGCGCCATCAATTTACGCAGCGCTTTACATATATAGTGTACATTCACATCAGTCCCTAACCCTCAAGGGGCATACAATCTAAAGTCCCTAACTCATACATATACATACTAGGGCCAATTTAGACAGGAGCCAATTAACCTGCCAGCATGTCCTGGAGTGTGGAAGGAAACCGGAGTACCCGGAGAAAACCCACGCAGTCACAGGGAGAACATGCAAACTCCAGGCAGGTGGTGCCAGGGTTGGGATCATATAATATGAGTTCAAACCTAAAGAACACTTTCAATTGTATCCAATTAGGCAGGCCCTTGCACTACATAGTTGAAGGTAAATCTAAAGGAAATTGGGCAGAAAATTGTATAATGTATGGCCAGCCGTACACTGGAGTTGGCCTTTAAGTGGAAGCCAGCTTACTTGCCTAAAGGTTTTGGGACTGGGAAATCAAAAGTATTTGCAAGAAAAAAAAAGAAAAGTGGAGAACAGATTGCAGCAAGTCAAGTTCTAGTAAGTTATCTATATTTTTATACACAATGGAATAGAAGATGACTTGCTCATTGCCTCCCTGGTAAATCATTGAAAAAAAAGCATCATGAAAAATAACAGCTTGCATCTGATTTAGGGCTGTAAAATTATCAGCAAAACAAATGGGGAAAGTACATATTAGTAAAATGATCTGAAGATCAGTTTCTACTTATTTTCTTGAACAAAAGGTTTTAAATATCAGTCCACAAATTGTTGTGTGCCAAATTTATTGTGATCGTTAGATACCAATTTACTCATCTAAAATTCAGCATGCAAAATAACAAGAACTTACATGATGATAAACAAATTTATTAATAGTCTGGAAGACTTGCTTCCTCTTTGGCAGGAAATATACATGTTGAATTCACAGTCGAAATGGGATAGATGACCACTTAGCTGCCAGCAGAAATAAGGGGGTTCTGTAACATTGGAAGGCAGTCAATGGTCTCTTACTTTCCAGTTTATCTGCACTACTTTGGGAATGGTGATCAATTTAGGAATGTTTTTTTTTTTAAAAAAACAGGAATGACCAGAAGTTTTAGTAATAAAAAACAAAAAAACAACAAAAAAACAAAAAGTATACATGTATAAAAAAGCTACTCTACTTAAGTAGATTACAGAATACTAGGGAATGATATAAGGCGTGTTGGGAGCAAGCTCTGGAAGTATAGAATGGTTGCCGATATTCCACTTTTACTGCAAAGATAAAGTCCTAGTTTTGTCCTAGGAAGTTATTCAATGTACCATCTTCCACTGCAGCCATCACCTCTTCATAGCCCTGCAAATGAAATAGTGAAAAATAGGTTCTGTATATAAATAAAATAGAAACACAATAGATAATACATCTGAGAATCCATTTCAAGATATTTTTTCATACATGGCACCAACAATGTGATTGGATTTACACAGCGAGGTCATCATTTATTTGGACCATCTCTGAGACAAAGGAGTTCTAGTATTGTAGAAGAACACCCTATATCAACTATGAATTCTTTAAGTATTGCATGCAGACATTTGCACTGAAATGGACTTATCTGGGCCTCTTTCAGATCCCTGCTATGTCATAGTAATCTCACCAAGCTTCACCCATAACTAAAGTAATAAAGAAAACACACAAACCGCTTGTAGCGCACTACTACAAAGTCCAGTTCACTCAAAGTCGGGGGGGGGGGGGGGGGGGAGTAATATTCCAGTAAACAGGAGATCCTGCAGCTTGCCAAAAGATATGGGGTGATCCAAGGAGCTCATAGACAAACAAGAAGAGAGCAAAAAGAGGGCCCCTAGCACCACCCCCTACTTTCAGCAGACATGAAGGAGTCGCCACGAGGCAGTTGTTCAAGTGCAGGAAACAGACTACTGTTTCCCAAATCTCAAAGATGGCCAGAGAGAGAATGACTTACCCTAGGTTCACATCAGTGCGAGTGGTGCCGCTGCAGATCCGCACGAAAATCCATGCACCACTCGCACAGAGAAATGCGGACCCGAGGGCGTGTGCCATTACTTCTAATGGCACGCCGCCCGCACTGGAAAACGCAACCGTTCTGAGAACCAAGGTTCCCGTGTGGGCTGCGTTTTCAAAAGAAGTGCAGGGGCTTCTTCGCTGCGTGTCACGGGCACGGGAGTCCATTCAAATGACTGGGCTCTCTTGCCCGTGCAAAACGCGGCCTGCACAGCCGCATATATGTGAACCAGAGTTAAAACAGCTTCGCTGACCGCTCTGCAGTGTCTTCATTCCTACTGAAGCTGATTGTCAAGATTTGTACATGTAAGTGTGTTATATTGTTTTTATGGAAAACTTTTACTCTGTATTTTACCAGGAATCCCACACTGCTCTCTTCTTGTTTGTCATAACTAAAATAATAGTTTTTAGAAATAGAACTTTAAAGCAGATTTCCAGTGAAAATGTAAAAAAAAAAAAAAAAAAGTTTTTGTGGCTCCTGCTGCGGTCAATCAAATCCAGTGACAAAACAGTGGTGAGCAGGGTCGAGCCGCACTGTGTGTGTGTCAATGGACTCAGACTCGTAGGAAGCTGCTTCCTATGGTGGCCCACAGAGAAGAGGAGGAGCCCAGAGCGATGGCGGGGACCACAGAAGAAGAAAATTGGGTTCTGCTCTGTGCAAAACCATTACATAGAGCAAGTAAGTATGACGTTTGTTATTTAACAAAACATAAATAACTCCAATCACTTAAATTGGTGTAATCTACTGATTGTAGATGAATGCACTTCAATAAGTTAATAATTTTAGAATCCGCTATGAAATGTTAGGGTTTTTTGGTGCCTTATTTTAGCATCAAACAGTCAGCTCTTGGGCTAAAGTTGCTGGTCTGGCCAGTCCTAGACAAATTAGCAGTCATTTGTATGCCACTTGTAGATAATTTTCCTTACAGTGGAATGATGGATTTAAAAAACATGTACCAATATTTTTACATCTCTTGCCACACTCATAAGCATCCAAACCCACCTATCTTAAACCCCGGACCCTGCATTCACTATATCTGGTCTCTCACAGTACACACAACATTGACGTGCAATTATTTTAGTAAATATAAACTGCTAAATACTTCTTAGCAGTTAGAGCAGTCTGACTTCTATTAGTGTCCAGCCAAGCACTGGTTAAAGCTTGTAGGAGAAGTTTTCTTTCTGCTGTAGGAGGATGCAAAACCCCTGACCTCTGTCTGGACAGTGCCGATTGGCCCTGTGCTGATCACATGCACTCTCCCAAGAAAAAAAAAAAACTCTAGCAATACACACCAAACTGAACATGTGCAGAGTGCCTCCACATGATATGTCTTATCATGAGATAAGAGGGGGACACTGGAAGAAGGGGAGGATCAGAGAAGTCAGGACTAAACAGCCTTTTTTACACAATGCAGAGGATTAACCCCTTAGGTTCCACAGTGAGTATAACAAGCATGCTTTACTGCATATACAGACCGATTTTACTGTTGTGGGTTTAGTAACATTTTAAAGCAGGCTATCACCCATGAAAAGCATGTCCTCTCATCTGGTCCCTCACTCACGCAACTGAATTTTTAGGTTTTTTTTCAACAGTAAGGGCTCGCTAACACCATGGTGCAGAGACAACAGTTTTTCTGCACACATTCTGCAACGACACAACAAAATATCAATTGTTCTCTTTGTGCCTTCCTTTAGATTGTAAGCTCCCAGGATCAGGGCCTTCCTATTCCTTCTGTACTGAAATGTATTGTAATTGTATTGTCTCCGTTATATTATAAAGCACTGCGCAAACTGTTGGCGCTATATAAATCCTGTATAATAATAATAATGTGCCATGTTCACACCACAACATTATTATCACGTGCAGATTTTTTTTCTACGCAGGAATCTGAAACGTGTATAACTCATTGAAGCTTGCATGAAAACTGACCGTCTCTGCAAGTGAAATCTGCTGATCAGTTTCTCTGCACGTTTGGTGTGAACGAGGCCTAAATACCTTTTTGCAGAGTTTTACTTCCTGAATCCTTGCCTAGATGACCAACTGCCTCCTGGGATGTCTACATCATATCCCAGGTAGTAGTATTTTAGTAAGAGATCTCATGCATGCACAGACTGACGCATGCCTCTGCCAGTTTATGGGGCGAGCGGGTCTCTGCTTTCTGCCAGGAGTGTCTAGATTTCATAACTAGCTGCTCAGAATGACAAATTCTCTTGTAGGTAGTGTTTCTTATAAATATATTTCCACTATATATTTAGCTACTTGGCTGGCGTTCAGTTTTTAGGCTTTTAAAACCTATATAGACTATGACCATGTGAAACCTTTGACTCTACTTTTATGAACCATTACCGTGGGTTTTTATCTTCACTGTAACTTGGTGAAGGTAACATTTCTGTACGAAGACTACTGGGTAGGAATGCATGCCCGTTTGATCTGCTTACACATGGAAACTGAAAATTGGCAGAGGTGACGTGTAGACGGTAGATAATAATCTCCGTAACAATAAAGGAGTGGTGTGGCATTCAGTGCGATTGTGTGCTGTAGGCGCCTTCTCTTAGCAAGCTAATCGACTTTTTTTTTAATCACAATTTCCAGCGCCAGAATGAAATACTTAACTATATTTTACAAGCTTTATGTTATCAGGTAAAATAGTGTTTCTCACAATGCTACTGTGCGCAAAGCATCCAATTAACCAACGAATGCATGAAGTCACTCTAAAAATAACATAAATAAAATGAATACTTCTCATGTGTGATTCAACGGGTTTATTTAAAAAATCAATGTGGAATTCCAGGCCCTCGCTTCAACTACACATTCCTGCTCTACAAGATATTCGGTTTCTCTGAACAAGTTCCACTTTGCCCTTCTTTCTAGTAAACACTACATGCAATCTCAATGTCATGCATCACATTATTCAGATCAACATGACCTTCATGCTGAAGCTTTAATAAAAGGTTTTCCCAAACCCGCCACCACCACCCGTACTCTGCTTTCAGGATGACAGTCTGCACTTTAAGGGTTCATGTACACTGCAGCTGAAACTCACGTTTAGGAGATTTTCTGCGTTTTTTTCAGCAGCCCCTGAACTCTCCCTAATGATTTCCTATGTGTCCATGTACACATCTTCTTTTACAGGCAGTTGAGTTTACAGTCGTTTTTTTTAATGCACCAAACTTGCGTTCAGTAGATTTTATCAGTGTTTCAAACGCCAAATGCGTGTAAATGCGGCTAACCGCGTTTATAAGTGTTTGCGTTTAGAAGCGTTTTTTAACTGTTCCATATCCAAATGCTGTCCTTTTTTCATCATCAGAAATGCATGCAAAGTGTTTTCCATGTATTCAAATGGACCGGTACACCAGTGCAGTCAGTTCCATGTTTTGCGTGAAGGAAAAAAATGGTAGAACGTGCTGCATTATGCTCATGATGGGATCCATAGTGAATACAACCAGAAAAGAAAGGTGATCTCAACACATACTGCTCTCTCTATTTCTCTCAAAATGTCTGAAATAGTAAATTTTTTACGGTTTTTCAGTGCATTCTGGGCATTTGGGAAGGTCTCCTGAGGTTATCTTAAAAAAAAAAAAACGCTTCTAAAACGGAAACGTGCATAAACGCGGTATGCAAACAGACTTTTTTTAACCTACGTTTTCCAGCAGTCAGTTTCCATCATTCAGAAGTGTTTTCCAAACGTCCTCTGTACATGGAGCCCAAATTTACTTCCATGAGCATCATGACATTAAGTCCTCATGCACACTGGACGTTTTTACAGCTGCTGTTTTTGGCTTTTGACATTTTTTTTACAGCCAGTAAACCCCCCAGCATGTTACCCTATGTGTCCATACACATAGACTGGAATCAAAATTTTTTGGCTGGAAAAAAAAAACAAAAAACAGAACTAGTGGGTTTCTAGAGTTGTTTAGCTGTAAAAATGCTCTAACGCTGAAAAACGTGGTAAAATGCCAAAAACCAACATTTTTGGACTTTTTTTGACCAAAAAAAAAAGAAATTTTTTTATTTGGAAAAAAAAATGCTAAAAAACGCAAGCGCGGGAAAACGCCGCTAATCGCAGGTAAATGCGAATGCAAAAATGCTAAAAAAAAGTTTTTAACGTGGCTTTACACAGCGAACGTTACCAGCGTTGTCAAAACGCCCCGTGTGCATGGAGCCTTACACAGCATTACGCAGGGCCCAGTGTGCATCTACTGACTATAATGAGCTGCCAAAAAACAGCCCATTGTAATCAATAGACACTGCCAGTGCCTGCTCAGCAATGGGGCTACGATGTAATCAAATCCAGTATAGAGCATAGGATAGCCATCTGAAAACAGCTCTGATCTGAGTTCTGGTGTTCACTACTATGCATCTGTTGAGGAGAGCGAAGAAAGAAAGCAACCTTTAGGCCCTGTGTCATTGACCGCAATTTGATACAATTCTGATACCAATCAGAATTCAGTCAGGTGTATCTGAACTGCAGTTGATATCCTGAGCAGCTTCAGCCACAGTTCACATATGCATGGTGCGGTGCGATTTTAAAGGCTGGTGTGGTGCGATTTTGTTAATTCGATACAGGTGCAATTCTGAAGTGAATTGTTAACGTGTATCAGGCAGGAAATCGCACCAGCACCGCACTGAAAAATCGCACAGGGCCATTTTTAGGGAGGAAAAAAATAATAATATTGCACTACGGCTGGCCTGCATGTGTGTAAATGGACTCCACAGAAAAGCATTTTAGTTCACATATCATGCAAATCTGATGTTCTAATCGCATCAGAATTCACATATATGTGAACCAAGGCTCAAGAAGGGTTTGCATTCAAATGGACTTGTATAGGACTGCAAAACCTGTTTGATGTGAACAAAAGCCCATCGGCACAGGCTCTTAGTGAGAGCTTCAGTAACAAAAACGCATAGTGGCAAGCTTTGTTTAATTATTTTTCTGAAAAAGGTTTCCTCTTTTGGCTACCAAATCAAAAAATATATCATATGCATATGAACAAAAAGAAAAAAACCAAAAAAAAACCCAAAAAAACTTTAGGGGTCATTCTCAAATGCGGCAGCCCTAGCCACTCTCTGAAAAGTGATCTGCTGTGAATCACTTTTCAAAGGGCAGTTGACAGGCAGCTGACATGTCACCTCGTCGCCACCTGTTTTAACCCTAAACCGGCCAAACCACTGTGCCGCAATCGCATACACTGCATGCAGTTTTGGTGTGGCTCCATTACTTTTAATTAGTGGTGTTCAGACGCAGTACTACCAAATGCATCTCAGCTGCTGCAAGTGTACAGTCCAGACTGGCTGCACGTCTTTGTTTAGGTGGGCATTCGGGAGGGGGGGGGGGGGGACTCACCTGCTAAGGGCAGGCAGGGGGTGGTAAAAAGCAATGTGAAAGATTCCATTACTGACCTCTCTGGAAATGCTAGTTGCTTGGCTCTTATGCAAATACAATAGCTTCAGTACTTGGTGAGATGTTGTCCTACTAAAGGTGTGCATAGGCACTGGGACCTTCAGTACTTAGTGAGATGATGTCCCAGAGGTGTGCATAGGCACTGGGACCTTCAGTACTTGGTGAGATGATGTCCCAGAGGTGTGCATAGGCACTGGGACCTTCAGTACGTGGTGAGATGTCGTCCCAGAGGTGTGAATAGGCACTGGGACCTTCAGTACTTGGTGAGATGTCGTCCCAGAGGTGTGAATAGGCACTGGGACCTTCAGTACTTGGTGAGATGATGTCCCAGAGGTGTGCATAGGCACTGGGACCTTCAGTACTTGGTGAGATGATGTCCCAGAGGTGTGCATAGGCACTGGGACCTTCAGTACTTGGTGAGATGATGTCCCAGAGGTGTGCATAGGCACTGGGACCTTCAGTACTTGGTGAGATGTCGTCCCAGAGGTGTGCATAGGCACTGGGACCTTCAGTACTTGGTGAGATGTCGTCCCAGAGGTGTGCATAGGCACTGGGACCTTCAGTACTTGGTGAGATGTCGTCCCAGAGGTGTGAATAGGCACTGGGACCTTCAGTACTTGGTGAGATGTCGTCCCAGAGGTGCGAATAGGCACTGGGACCTTCAGTACTTGGTGAGATGTCGTCCCAGAGGTGCGCATAGGCACTGGGACCTTCAGTACTTGGTGAGATGATGTCCCAGAGGTGTGCATAGGCACTGGGACCTTCAGTACTTGGTGAGATGTCGTCCCAGAGGTGTGAATAGGCACTGGGACCTTCAGTACTTGGTGAGATGTCGTCCCAGAGGTGTGCATAGGCATTGGGACCTTCAGTACTTGGTGAGATGTCGTCCCAGAGGTGTGCATAGGCACTGGGACCTTCAGTACTTGGTGAGATGTCGCCCCAGAGGTGTGCATAGGCACTGGGACCTTCAGTACTTGGTGAGATGTCGTCCCAGAGGTGTGCATAGGCACTGGGACCTTCAGTACTTGGTGAGATGTTGTCCCAGAGGTGTGCATAGGCACTGGGACCACACACTGATTCCACATGCTTGTTTTACAGCAGTGACTGAAAGTATTGAAGTCCAGCATAGTGACAAAACTAATACAATTCTACAAGTTGCAGTCATGCATGTGTGTTAATGTGCACTGCATTAGGATAGTCAGTTCACTACAGTCCTGGACATGCAGCATGTTGCTAACCCAGCTCACCACAACACACAGAAAGCAGACATCCGTGTGCGGAGTTGCTGTAACATACAACTGCCTTGTGCTACACTGCCTAGGTGCTTTGTAATGCCATTCAAAGAAAATGTCCATGGACAGCAGCACTGTGCTTCATGTGTTGCAGCAAAACAATTGTTGCTGCAACCCACTAGTGTGAACAGGTCCCGAAAAGGTACTGAAGCATTTGGATCAGCATGACAGCCAGAAAATGAGTATTTCAGAAGGGAAGGTTAGCTATGGAAGCCTCTTTACAGGTTACTGCCAACAGACAGATTTGCAAGAGAAATGTCAACACAAAAAAGGGAACAGTACTGAAAAGCAGTGTCCTCTAAAAAGCAGAATTTTGCAGTCCACAGGACTTGGGAAGGAATGGGCAATGCATAATTCAGGGTGCATTTCATCCTGCTGCTTCACAGAAATCAAGTTTATGCACAAAGCTACAACAATGGCAAAAACACAAGAGCACACAAATGTCAAGCAATAAAAAAGGAGGAAAAATGTTTTAAAGTGTTACAAAACCCACAACAGTAAAATCAGTCTGTATATGCAGTAAAGCATGCTTGTTATAATCACTGTGGAACCGAAGGGGTTAATCCTTTGCATTGTGTAAAAGATGTTTGATCCTGTCTTCTCTGACCCTCCCCTTCCACTGTCCCCAATATATGTCCTGATAGAACAGAGGCTCAGAAGCAAGCAGCACATGCTCAGTTTGGTGTGTATTGCTAGAGGTTTTTTTTTTTCTTTGGGAGAGTGCATGTGATCAGCACAGGGCCGATCTTCGCTGTCCAAACAGAGGTCAGGGGTTCTGCATCTTCCTTGAGCAGAAAGAAAACTCCTCCTCCAAGCTTTAACCAGTGCTCAGCTGGACACTGATAGAAGTCACAAGACTGCTCATGAGAAAAGGTATTTAGTAGTTTATATTTACTAAAATAATTGCACTTCCGTGTTGTGTACAGTGGGAGACCAGACATAGTGAACTGCTCTCCTAAAACTACTTACTAACCGCTAAGACCAATGGTCACTATTCCATACTCTTACTCTTGGACCTCTCCGCTGCCTTTGACACAGTTGACCACCCCCTCCTCCTCAAAAAACTCTATGCACTTGGTCTCCATGACTGTACTTTCCGTTGGTTTGATTCTTACCTACCTCACTGCACCTTCAGTGTCACTTACAACTCTACTTCATCCTCTCCTACTCCTCTTACTGTCAGGGTCCCCCAAGGTTCTGCCCATGGACCTCTCCTATTCTCGATCTACACTTCTTCCTTGGGTCAGCTGATAGCTTCCCATGGTTTCCAATATCATTTCTATTCTGATGACACACAGATCTCTCTCTACTCCTCACCTCACCCAATCAATTTCTTCACACATCACCGATTTACTAACAGACATATCAGACTGGATGTCACTGCATTTCCTAAAACTCAATCTATCCAAAACTGAGATCATAATATTTCCTTCCCCACGTGCCTCTGCCCCCAGATTTCTAGGACAGGATCAATAGCACCATTATCAACCCATCCCTGCATTCCAGAGTGCTAGGGGTAACCCTGGATTCTGAACTATCCTTTCAGGCCCACATCCATTCCCTGTCCAAATCATGCTGCCTCAACCTCCGCAACATCTTCAGAATACGCCCATTTTTAACCAATGATACCACAAAGCTCCTAATTCACTCCCTGGTTATCTCTCGCCTCGACTACTGCAACTCCCTCCTCTTTGTTTTATCTTACATAGCCTATCCCCCCTCCAGTCCATCATGAATACTGCTGCCAGGCTCATCCACCTTACCAACCGTTCAGTGTCTGCTACCCCTCTCTGCCAATCCCTCCACTGGCTTCCATTCACCCAACGAATAAAATTCAAAATACTGACAACAACTTACAGAGCCATCCACAACTCTGTCCCCAGGTACATCACCAACCTGGGCTCAAAATATCAACCAAAGTGCTCTCTTTTATCCTCCCAAGACCTTCTGCTGCCTAGTTCCCGTGTCACCTCCTCCCATGCTCGCCTCCAGAACTTCTCCCGAGCTTCTCCCATCCTATGGAACTCCCTACCCCAATCTGTCTGGCCATCTCCTAATCTATCCACCTTTAGACGATCCCTGAAAACCTTTCTTTCTTTCTCTTTAAAGAAGCCCATCTTGCTTCTAGCTAGTAAACTACCATTTATTTCCTCCATCAGCTCATCCTCCCACACCTATTACCTTACACAAAGCGTCAGGTTTTCATTGTGCACCATTACCACCTTCTAGCTGCCGGCGTCCTCACAACCAATGACATCATCAGTTAAGGAGGATGTCAGCTGCCTGTACAGCATCCTAGTTTTACCCTCCCCTGCCCCTCTCCATCAGTGCTGGGGTCACATTAGCTAAGTGATGGAGAAAAACTGAGGGAGAAGAGAAATCCTGGAATACTACTTGGTGTGCAAAAGTGCATTTGCTTTGGAAGAATAAATCACCTCTAATGTTGGGTGTCCTACATGTGTGGATGTTGCTGTGTTATATAAACCTATTAGAAACGTTTTTCACATTTATGAATGGGGTGCCTCCAGACTGTCCATAATTTTAAAGGGTGCCTTGACTAAAAAAAAAGTTTGAGAAACACTGCTCTAGGCAACACGTTTTAAGGGTATTCCCTCTCTGTCAAGCACCAACAGACCACAAGGTGGTGGTGATAAAAGGTATCTTGGTCTCTCAAGGCAACATGTTTTAAGGGAATTCCCTCTTTGTCAAGCACCGACAGACCACAAGGTGGTGGTGATAAAAGGTATCTTGGTCTCTCTAGGCAACACGTTTTAAGGGAATTCCCTTTGTCAAGCACCGACAGACCACAAGGTGGTAGTGATAAAAGTATCTCGGTCTCTCTAGGCAACATGTTTTAAGGGAATTCCCTCTTTGTCAAGCACAGAGAGATCACAAGATGGTGGTGATAATGGTGTCCCGGAGGAAGCTCTAAGAACATCAGAGGCAAGCTGTATCAAGGACTAGGCAATGCATTTAGAGGGATTTCCCTCTTCTCAAGCCTGAAAGACAGATTGCATGGTGGTGGCAATAGCTATATCAGGGCAGCAGCTCCAAGGACACAAGATGCAAGCTGCATCGAGGAGGGGGACTATGCAATGCATTTCAAGGGATTTCCCTCTTTGTGAAGTTTCACAGAGAGATCACAAGGTGGTGGTGATAACGGTCTCTCTGTGGCACCTCTAAGGACATTGGAGGCAAGCTGTATCAAGGAGGGGGACTAGGTAATGCGTTTTGAAGGATTTACATATCCACCAGCTATTGCCACCTCCTTCTTTAGCTTGACAATGTGAGAAAAAAAACCTCTAGATGCAATCCATAGTCCCTCTCCTTAATTCAGCTTGAACCATGGGTCCATGGGAGAGAGAGACCGCTATTGCAGCCACCTTCGAATCTGTGGAGACATCCTGTCTGGAAAACTGACAGCTTCAAACCTCAGCCCTGCTACTGGACATATCGTGTGGGTTGCATCTGACGGCTGGGAAGTTGGAAGAGGCCACTTTGTTTTAACACTTAATAAATAGAACTCCTCTGTGTACTGTTTGTGCGATTTTTGTACCTTTTCAATGCTTTTCATCTAAAAAGAAATAAAATGAATCCTGGCATAGACACCAGAACTAACTATCCACTCACGTCGTGTTTCTGAGCCAATACACCAGTGGAGTAAAATCCAGCTTGCTTTACCTATAAAAATAAATGAACTCAAAATTGCAAGGTAATGAAGAAATATGAGAACTCTTACCCCAAGGTACTTGTCACCCAGGCACAACTGAGGAGGAAGTGCATTGGGGTTGCCACATTTCTCTCTCATTTCTGTTCGTAAATTGTTGTCCACGGCTATATCCACTGTTGAATAGGGTTGTCCACAAGTGTCCAAAACCCGAACCATTTCCAGCTGTTTAGACTTTGTCTAGAAGTTAAATAAGAAATGTTATTGGTAGCTCACTGTGGGGTTACCATCTATGAGAAGCAATCAGATTAGCAAGCCTTGTGAATTGGCAAATTGCACAATGTTTGTTGACCTAAAAATACATGTTCAGATCTGTCAAAACAACAAATCAGGAATCACCATTGGCTAGGTTTCCAAATGTCATGATTCTCTGCATATCTTCCATGAAATATTCATGGACTTGATTGTATTTAGTGAACCTCCTAATATCCAAACATCACTTTTGTACTGGGAAGGCAGACTAGGTTTAATGTGTATGTAAAGCCCAAACTGTTTGTTTTGTGCAAAGTAGCGGAGGGTTAGAACCCTGTCAGTATATCTTCAGCTTTCTGTATTCAACTGGGGAGATTCCCCCTCATTTCCTGTCCTGGAGACAAAAACAGGAATTGTTATAAAACTAAAAATTAAAAAAAAAACAAAAAACGGCTTTAGATACACTATAACCACCTCCCTACTGCCATATTGTAAAAAAAAAAAAAGTCGGGTGGTGGATGTCCGTCTATTTCTTAAGTGCTGTTTAACCATCATTACAGACAATGCACAGGAAGCCAGCGCACCCAATAATCACCGCAAGCTTAGCCATCAGCAGACAGCTCAGGTCACAAGACACCTTTCAAAGCCAATCTGAGCAGTTCTGTACCATGTGATCACTGTGATGATCATCAGGCTTTCGTCAAGCTTCAAGCAATGATGAAGCGTGCTACCAGTTTGTTTAAAGTGGCAATCAGCACTCCCATTAGGATGTGTGTTCAAGATTTACAAACTGGAACTGAATGGTACTTTAAAAGCTTACTAAGAGCTTTGGAAATGCTTTATCAGAGCTTGCTGTTCACACTGTTCTTATACAAGCTGAAGCATGTGTGAAACCAGACCATTTGCATTTAAATCTGTGCGCCTGCACACATGTCAAATTTTGACATGCGACTGTATCTGTGCAACCACTGTGTCTGCATCCCCTTCTATGGGCTGCTTGCACACAGCTCCGAGGTGGATGCACACGCTGCAAAAAGCAGCTCAGCATGGAGGATGGGTCTCAGTGCCCATCTAAGTGTATCCTTAAAAAAGAAAGTAAGAAAAACTATTTTTGTTCAAAATTTTTGGTCTTTATTCCTATCTGCAGTAAAAAAAAAAAACCAAAAACAAAAAAACACCTATTATAAACATTATTAAAAACTGCCAAAAAAAAAAGAAGCTCTGTCTCAAAATAATAAAAAATTAAATTGGGTACAGTGTTGTAAGACCGAGAAACTGTATCATTATGCTGAAATGTAAAAAAATGATGTGGCAATGAAAGGGTGTAAACAGGCCGGTACTCAAACAGAAGAGGAAATGGCTGGGGAAAGTATGACAGAGCAAATATTGAATAAGGATGTCACCATTATAACTGCAGACGACAAACATAAAAAAGGGAAAGATGTGTCACCGCAAAATGGGGAAGTAAAAATATTAGAAGAAAATGGACAATGCTGCATATTGAGGGGAGTTTACTGGACCAGCTGTGCATGGCAACCAATCAGCTTCTAGTTTTCATTTTCAAAGCTTAATATACCTATAACAACTTGATAAAAAATAATGTTCTTTGGCAAGGAACATATATTCCACATTAATAATTATGCTTCCAAAATTAGTGTGTGCTGTAAATTGCCTCCAGCATTGCTCATGTTTCTTCTTGCTGGAGGCTGTCATTTTGTTGAAGCCCAGAGCCCCTGAACAGCAGTAAATCTTTAACACTTTCCCACCCAGCCATCAATCTGCTATAGGCCACTCCTCGTTGTGACAAGGCATCATATGATGTCCTGTCAAAAGGAGCTGCTCACATGGCCGTGGGGCTTGCTCAATCTGTCATCGGCTGTGGCCATGGGACACAGCCGATAACATATCACTACACCGGCCTGTTGCTAGTGTCATGTGACTGCTGTGACCAATCACAGCAGATCACATGTCAATTGTATACAAAGGATGGCTTCCTGTCATACCATCCATTGTATACAATTGTGTCGTTAGCTGGGATTGGTCAAAGCAGTCACATTGTACAGACACGGCCAATCACAGCCCATCTATATCATGTAATGAGTTTTGCCCAATTACAGCTAATCACAACAAAAGACTGAATGAATCTGTTTCATTCAGTAACAATGATTGCAAATATTAACTAGTTGCCGACCGCAGATAGCCGAATGACGGCTGCACTGCGGCCGGCCAGTTCTGGGTGGACATCATATGACGTCCTCCCAGAACGCGCTCTCCTGCGCGCCCCCGTCGATCTCCGTGATCGCTGTGTCCTACGGACACAGCTGATCACGTGATGTGGTAAAAGGCCAATCACAGTGGCCTTTTACCACGTGATCAGCGGTGTCCAATGACACGCTGATCACAGGGAAATGCAAGTGCCGGTTCTCGGCTGCACTTTCCTCACGCTGTCAGATCGTGAGGAAAGTACTGCCGAGAACCGGCAGTTGTCAGAGCGAGGATCGGCACCGATCATCAGGGCACTGATGATCAGTGCCCTGATGATCGGTGCCCAGCAGTGCCACCCGCAAGTTCTGCCCACCTGTGCCCAGCAGTGCGCCCACTAGCTCCGCCCACCTGTGCCCAGCAGATCACCCACCTGTGCCCAGCAGTGCACCCACCTGTGCCACTCTGCAGTGTCACACACCTGTGCCCAGAAGTGCCACCTACCTGTGCCCAGAAGTGCCACCCACCTGTGCCCACCCACCTGTGCCCACCAGTGCCACCCACCTGTGCCCACCCACCAGTGCAGCCCACCAGTGCAGCCCACCAGTGCCCAGCGGTTGTGCCAGTCAGTGCCTAGTGGTGATGCCAGTCAGTGCCATCTATCACTACCCATCATCAGTGCCGCCTATCAGTGCTGCATATTAGTGCCGCCTATCCGTGACACCTCATTAGTGCTGTCTATCAGTGCCGCCTATCCGTTCCACCTTATTAGTGCTGCCTATCAGTGCCCATCAGTGCCGCCTATCAGTGCCCATCAGTGCTGCCTCATCAACGCACATCAGTGAAGGAGAAAAATTACCTGTTTGAAAAATTTTATAATAGAAACAAAGAAACTTTTTTTTGTTTTCAAATTTTTTGCACTTTTTTTATTTATAGCGCAAAAAGTAAAGCGCCCAGTGGCAATTAAATACCACCAAAAGAAAGCTCTATTTGTGAGAAAAAAATGATCAAAATTTCATATGGGTACAATGTTGCATGACCGCGCAATTGTCAAAGTGCGGCAGCGCTGAAAGCTGGAAATTGGCCTGGTAAATAAGGGGGTATAAGTGCCTGGTAGGCAAGTGGTTAATGAAATACATTGGTATTAGCAATCATAATGTGTAAAAAAAAAAAAAATCCTGATCACTTGCCCAGAATAGTTCAATGTTACTATGGTAACACTGTATTGCTTTGGTCACCGTGTTCTGTTGAAAAAAAAAAATTTGTAAAAAAAAAAAGAAAGAATTATGTATTAACCACTTGACCTCCAGAGGATTTACCCTCCTTAATGACCCGGCCTCTTTTTGGTACTCGGCGCTGCACTAATTCAACTGATAATTGCGTGGTCATGCAATGCTGCACCCAAACGAAATTTACATCCTTTTTTTCACACAAATAAAGCTTTCTTTCGGTGGTATTTGATCACCTGTGTGCTTTTTATTTTTCACGCTGTAAACAAAAAAAGGCCAAACATTTTGAAGAAAAACAATATTTTTTACTTTCAGCTATAAAAAATATATAGTAAACTCAAAGTTGGTTATAAATTTAGGCCAAAATGTATTCTGCTACATGTTTTTGGTAAAAAAAATCCCAATAAGTGTATAATGATTGCTTTGTGTGAAAGTTATAGCGTCTACAAACTATGGTGTAGATACTGCAATTTACACCATTTTTTTGCTATACAGCGCTGCGCTAGTTTAACGGACAATTGCACAGTCATGCAATACGGTACATAAATGAAATTTACATCTTTTTTTCCCCAACAAATTGAGCTTTCTTTCAGTGGTATTTGATCGCCTGTGCGGTTTTTATTTTATTTTCTATAAAAAAAAAAAAAGGCTGACAATTGCCTCGTGCGCGCCCCCTACATGTTTACAAAACACACGTTTTAAAACGTGGCTTTGCCCAGCCGTGCCGCCCTGCCACCGTATTTATACAGTGGCTGGGCGGCATGTGGTTAAAAATATATACAAAAAAAAAAAATTAAATGTTAATTTTTTTATTTTTTTTGCATACTGTCACCATTCAGTATCCCTGATCACTACCACACTTCAACGGAAGTCGCACAATTTCAAAGTTGGACCGGTGTAACTGGGGTGTAACAACTAAAGTCTTATCCAAGTCGCACCCATCCAAAGCTGCATCAAAGTCGCAATGGGAAGCGCAGGACTTTGCAGCACAAGTGTGAATGGAGCCTTACTGAACAAGCTGAAGCTGATTGGTTGCCACGCACAGCTATGCAGTTTTGGTACGATTAGAGATATTAGAGTAGTGTTTGGGGATGTCAAATTAAAAAAATAAAAAAGGATCTGTTTATTAATGTTGTCATTTAACTGCTTCCTGTCCAGGGGTGTGCAATATATAATATATATATATAATTTTGCAGTTCCAGGTAGGGGGCGCACGTGCGCTACCCACGCCACTATTCATGGCCTCAGCTGTCAATCACTGGGTCCAGGCTGGTGACTACTCGCCGGGCACCTGGTGATCGAGGAGCTTTACTGAAAGGGGGGGGGAGAGAACTGTATGTAAACAATACAATATATAAATAAATGTAAACAATACAGTTCTCTCCCCTTTCCCCCATTGGCTCCTGCACACTGCTATGCATGGCTTTGCACAGCACAGCCATACAAAGCAGTGCGCTTACAGTGAAGCACACACACAGCCCACATAGTAAAACAGCACACAGTTAACCCTTTGAGCGCCCCACATGTTAACCCCTTCCTGCCCAGTGCCATTAGTACAGTGTCTGTACTTTTTATTAGCACTGATCACTGTATAGGTGTCACTGCGGATGTCAGTGACACCAAAGCAGTTCCCCCCAGTGTCAGAATGCCCGCCGCAGTCCCGCTAGAAGTTGCTGATCGCCGCCATTACTAGTAAAAATAAAACAAAAAATCCCAGTATATATACCAGTTGTAAACGCTATCACTTTCACGTAAACCAATTAATTTACACATATTGGGATTTTTTTTTTTAGTAAAGACATGTCGCAGAATATTTTGGCCTAAATTTATGGCGAAATTTGATTTTTAATTTTTTTTTTTACTGGATATGTTTAACCAGTTCCCAACTGCGCTATAGTCGAAGGACGGCTACAGCGCGGTTGTGTAATCCTGGGACGACATCCAGGGATGTCATTCCAGGACACGCCCCCCTGCGTGTACCCAGCCCAGTGGCCCCGCTGGTGATCACTGTGTCCGACAGACACAGCTGATCACGAAGTACGGTAATTAGCCAATCACGGTGGCCTTTTACCACGTGATCAGCTGTGTCCAATGACACAGCCATCACTGGGTAAATGCAGTTGCTGGTTATCAGCTGCACTTTCCTCACGCTGTTGCCGCGTAAGGAAAGTACTGCTGAGAACTGGCAATTGTCAGCGAAGGGATCGGCACTGATGATCAGTCCCCAGCAGTGCCGCCCACCTTTGCCACCCACCTGTGCCCTGCAGTGCCAGCTCATCAGTCCCCAGCAGTGCCACCAACCTGTGCTAGCTCAACAGTGCCACATATCAGTGCCAGCTCATCAGTCCCCAGCAGTGCCACCCACCTGTGCCAGCTCAACAGTGCCACCTATCAGTGCCAGCTCATCAGTCCCCAGCAGTGCCACCCACCTGTGCCCTGCAGTGCCACCCACCTGTGCCCTGCAGTGCCACCTATCAGTGCC